>NC_138307.1:34767500-34917500 GCF_965601325.2 Salmo salar | reverse complement strand
TTACAATATTAAGATAATGGGAATCAAAATTGTCAACGGGACAACAGTAACAACAAGAACCAAGAGTCAAAATAACCATACATTCAACAATAACAATAATCATACAGTAGAGGACATGTGCAGGTTGATTGGTCTGTCAGACACTGTCCCTCATCTTATGGCAGGCAGCAATGTAGTGCGCTGCCAACCCACAGCTCTCTGCGTCCTCCCCCAACAGTCCCTCTCTGGTTACTCTCTCTCTGTTTCTCTGTCTCTATTTATCTGTTTATCTCTGTTTCTCTCTCTCTCTCTCCCTCTGGTTTCTCTCTCTCTTTGTTTCTCTGTCTCTATTTATCTCTCTGTCTCTATCTGTCTCTCTCTGTAACTCTCTCCGAGTCAGTACCTGCTCTGGACTAGGCTCTATGTGGATCAACTACTGACCTGCTTTTCCCTCTACCTCTCTACCACTCCACCTTATTACCTCTCTACCTCTCTACCTATATCCCTCTCTACCTCTCTACCTATATCCCTCTCTACCTCTCTACCTATATCCCTCTCTACCTCTCTACAGACGCCTCACACGTCCTCAACTGGCAGCTTCATTAAATAGGACCCGCAAAACACCAGTCTCAACGTCAACAGGGAAGAGGCGACTCCGGGGATTCTGACCTTCTAGGCAGAGTTGCAAAGAAAAAGCCATATCTCAGACTGGCCAATAAAAAGAAAAAGATTAAGATGGGCAAAAGAACACAGACACTGGACAGAGGAACTCTGCCTAGAAGGCCAGCATCCCGGAGTTACCTCTTCACCGTTGACTTGAGACTGGTGTTTTGCGGGTACTATTTAATGAAGCTGCCAGGTGAGAACTTGTGAGGCATCTGTTTCTCAAGCTAGACACTCTAATGTACTTGTCCTCTTGTTCAGTTGTGCACTGGGGCCTAGCACTCCTCTTTCTATTCTGGTTAGAGCCAGTTTGCGCTGTTCTGTGAAGGGAGTAGTTACACTGCGTTGTACGAGATCTTCAGTTTCTTGGCAATTTCTAGCATGGAATAGCCTTAATTTCTCAGAACAAGAATAGACTGACGAGTTTCAGAAGAAAGTTCTTTATTTCTGGCCATTTTGAGCCTGTAATCGAACCCACAAATGCTGATGCTCCAGATACTCAACTAGTCTAAAGAAGGCCAGTTCTATTGCTTCTTTAATCAGGAGAACAGTTTTCAGCTGTGCTAACATAATTGCAAAAGGGTTTTCTAATGATCAATTAGCCTTTTAAAATGATAAACTTGGATTAGCTAACACAACATACCATTGGAAAACTGGAGTGATGGTTGCTGATAATGGGCCTCTGTACACCTATGTAGATATTCCATTCAAAATAAGCTGTTTCCAGCTACAATAGTAATTTACAATATCTACACTATATTTCTGATCAACTTGATGTTATTTTAATGGACAAAAAAATATGCTTTTCTTTCAAAAACTGGGACATTTCTAAGTGACCCCAAACTTTTGAACGATAGTGTACATCTCTCTTTCTCTACCCCCACTTTACACTGTGGAGGTATAATTAAATATCTAACACCATGGAGGTTTAATTAAATATCTAACACCATGGAGGTTTATCTAAATATCTAACACCATGGAGGTTTAATTAAATATCTAACACCATGGAGGTTTAATTAATTATCTAACACCGTGGAGGTTTAATTAAAATCTAACACCATGGAGGTTTAATTAATTATCTAACACCATGGAGGTTTAATTAATTATCTAACACCATGGAGGTTTAATTAAATATCTAACACCATGGATTTTTTTTTTTTACTAGGGAAGTCAGTTAAGAACAAATTCTTATTTTCAATGACATCCTAGCAACAGTGGGTTAAATGTCTTGTTCAGGGGCAGAACGACAGATTGTCAGCTCGGGATTCAATCTTGCAACCTTTCGGTTACTAGCCCAACACTCTAACCACTAGGCTACCCTGCCGCCCCGTCTTTAAATATTTGCATCGGTCAGTGATCTCATGCTTCAACGGGACGTCTGTGTCCCAAAATGGCACCCTGGGCCGGCAGGTATCCTAGTGGTTAGAGCATTAGACTTGTAACCGAAAGGTTGCAAGATCGAATCCCGAGCTGACAAGGTAAAAATCTGTCGTTATGCCCCTGAACAAGGCAGTTAACACACTGTTCCTAGGCTGTCATTGAAAATAAGAATTTGTTCTTAACTGATTTGCCTGGTTAAATAAAGGTAAAAATAGTGCACTACTTTTGACCAGGTCCCATGTTAATGCACTATGTAGGGAATAGGGTGCCATTTGGGACTCATCTACTCTGTACCCTTCATCAAGCTCTAAACCAAACCACATCCTGATTAAATTGACAAAAATAGAGGAACTCTTTGTTTTCTTATGTTTTCGGTGACCTTGTTTTGATCAGAAGAAACCTCCTACCAAGGCACTTGACTGCAGCGGAGGGGCCACTTTGGGATATTTCCTATTCTGTTTCATGTCAGGAACCAGCTGTGACTGCAATCACAAAAACTGTATGGGTTGTTTGTGTGATAACAATATTCTAAGGTAGCGTTGGTTTTGTTGCGTACATGAGTAAGGGTAAATGCTAAATGGTGCCCTATTCTTATTCTTCCTATAGGACCATGGTCAAAAATAGTGCACTATAAAGGAAATAGGGCGCCATTTAGGCGGTAGAATAGATCTATCCGTCACCAAGTGCCCATGTGCTCAGTAGGACTTTCTATTTCGACGCTGGGTTTAAGTCAAGTTTTAAAGAGCCTGTATGGATAAAAAAACAAGATCCAGAAACACATGAAAGCAAAGCCCTATTTCATCCAGGGTTGTTATCGTTGCCATGTTCTGGCCCCCGGGATTCATAATGCCAGTTGACTTGGAGACGGGACAGTGAGTGTGTGCTTCACATCAAACCACATCTTATTGGTCACATGATTCATAAAGAACAGGTGTAGACCAACAGTGAAATGATTACTGACGGATCGTTTTCCAACAGCGCAGAGTTAAATAAAAAGATAAAACAATCTATTAAAAATGGTAATAGTCATACAAGGAGTAAATACACAGGAAGTACCAGGTAATAATATATATACAGGAAGTACCAGGTAATAATAATATATATACAGGAAGTACCAGGTAATAATATATATGCAGGAAATACCAGGTAATAATATATATACAGGAAGTACCAGGTAAAAATATATATACAGGAAGTACCAGGTAATAATATACATACAGGAAGTACCAGGTAATTATATATATAAAGGAAGTACCAGGTAATAATATATATATACAGGATGTACCAGGTAATAATATATATACAGGAAGTACCGGGTAATAATAAATACACAGGAAATACAGGTAATAATATACACACAGGATGTACCAGGTAATAATAAATACAGAGGGAGTACCAGGTAATAACATGGCTATATACAGGAAGTACCAGGTAATAGCATGGATATATACAGGGAGTACCAGGTAATAATATATATACAGGAAGTACCAGGTAATAACATGGTTATATACTCACACACACACACACACACACACACACACACACACACACACACACACACACACACACACACACACACACACACACAGACACACACACACACACACACACACACACACACACACACACACACACACACACACACACACACACACCAAATACAGCTCTATGTGGACTTCTCCATTTAGTTCTGGCTAACCCATCTATATCTCAACATCGTATGAACACACACACACACACACACACACACACACACACACACACACACACGTAAGGACATCTAGAACCAGTAATGACATCACATAGAGACTGTTGTCTTCTAGAATAACCCAAACAGTAATGACATCACATAGAGACTGTGTCTTCTAGAATAACCAACAGTAATGACATCACATAGAGACTGTGTCTTCTAGAATAACCAACAGTAATGACATCACATAGAGACTGTGTCTTCTAGAATAACCAACAGTAATGACAACACATAGAGACTGTGTCTTCTAGAATAACCAACAGTAATGACATCACATAGAGACTGTGTCTTCTAGAATAACCAACAGTAATGACATCACATAGAGACTGTGTCTTCTAGAATAACCAACAGTAATGACAACACATAGAGACTGTGTCTTCTAGAATAACCAACAGTAATGACATCACATAGAGACTGTGTCTTCTAGAATAACCAACAGTAATGACATCACATAGAGACTGTGTCTTCTAGAATAACCAACAGTAATGACATCACATAGAGACTGTGTCTTCTAGAATAACCAACAGTAATGACAACACATAGAGACTGTGTCTTCTAGAATAACCAACAGTAATGACATCACATAGAGACTGCGCATGCATCACTAACAGCACCCTGTGTTCTTCAAGGGGCTGATCAACAGCAGCGCACTATGCAGGGAATGAGGTGATATTTGGGACACAGAGTTTTTCTACTTGAAATGCGCCCTTCAGTAGATTTGGCCACTCATTACTGCAGTAGTCAGACTGGGTAAGGAAGGCTACTGGCCACTCATTACTGCAGTAGTCAGACTGGGTAAGGAAGGCTACTGGCCACTCATTACTGCAGTAGTCAGACTGGGTAAGGAAGGCTACTTTGGCTACTAAATACTGCAGTAGTCAGACTGGGTAAGGAAGGCTTTTGGGCCCTCATTACTGCTGTAGTCAGACTGGGTAAGGAAGGCTACTGGCCACTCATTACTGCAGTAGTCAGACTGGGTAAGGAAGGCTACTTTGGCCACTCATTACTGCAGTAGTCAGACTGGGTAAGGACGGCTACTGGCCACTCATTACTGCAGTAGTCAGACTGGGTAAGGAAGGCTACTTTGGCTACTAAATACTGCAGTAGTCAGACTGGGTAAGGAAGGCTTTTGGCCCCTCATTACTGCTGTAGTCAGACTGGGTAAGGAAGGCTACTTTGACCACTAAATACTGCAGTAGTCAGACTGGGTAAGGAAGGCTACTTTGGCCACTCATTACTGCAGTAGTCAGACTGGCTAAGGAAGGCTACTTTGGTCCCTCATTACTGCAGTAGTCAGACTGGGTAAGGAAGGCTACTTTGGTCACTCATTACTGCAGTAGTCAGACTGGGTAAGGAAGGCTACTTTGGTCCCTCATTACTGCTGTAGTCAGACTGGGTAAGGAAGGTTACTTTGGCCACTAAATACTGCAGTAGTCAGACTGGGTAAGGAAGGCTACTTTGGCCACTCATTACTGCAGTAGTCAGACTGGCTAAGGAAGGCTACTTTGGTCCCTCATTACTGCAGTAGTCAGACTGGGTAAGGAAGGCTACTTTGGTCACTCATTACTGCAGTAGTCAGACTGGGTAAGGAAGGCTACTTTGGTCCCTCATTACTGCTGTAGTCAGACTGGGTAAGGAAGGTTACTTTGGCCACTAAATACTGCAGTAGTCAGACTGGGTAAGGAAGGCTACTGGCCACTAAATACTGCAGTAGTCAGACTGGGTAAGGAAGGCTACTGGCCACTAAATACTGCAGTAGTCAGACTGGGTAAGGAAGGCTTTTGGCCCCTCATTACTGCAGTAGTCAGACTGGGTAAGGAAGGCTACTTTGGCCCCTCATTACTGCTGTAGTCAGACTGAGTAAGGAAGGCTACTTTGGCCACTCATTACTGCTGTAGTCAGACTGAGTAAGGAAGGCTACTTTGGCCACTCATTACTGCAGTAGTCAGACTGGGTAAGGAAGGCTACTGGCCACTAAATACTGCAGTAGTCAGACTGGATAAGGAAGGCTACTTTGGCCCCTCGTTACTGCAGTAGTCAGACTGGGTAAAGAAGACCAAGTCCATTTATTAATACAGCCTCTCAGGCAGACATGTTGTCTTGGAAATCCATTGGAACAAAAACAAAGTATGAAAAATAACCGTTAACTTGCTTCAATACATAAAACAGGAGAAATGTAGCTTTAAGATATTCTCAGTAGAGTTTCTCAGTAGAGTTACTCAGTAGGCAGTCTGTTTACAAAGCGTTGATTTGAGTAACTAAGTCCTATGTGAGTTCTTTGGGTTTCGTAAGGGAAAGATGGTGGGATCACAGCAAGAACATGGTTAAAAGGTAATCATTTGGCCTGGACTGAACTTGTTTGGTTGGTGTTGGACTCTCTTTGGGCGTCAGGACATGTTGATCATCTCTATACCGGTTAATATCTTCTCTCTCTCCATGTTGATCATTTCTGTACCTGTTAATATCTTCTCTCTCTCTCCATGTTGATCATTTTTGTACCTGTTAATATCTTCTTTCTCTCCATGTTGATCATCTCTGTACCTGTCAATATCTTCTCTCTCTCCATGTTGATCATCTCTATACCTGTTAATATCTTCTCTCTCTCCGTGTTGATCATCTCTGTAGCTGTTAATATCTTTTCTCTCTCCAGGGCTGATGCACTTGATGTCTGTCTCCAGTTTGCTGTGCCTCTGGTCAAAAGTATTGCACTATATAGGGAATAGGGAGACATTTTGGGAGGTATCCTGTGAGTGGTTCACCCTCTCAGCTTCTCTAGCTCAGCCTATTATACAGCACTTAGCCTCTGGGGTAGGGGGAAACCAAATGAACAGGGGAAAGGCTTGACTGTACCCTGCACTTTTCAAGATCATTTTAACAACTCTGCTACCCTACCTCAACTTTGTTGAGGGCTGTTACCATGTCAACTGTTAGCTGGAGAGAAAGAGAGTGAGAGAGCGAAAATAAATACACAGAGAAAAATAGAGGGTTATTAATGGGAATAGAAAAAAGCATGAGAGAGAGGGAGAGAGAGAGAGATGAAAAGGGGGAGATAGGAACTGAGAGAGATAGTTAAAAAGGGGGAGATAGGAACTGAGAGAGAGAGAGAGAGAGATGAAAAGGGGAGATATGAACTGAGAGAGAGAGAGAGAGAGAGAGAGAGAGAGAGAGAGTGAAATGAAAAGGGGGAGATAGGAACTGAGAGAGAGAGAGAGAGAGAGAGAGAGAGAGAGACAGAGACAGAGAGAGATGAAAAGGGGAGATAGGAACTGAGAGAGACAGAGAGAGAGAGAGAGAGAGAGAGAGAGAGAGAGAGAGAGTGAAATGAAAAGGGGGAGATAGGAACTGAGAGAGAGAGAGAGAGAGAGAGAGAGAGAGACAGAGACAGAGAGAGATGAAAAGGGGAGATAGGAACTGAGAGAGACAGAGAGAGAGAGAGAGAGAGAGAGAGAGAGAGAGATGAAAAGGGGGTGAGAGAGGAACTGAGAGAGACAGAACGTGTGATAGAGAAGTGGTAAACCATATGCTTGGTGAAACATCTGTGTGGCCCCCGGGGGGGAGTGGCAGAGACCGATGGAGCCGCGTTACTCCAAAGGAAAATATATGATTATGATTGAATAAATGAATAACGCGCTAAGTCATTTAAAGTCATCTGACGCTCTAAAAGGATTGGGGAGGATCCATGGCACATCTGTCTCAATGCTACACCCTTACACTGAGGGAGGGGTGTGTGTGTGTGTGTGTGTGTGTGTGTGTGTGTGTGTGTGTGTGTGTGTGTGTGTGTGTGTGTGTGTGTGTGTGTGTGTGTGTGTGTGTGTGTGTGTGTGTGTGTGCATGTGTGTTGGGGGAGGGTGTGTGTGTGTGTGTGCGTGTGTGTGTGTTGGGGGAGGGTGTGTGTGTGTGTGTGTTGGGGATGGGTGTGTGGATGGTACAGTGAGACTGGGATGTACTGCAGATTAGGCCTGGTACACTGAGGTAAAATGGAACATGGGAAATACTCAAAACGTCAACGAATATAAATGGTAAATACTCAGAACCATAATGAATATAAAATAATGACCTTCAGCATTGCTCTGAGAGGGGACAACAGATTGACCTGTTGAGAAGAGTGTGTCTCATATACAGGATGGATAAAATTAGCCCACATCTCTCTGATTGGACAGAGGAGTTATCCTTCACAACGTTGATGTCTTCCTGTTCCTCTCTTCACATTCATCAACGGAGGAAAATGAAATGAAATCCTGACAACTTGCTAATAAAGGAGAGAATAAAGAACATTACAAGGTTATAAAAAAGCCCTCTTTTTGTCATATAAAACATTATAAACCCGAGGAGAGAATTGACACTAGGACATGCATCCTAAATGGCATCCTATTGCCTTTAAAGTGCACTACTGTTGACCAGGGAGCCATAAGGGATCAGGTCAAAAGAAGTGCACTATATAGAGAATAGGGTGTCATTTGTGGATTTACGTTGATGTAGACGATTCTCTTTGAATAGGGAATGTGTAACAGTGAATAACATGCCATTCTGTATTGTTGTGTTCTGGAAACACTTCCAGTGTTCTTGTACAAGGGGGCTAATTAAAAAAAAAAGAGAACAAAATATATTGGTTTTGTAGTGTTTCTGGGTTTGCTTTGAGAAATCGTTCTTTACAACAGGGAACCAGTGCAAGGATACTAATTAAAGTCAGTCAGAACACGGAACACTACTGCGTCGTCCAAAAAATTGTGACAACAAACATTGTTAATTATTTTTTTCTGCTAACTTTCTTAAAAGATACCAGAGAATCTGGTTTATTTATGTATTTCTTCTCCTCATCCACAAACACAATACTTTGCTTTGCTTTTCTGAAGCATCTTGTCACAGGCAGTCTATGCATATGTATAGATCCAAAGTTGTTAGTTCTCTTTTTTCTCTCTCAATATGTTTATTTTTAAATCTTTTTTTTTTTCTTGTATCTTTACTCGTAATTTTGTGTTTTTCCCAAACTAGACTGTCTTGATGTGGGAAAATTATAATGAGGTTTATGTTTCTAGGACGTCGGCATTGGAAATTAGCCTTTCCTCTCAGTGGGATACTGAAAGTATTCATCAGGTTTTTTTCCTTCTTCTAATTTGAATTTAATAATGAAGCAGCAGATGATCGACAGGAAGAAGAGACAAGAGAATATAAATAGAGAACAAAAAAGAGGTTTGAGGAGAGGAGAGGGGAAGAGAGGAGAGGAGAGGAGAGGAGAGGAGGAGAGGAGAGGAGGCAGGACTAGTTAATTACACAGCCTAGAGAGGAGGCAGCACTAGTTAATTACACAGCCTAGAGAGGAGAGGAGAGGGGGCAGGACTAGTTAATTACACAGCCTAGAGAGGAGAGGAGGCAGCACTAGTTAATTACACAGCCTAGAGAGGAGAGGAGAGGAGGCAGGACTAGTTAATTACACAGCCTAGAGAGGAGAGGAGAGGAGGACTAGTTAATTACACAGCCTAGAGAGGAGAGGAGATGAGGCAGCACTAGTTAATTACACAGCCTAGAGAAGAGAGGAGGCAGGACTAGTTAATTACACAGCCTAGAGAGGAGAGGGGAGGAGGCAGGACTAGTTAATTACACAGCCTAGAGAGGAGTGGAGAGGAGGCAAGACTAGTTAATTATTAGCCTAGAGAGGAGAGGAGAGGAGGCAGCACTAGTTAATTACACAGCCTAGAGAAGATAGGAGAGGAGGCAGCACTAGTTAATTACACAGCCTAGAGAGTAGAGGAGAGGAGGACTAGTTAATTACACAGCCTAGAGAGGAGAGGAGGCAGGACTAGTTAATTGCACAGCCTAGAGAGGAGAGGTGGCAGCACTAGTTAATTACACATCCTAGAGAGGAGAGGAGGCAGGACTAGTTAATTACACAGCCTAGAGAGGAGAGGCAGCACTAGTTAATTACACAGCCTAGAGAGGAGAGGAGAGGAGGCAGGACTAGGTAATTACACAGCCTAGAGAGGAGAGGTTGCAGCAATAGTTAATTACACAGCCTAGAGAGGAGAGGAGGCACGACTAGTTAATTACACAGCCTAGAGAGGAGAGGAGAGGAGAGGAGGTAGCACTAGTTAATTACACAGCCTAGAGAGGAGAGGAGGCAGGACTAGTTAATTACACAGCCTAGAGAGGAGAGGAGAGGAGGCAGAACTAGGTAATTACACAGCCTAGACAGGAGAGGAGGCAGCGCTAGTTAATTACACAGCCTAGAGCGGAGAGGAGAGGAGGCAGCACTAGTTAATTACACAGCCTAGAGAGGAGAGGAGGAAGGACTAGTTAATTACACAGCCTAGAGAGGACAGGAGGAGGCAGCACTAGTTAATTACACAGCCTAGAGTGGAGAGGAGGCAGGACTAGTTAATTACACAGCCTAGAGAGGAGAGGAGAGGAGGACAGGACTAGTTAATTACACAGCCTAGAGAGGAGAGGAGAGGAGGCAGAACTAGTTAATTACACAGCCTAGAGATGAGAGGAGAGGAGGCAGGACTAGTTAATTACACAGCCTAGACATGAGAGGAGGCAACAATAATTAATTACACAGCCTAGAGAGGAGAGGAGAGGAGGCAGCACTAGTTAATTACACAGCCTAGAGAGGAGAGGAGAGGAGGCAGCACTAGTTAATTACACAGCCTAGAGAGGAGAGGAGGCAGCACTAGTTAATTACACAGCCTAGAGAGGAGAGGAGAGGAGGCAGGACTAGTTAATTACACAGCCGAGAGAGGAGCGGAGAGGTGGCAGCAGTAGTTAATTACACAGCCTAGAGAGGACAGGAGGCAGGACTAGTTAATTACACAGCCTAGTGAGGAGAGGAGAGGAGGCAGCACTAGTTAATTACACAGCCTGGAGAGCAGAGGAGAGGAGGCAGCACTAGTTAATTACACAGCCTAGAGAGGAGAGGAGCGGAGGCAGCACTAGTTAATTACACAGCCTAGAGAGGAGAGGAGAGGAGGCAGGACTAGTTAATTACACAGCCTAGAGAGGAGAGGAGAGGAGGACTAGTTAATTACACAGCCAAGACATGAGAGGAGGCAGCAGTAATTCATTACACAGCCTAGAGAGGAGAGGAGAGGGGGCAGCACTAGTTAATTACACAGCCTAGAGAGGAGAGGAGAGGAGGCAGGACTAGTTAATTACACAGCCTAGAGAGGAGAGGAGGCACGACTAGTTCATTACACAGCCTAGAGAGTAGAGGAGAGGAGGTAGCACTAGTTAATTACACAGCCTAGAGAGGAGAGGAGGCAGGACTAGTTAATTACACAGCCTAGAGAGGAGAGGAGAGGAGGCAGAAATAATGAATTACACAGCCTAGACAGGATTAGGAGGCAGCGCTATTTAATTACACAGCCAAGAGAGGAGAGGAGAGGAGGCAGCACTAGTTAATTACACAGCCTAGAGAGGAGAGGAGGCAGGACTAGTTAATTACACAGCCTAGAGAGGAGAGGAGAGGAGGCAGGACTAGTTAATTACACAGCCTAGACAGGAGAGGAGGCAGCGCTAGTAAATTACACAGCCTAGAGAGGAGACGAGAGGAGGCAGGACTAGTTAATTACACAGCCTAGAGAGGAGAGGAGAGGTGGCAGCACTAGTTAATTACACAGCCTAGAGAGGAGAGGAGAGGAGGCAGGACTAATTAATTACACAGCCTAGAGAGGAGAGGGGAGGAGGCAGGACTAGTTAATTACACAGCCTAGAGAGGAGAGGAGGCAGGACTAGTTAATTGCACAGTCTAGAGAGGAGAGGTGGCAGGACTAGTTAATTGCACAGCCTAGAGAGGAGAGGTGGCAGCACTAGTTAATTACACCGCCTAGAGAGGAGAGGAGGCAGGACTAGTTAATTACACAGCCTAGAGAGGAGAGGCAGCACTAGTTAATTACACAGCCTAGAGAGGAGAGGAGTCAGGACTAGGTAATTACACAGCCTAGAGAGGAGAGGTTGCAGCAAATAGTTAATTACACAGCCTAGAGAGGAGAGGAGGCACGACTAGTTAATTACACAGCCTAGAGAGGAGAGGAGACGAGGTAGCACTAGTTAATTACACAGCCTAGAGAGGAGAGGAGGCAGGACTAACTAATTACACAGCCTAGAGAGGAGAGGAGAGGAGTCAGAACAAGTTAATTACACAGCCTAGACAGGAGAGGAGGCAGCGCTAGTTAATTACACAGCCTAGAGAGGAGAGGAGAGGCGGCAGCACTAGTTAATTACACAGCCTAAAGAGGAGAGGAGGAAGGACTAGTTAATTACACAGCCTAGAGAGGACAGGAGGAGGCAGCACTAGTTAATTACACAGCCTAGAGAGGAGAGGAGGCAGGACTAGTTAATTACACAGCCTAGAGAGGAGAGGAGAGGACGCAGGACTAGTTAATTACACAACCTAGAGAGGAGAGGAGAGGAGGCAGGACTAGTTAATTACACAGCCTAGAGAGGAGAGGAGAGGAGGCAGGACTAGTTAATTACACAGCCTAGAGAGGAGAGGAGAGGAGACAGCACGAGTTAATTACACAGCCTAGAGAGGAGAGGAGGCAGAACTAGTTAATTACACAGCCTAGATATGAGAGGAGAGGAGGCAGGACTAGTTAATTACACAGCCTAGACATGAGAGGAGGCAGCACTAATTAATTACACAGCCTAGAGAGGAGAGGAGAGGAGAGGAGGTAGCACTAGTTAATTACACAGCCTAGAGAGGAGAGGAGAGGTGGCAGCACTAGTTATTTACACAGCCTAGAGAGGAGAGGAGGCAGCACTAGTTAATTACACAGCCTAGAGAGGAGAGGAGAGGAGGCAGGACTAGTTAATTACACAGCCTAGACAGGAGAGGAGGCAGCGCTAGTTAATTACACAGCCTAGAGAGGAGAGGAGAGGAGGCAGCACTAGTTAATTACACAGCCTAGAGAGGAGAGGAGAGGTGGCAGCACTAGTTAATTACACAGCCTAGAGAGGAGAGTAGGCAGGACTAGTTAATTACACAGCCTAGTGAGGAGAGGAGAGGAGAGGAGGCAGCACTAGTTAATTACACAGCCTGGAGAGGAGAGGAGAGGAGGCAGCACTAGTTAATTACACAGCCTAGAGAGGAGAGGAGAGGAGGCAGCACTAGTTAATTACACAGCCTAGAGAAGAGAGGAGAGGAGGCAGGACTAGTTAATTACACCGCCTAGAGAGGAGAGGAGAGGAGGCAGGACTAGTTAATTACACAGCCTAGAGAGGAAAGGAGGAAGGACTAGTTAATTACACAGCCTAGAGAGGAGAGGAGAGGTGACAGCACTAGTTAATTACACAGCCTAGAGAGGAGAGGAGGCAGCACTAGTTAATTACAAAGCCTAGAGAGGAGAGGAGAGGAGGCAGGACTAGTTAATTACACAGCCTAGACAGGAGAGGAGGCAGCGCTAGTTAATTACACAGCCTAGAGAGAAGTGGAGAGGAGGCAGGACTAGTTAATTACACAGCCTAGAGAGGAGAGGAGTGGTGGCAGCACTAGTTAATTACACAGCCTAGAGAGGAGAGGAGGCAGGACTAGTTAATTACACAGCCTAGTGAGGAGAGGAGAGGAGGCAGCACTAGTTAATTACACAGCCTGGAGAGGAGAGGAGAGGAGGCAGCACTAGTTAATTACACAGCCTAGAGAGGAGAGGAGAGGAGGCAGCACTAGTTAATTACACAACCTAGAGAGGAGAGGAGAGGCGGCAGCACAAGTTAATTAAAACAGCCTAGAGAGGAGAGGAGAGGAGGCAGGACTAGTTAATTACACAGCCTAGAGAGGAGAGGAGGAAGGACTCGTTAATTACACAGCCTAGAGACGGAAGGAGGAGGCAGCACTAGTTAATTACACAGCCTAGAGAGGAGAGGAGGCAGGACTAGTTAATTACACAGCCTAGAGAGGAGAGGAGAGGAGAGGAGAGGAGGCAGGACTAGTTAATTACACAGCCTAGAGAGGAGAGGAGAGGAGGCAGGACTAGTTAATTACACAGCCTAGAGTGGAGAGTAGAGGAGGCAGGACTAGTTAATTACACAGCCTAGAGAGGAGAGGAGAGGAGACAGCACAAGTTAATTACACAGCCAAGAGAGGAGAGGAGGCAGAACTAGTTAATTACACAGCCTAGAGATGAGAGGAGAGGAGGCAGGACTAGTTAATTACACAGCCTAGACATGAGAGGAGGCAGCACTAATTAATTACACAGCCTAGAGAGGAGAGGAGAGGAGGCAGCACTAGTTAATTACACAGCCTAGAGAGGAGAGGAGAGGAGGCAGCACTAGTTAATTACACAGCCTAGACAGGAGAGGAGGCAGCACTAGTTAATTACACAGCCTAGAGAGGAGAGGAGAGGAGGCAGGACTAGTTAATTACACAGCCTAGACAGGAGAAGAGGCAGCACTAGTTAATTACACAGCCTAGAGAGGAGAGGAGAGGAGGCAGGACTAGTTAATTACACAGCATAGTGAGGAGAGAAAAGGAGGCAGCACTAGTTAATTACACAGCCTAGAGAGGAGAGGAGGCAGGACTAGTTAATTACACAGCCTAGAGAGGAGAGGAGAGGAGGCAGGACTAGTTAATTACACAGCCTAGACAGGAGAGGAGGCAGCGCTAGTAAATTACACAGCCTAGAGAGGAGACGAGAGGAGGCAGGACTAGTTAATTACACAGCCTAGAGAGGAGAGGAGAGGTGGCAGCACTAGTTAATTACACAGCCTAGAGAGGAGAGGAGAGGAGGCAGGACTAATTAATTACACAGCCTAGAGAGGAGAGGGGAGGAGGCAGGACTAGTTAATTACACAGCCTAGAGAGGAGAGGAGGCAGGACTAGTTAATTGCACAGTCTAGAGAGGAGAGGTGGCAGGACTAGTTAATTGCACAGCCTAGAGAGGAGAGGTGGCAGCACTAGTTAATTACACCGCCTAGAGAGGAGAGGAGGCAGGACTAGTTAATTACACAGCCTAGAGAGGAGAGGCAGCACTAGTTAATTACACAGCCTAGAGAGGAGAGGAGTCAGGACTAGGTAATTACACAGCCTAGAGAGGAGAGGTTGCAGCAAATAGTTAATTACACAGCCTAGAGAGGAGAGGAGGCACGACTAGTTAATTACACAGCCTAGAGAGGAGAGGAGACGAGGTAGCACTAGGTAATTACACAGCCTAGAGAGGAGAGGAGGCAGGACTAACTAATTACACAGCCTAGAGAGGAGAGGAGAGGAGTCAGAACAAGTTAATTACACAGCCTAGACAGGAGAGGAGGCAGCGCTAGTTAATTACACAGCCTAGAGAGGAGAGGAGAGGCGGCAGCACTAGTTAATTACACATCCTAAAGAGGAGAGGAGGAAGGACTAGTTAATTACACAGCCTAGAGAGGACAGGAGGAGGCAGCACTAGTTAATTACACAGCCTAGAGAGGAGAGGAGGCAGGACTAGTTAATTACACAGCCTAGAGAGGAGAGGAGAGGAGGCAGGACTAGTTAATTACACAACCTAGAGAGGAGAGGAGAGGAGGCAGGACTAGTTAATTACACAGCCTAGAGAGGAGAGGAGAGGAGGCAGGACTAGTTAATTACACAGCCTAGAGAGGAGAGGAGAGGAGACAGCACGAGTTAATTACACAGCCTAGAGAGGAGAGGAGGCAGCGCTAGTTAATTACACAGCCTAGATATGAGAGGAGAGGAGGCAGGACTAGTTAATTACACAGCCTAGACATGAGAGGAGGCAGCACTAATTAATTACACAGCCTAGAGAGGAGAGGAGAGGAGAGGAGGCAGCACTAGTTAATTACACAGCCTAGAGAGGAGAGGAGAGGTGGCAGCACTAGTTAATTACACAGCCTAGAGAGGAGAGGAGGCAGCACTAGTTAATTACACAGCCTAGAGAGGAGAGGAGAGGAGGCAGGACTAGTTAATTACACAGCCTAGACAGGAGAGGAGGCAGCGCTAGTTAATTACACAGCCTAGAGAGGAGAGGAGTGGAGGCAGCACTAGTTAATTACACAGCCTAGAGAGGAGAGGAGAGGTGGCAGCACTAGTTAATTACACAGCCTAGAGAGGAGAGGAGGCAGGACTAGTTAATTACACAGCCTAGTGAGGAGAGGAGAGGAGAGGAGGCAGCACTAGTTAATTACACAGCCTGGAGAAGAGAGGAGAGGAGGCAGCACTAGTTAATTACACAGCCTAGAGAGGAGAGGAGAGGAGGCAGGACTAGTTAATTACACCGCCTAGAGAGGAGAGGAGAGGAGGCAGGACTAGTTAATTACACAGCCTAGAGAGGAAAGGAGGAAGGACTAGTTAATTACACAGCCTAGAGAGGAGAGGAGAGGTGACAGCACTAGTTAATTACACAGCCTAGAGAGGAGAGGAGGCAGCACTAGTTAATTACAAAGCCTAGAGAGGAGAGGAGAGGAGGCAGGACTAGTTAATTACACAGCCTAGACAGGAGAGGAGGCAGCGCTAGTTAATTACACAGCCTAGAGAGGAGAGGAGAGGAGGCAGGACTAGTTAATTACACAGCCTAGAGAGGAGAGGAGTGGTGGCAGCATTAGTTAATTACACAGCCTAGAGAGGAGAGGAGGCAGGACTAGTTAATTACACAGCCTAGTGAGGAGAGGAGAGGAGGCAGCACTAGTTAATTACACAGCCTGGAGAGGAGAGGAGAGGAGGCAGCACTAGTTAATTACACAGCCTAGAGAGGAGAGGAGAGGCGGCAGCACTAGTTAATTACACAACCTAGAGAGGAGAGGAGAGGCGGCAGCACAAGTTAATTAAAACAGCCTAGAGAGGAGAGGAGAGGAGGCAGGACTAGTTAATTACACAGCCTAGAGAGGAGAGGAGGAAGGACTCGTTAATTACACAGCCTAGAGAGGAAAGGAGGAGGCAGCACTAGTTAATTACACAGCCTAGAGAGGAGAGGAGGCAGGACTAGTTAATTACACAGCCTAGAGAGGAGAGGAGAGTAGAGGAGGCAGGACTAGTTAATTACACAGCCTAGAGAGGAGAGGAGAGGAGGCAGGACTAGTTAATTACACAGCCTAGAGTGGAGAGTAGAGGAGGCAGGACTAGTTAATTACACAGCCTAGAGAGGAGAGGAGAGGAGACAGCACAAGTTAATTACACAGCCAAGAGAGGAGAGGAGGCAGAACTAGTTAATTACACAGCCTAGAGATGAGAGGAGAGGATTCAGGACTAGTTAATTACACAGCCTAGACATGAGAGGAGGCAGCACTAATTAATTACACAGCCTAGAGAGGAGAGGAGAGGAGGCAGCACTAGTTAATTACACAGCCTAGAGAGGAGAGGAGAGGAGGCAGCACTAGTTAATTACACAGCCTAGAGAGGAGAGGAGGCAGCACTAGTTAATTACACAGCCTAGAGAGGAGAGGAGAGGAGGCAGGACTAGTTAATTACACAGCCTAGACAGGAGAAGAGGCAGCACTAGTTAATTACACATTCTAGAGAGGAGAGGAGAGGAGGTAGGACTAGTTAATTACACAGCCTAGAGAGGAGAGGAGAGGTGGCAGCACTAGTTAATTACACAGCCTAGAGAGGAGAGGAGGCAGGACTAGTTAATTACACAGCATAGTGAGGAGAGAAGAGGAGGCAGCACTAGTTAATTACACAGCCTGGAGAGGAGAGGAGAGGAGAGCAGGCAGCACTAGTTAATTACACAGCCTAGAGAGGAGAGGAGAGGAGGCAGCACTAGTTAATTACACAGCCTAGAGAGGAGAGGAGAGGAGGCAGCACAAGTTAATTACACTGCCTAGAGAGGAGAGGAGAGGAGGCAGGACTAGTTAATTACACAGCCTAGAGAGGAGAGGGGAGGAGGCAGGACTAGTTAATTACACAGCCTAGAGAGGAGAGGAGAGGAGGAAGGAATAGTTATTTACACAGCCTAGAGAGGAGAGGAGAGGAGGCAGGACTAGTTAATTACACAGCCTAGACAGGAGAGGAGAGGAGGCAGCACTAGTTCATTAAACAGCCTAGAGAGGAAAGGAGGCAGGACTAGTTAATTACACAGCCTAGAGAGGAGAGGAGAGGAGTTAGGAAAAGTTAATTACACAGCCTAGACATGAGAGGGGACAGCACTAATTAATTACACAGCCTAGAGAGGAGAGGAGAGGAGGCAGCACTAGTTAATTACACAGCCTAGAGAGGAGAGGAGAGGAGGCAGCACTAGTTAATTACACAGCCTAGAGAGGCGAGGAGGCAGGACTAGTTAATTACACAGCCTAGTGAGGAGAGGAGAGGAGAGGAGGCAGCACTAGTTAATTACACAGCCTGGAGAGGAGAGGAGAGGAGGCAGCACTAGTTAATTACACAGCCTAGAGAGGAGAGGAGAGGAGGCAGCACTAGTTAATTACACAGCCTAGAGAGGAGAGGAGAGGAGGCAGGACTAGTTAATTACACCGCCTAGAGAGGAGAGGAGAGGAGGCAGGACTAGTTAATTACACAGCCTAGAGAGGAAAGGAGGAAGGACTAGTTAATTACACAGCCTAGAGAGGAGAGGAGAGGTGACAGCACTAGTTAATTACACAGCCTAGAGAGGAGAGGAGGCAGCACTAGTTAATTACAAAGCCTAGAGAGGAGAGGAGAGGAGGCAGGACTAGTTAATTACACAGCCTAGACAGGAGAGGAGGCAGCGCTAGTTAATTACACAGCCTAGAGAGGAGAGGAGAGGAGGCAGGACTAGTTAATTACACAGCCTAGAGAGGAGAGGAGTGGTGGCAGCACTAGTTAATTACACAGCCTAGAGAGGAGAGGAGGCAGGACTAGTTAATTACACAGCCTAGTGAGGAGAGGAGAGGAGGCAGCACTAGTTAATTACACAGCCTGGAGAGGAGAGGAGAGGAGAGGAGGCAGCACTAGTTAATTACACAGCCTAGAGAGGAGAGGAGAGGAGGCAGCACTAGTTAATTACACAACCTAGAGAGGAGAGGAGAGGAGGCAGTAGAAGTTAATTAAAACAGCCTATAGAGGAGAGGAGAGGTGGCAGGACTAGTTAATTACACAGCCTAGAGAGGAGAGGAGGAAGGACTCGTTAATTACACAGCCTAGAGAGGAAAGGAGGAGGCAGCACTAGTTAATTACACAGCCTAGAGAGGAGAGGAGGCAGGACTAGTTAATTACACAGCCTAGAGAGGAGAGGAGAGGAGAGGAGGCAGGGCTAGTTAATTACACAGCCTAGAGAGGAGAGGAGAGGAGGCAGGACTAGTTAATTACACAGCCTAGAGTGGAGAGTAGAGGAGGCAGGACTAGTTAATTACACAGCCTAGAGAGGAGAGGAGAGGAGACAGCACAAGTTAATTACACAGCCTAGAGAGGAGAGGAGGCAGAACTAGTTAATTACACAGCCTAGAGATGAGAGGAGAGGAGGCAGGACTAGTTAATTACACAGCCTAGACATGAGAGGAGGCAGCACTAATTAATTACACAGCCTAGAGAGGAGAGGAGAGGAGGCAGCACTAGTTAATTACACAGCCTAGAGAGGAGAGGAGAGGAGGCAGGACTAGTTAACTACACAGCCTAGACAGGAGAAGAGGCAGCACTAGTTAATTACACAGCCTAGAGAGGAGAGGAGAGGAGGTAGGACTAGTTAATTACACAGCCTAGAGAGGAGAGGAGAGTTGGCAGCACTAGTTAATTACACAGCCTAGAGAGGAGAGGAGGCAGGACTAGTTAATTACACAGCATAGTGAGGAGAGAAGAGGAGGCAGCACTAGTTAATTACACAGCCTGGAGAGGAGAGGAGAGGAGAGGAGGCAGCACTAGTTAATTACACAGCCTAGAGAGGAGAGGAGAGGAGGCAGCACTAGTTAATTACACAGCCTAGAGAGGAGAGGAGAGGAGGAAGCACAAGTTAATTACACTGCCTAGAGAGGAGAGGAGAGGAGGCAGGACTAGTTAATTACACAGCCTAGAGAGGAGAGGGGAGGAGGCAGGACTAGTTAATTACACAGCCTAGAGAGGAGAGGGGGCAGGACTAGTTAATTGCACAGCTTAGAGAGGAGAGGTGGCAGCACTAGTTATTTACACAGCCTAGAGAGGAGAGGAGGCAGGACTAGTTAATTACACAGCCTAGAGAGGAGAGGCAGCACTAGTTAATTACACAGCCTAGAGAGGAGAAGAGAGGTGGCAGCACTAGTTAATTACACAGCCTAGAGAGGAGAGGAGGCAGCACTAGTTAATTACACAGCCTAGAGAGGAGAGGAGAGGAGAGGAGGCAGGACTAGTTAATTACACAGCCTAGACAGGAGAGGAGGCAGCGCTAGTTAATTACACAGCCTAGAGAGGAGAGGAGAGGAGGCAGCACTAGTTAATTACTCAGCCTAGAGAGGAGAGGAGAGGAGGCAGGACTAGTTAATTACACAGCCTAGAGAGGAGAGGGGAGGAGGCAGGACTAGTTAATTACACAGCCTAGAGAGGAGAGGAGAGGAGGAAGGACTAGTTATTTACACAGCCTAGAGAGGAGAGGAGAGGAGGCAGGACTAGTTAATTACACAGCCTAGACAGGAGAGGAGAGGAGGCAGCACTAGTTCATTAAACAGCCTAGAGAGGAAAGGAGGCAGGACTAGTTAATTACACAGCCTAGTGAGGAGAGGAGAGGAGGCAGCACTAGTTAATTACACAGCCTGGAGAGGAGAGGAGGCAGCACTAGTTAATTACACAGCCTAGAGAGGAGAGGAGGCAGCACTAGTTAATTACACAACCTAGAGAGGAGAGGAGAGGAGGCAGCACAAGTTAATTAAAACAGCCTAGAGAGGAGAGGAGAGGAGGCAGGACTAGTTAATTACACAGCCTAGAGAGGAGAGGAGGAAGGACTAGTTAATTACACAGCCTAGAGAGGAAAGGAGGAGGCAGCACTAGTTAATTACACAGCCTAGAGAGGAGAGGAGAGGAGAGGAGGCAGGACTAGTTAATTACACAGCCTAGAGAGGAGAGGAGAGGAGAGGAGGCAGGACTAGTTAATTACACAGCCTAGTGAGGAGAGGAGAGGAGGCAGCACTAGTTAATTACACAGCCTGGAGAGGAGAGGAGGCAGCACTAGTTAATTACACAGCCTAGAGAGGAAAGGAGGCAGGACTAGTTAATTACACAGCCTAGTGAGGAGAGGAGAGGAGGCAGCACTAGTTAATTACACAGCCTGGAGAGGAGAGGAGGCAGCACTAGTTAATTACACAGCCTAGAGAGGAGAGGAGGCAGCACTAGTTAATTACACAACCTAGAGAGGAGAGGAGAGGAGGCAGCACAAGTTAATTAAAACAGCCTAGAGAGGAGAGGAGAGGAGGCAGGACTAGTTAATTACACAGCCTAGAGAGGAGAGGAGGAAGGACTAGTTAATTACACAGCCTAGAGAGGAAAGGAGGAGGCAGCACTAGTTAATTACACAGCCTAGAGAGGAGAGGAGAGGAGAGGAGGCAGGACTAGTTAATTACACAGCCTAGAGAGGAGAGGAGAGGAGAGGAGGCAGGACTAGTTAATTACACAGCCTAGAGTGGAGAGTAGAGGTGGCAGGACTAGTTAATTACACAGCCTAGAGAGGAGAGGAGAGGAGACAGCACAAGTTAATTACACAGCCTAGAGAGGAGAGGAGGCAGAACTAGTTAATTATACAGCCTAGAGATGAGAGGAGAGGAGGCAGGACTAGTTAATTACACAGCCTAGACATGAGAGGAGGCAGCACTAATTAATTACACAGCCTAGAGAGGAGAGGAGAGGAGGCAGCACTAGTTAATTACACAGCCTAGAGAGGAGAGGAGAGGAGGCAGCACTAGTTAATTACACAGCCTAGAGAGGAGAGGAGGCAGCACTAGTTAATTACACAGCCTAGAGAGGAGAGGAGAGGAGGCAGGACTAGTTAATTACACAGCCTAGACAGGAGAGGAGGCAGCACTAGTTAATTACACAGCCTAGAGAGGAGAGGAGAGGAGGCAGGACTAGTTAATTACACAGCCTAGAGAGGAGAGGAGAGGTGGCAGCACTAGTTAATTACACAGCCTAGAGAGGAGAGGAGGCAGGACTAGTTAATTACACAGCATAGTGAGGAGAGAAGAGGAGGCAGCACTAGTTAATTACACAGCCTGGAGAGGAGAGGAGAGGAGAGGAGGCAGCACTAGTTAATTCCACAGCCTAGAGAGGAGAGGAGAGGAGGCAGCACTAGTTAATTACACACCCTGGAGAGGAGAGGAGAGGAGGCAGCACTAGTTAATTACACAGCCTAGAGAGGAGAGGAGAGGAGGCAGCACAAGTTAATTACACTGCCTAGAGAGGAGAGGAGAGGAGGCAGGACTAGTTAATTACACAGCCTAGAGAGGAGAGGGGAGGAGGCAGGACTAGTTAATTACACAGCCTAGAGAGGAGAGGGGGCAGGACTAGTTAATTGCACAGCTTAGAGAGGAGAGGTGGCAGCACTAGTTAATTACACATTCTAGAGAGGAGAGGAGGCAGGACTAGTTAATTACACAGCCTAGAGAGGAGAGGCAGCACTAGTTAATTACACAGCCTAGAGAGGAGAAGAGAGGAGGCAGCACTAGTTAATTACACAGCCTAGAGAGGAGAGGAGAGGAGAGGAGGCAGCACTAGTTAATTACTTAGCCTAGACAGTAGAGGACGCAGCGCCAGTTAATTACACAGCCTAGAGAGGAGAGGAGAGGAGGCAGCACTAGTTAATTACACAGCCTAGAGAGGAGAGGAGAGGAGGCAGGACTAGTTAATTACACAGCCTAGAGAGGAGAGGGGAGGAGGCAGGACTAGTTAATTACACAGCCTAGAGAGGAGAGGAGAGGAGGAAGGACTAGTTATTTACACAGCCTAGAGAGGAGAGGAGAGGAGGCAGGACTAGTTAATTACACAGCATAGTGAGGAGAGAAGAGGAGGCAGCACTAGTTAATTACACAGCCTGGAGAGGAGAGGAGAGGAGAGGAGGCAGCACTAGTTAATTACACAGCCTAGAGAGGAGAGGAGAGGAGGCAGCACTAGTTAATTACACAGCCTAGAGAGGAGAGGAGGCAGCACAAGTTAATTACACTGCCTAGAGAGGAGAGGAGAGGAGGCAGGACTAGTTAATTACACAGCCTAGAGAGGAGAGGGGAGGAGGCAGGACTAGTTAATTACACAGCCTAGAGAGGAGAGGGGGCAGGACTAGTTAATTGCACAGCTTAGAGAGGAGAGGTGGCAGCACTAGTTAATTACACAGCCTAGAGAGGAGAGGAGGCAGGACTAGTTAATTACACAGCCCAGAGAGGAGAGGCAGCACTAGTTAATTACACAGCCTAGAGAGGAGAAGAGAGGTGGCAGCACTAGTTAATTACACAGCCTAGAGAGGAGAGGAGGCAGCACTAGTTAATTACACAGCCTAGAGAGGAGAGGAGAGGAGAGGAGGCAGGACTAGTTAATTACACAGCCTAGACAGGAGAGGAGGCAGCGCTAGTTAATTACACAGCTTATAGAGGAGAGGAGAGGAGGCAGCACTAGTTAATTACACAGCCTAGAGAGGAGAGGAGAGGAGGCAGGACTAGTTAATTACACAGCCTAGAGAGGAGAGGGGAGGAGGCAGGACTAGTTAATTACACAGCCCAGAGAGGAGAGGAGAGGAGGAAGGACTAGTTATTTACACAGCCTAGAGAGGAGAGGAGAGGAGGCAGGACTAGTTAATTACACAGCCTAGACAGGAGAGGAGAGGAGGCAGCACTAGTTCATTAAACAGCCTAGAGAGGAAAGGAGGCAGGACTAGTTAATTACACAGCCTAGAGAGGAGAGGTGAGGAGTTAGGAATAGTTAATTACACAGCCTAGACATGAGAGGGGGCAGCACTAATTAATTACACAGCCTAGAGAGGAGAGGAGAGGAGGCAGCACTAGTTAATTACACAGCCTAGAGAGGAGAGGAGAGGAGGCAGGACTAGTTAATTACACATCCTAGACAGGAGAGGAGGCAGCACTAGTTAATTACACAGCCTAGAGAGGAGAGGAGAGGAGGCAGGACTAGTTAATTACACAGCCTAGAGAGGAGAGGAGAGGTGGCAGCACTAGTTAATTACACAGCCTAGAGAGGAGAGGGGAGGAGGCAGGACTAGTTAATTACACAGCCTAGAGAGGAGAGGAGGGAGGACTAGTTAATTACACAGCATAGTGAGGAGAGAAGACGAGGCAGCACTAGTTAATTACACAGCCTAGAGAGGAGAGGAGAGGAGGCAGGACTAGTTAATTACACAGCCTAGAGAGGAGAGGGGAGGAGGCAGGACTAGTTAATTACACAGCCTAGAGAGGAGAGGAGAGGAGGAAGGACTAGTTATTTACACAGCCTAGAGAGGAGAGGAGAGGAGGCAGGACTAGTTAATTACACAGCATAGTGAGGAGAGAAGAGGAGGCAGCACTAGTTAATTACACAGCCTGGAGAGGAGAGGAGAGGAGAGGAGGCAGAACTAGTTAATTACACAGCCTAGAGAGGAGAGGAGGCAGCACAAGTTAATTACACTGCCTAGAGAGGAGAGGAGAGGAGGCAGGACTAGTTAATTACACAGCCTAGAGAGGAGAGGGGAGGAGGCAGGACTAGTTAATTACACAGCCTAGAGAGGAGAGGGGGCAGGACTAGTTAATTGCACAGCTTAGAGAGGAGAGGTGGCAGCACTAGTTAATTACACAGCCTAGAGAGGAGAGGAGGCAGGACTAGTTAATTACACAGCCTAGAGAGGAGAGGCAGCACTAGTTAATTACACAGCCTAGAGAGGAGAAGAGAGGTGGCAGCACTAGTTAATTACACAGCCTAGAGAGGAGAGGAGGCAGCACTAGTTAATTACACAGCCTAGAGAGGAGAGGAGAGGAGAGGAGGCAGGACTAGTTAATTACACAGCCTAGACAGGAGAGGAGGCAGCGCTAGTTAATTACACAGCTTATAGAGGAGAGGAGAGGAGGCAGCACTAGTTAATTACACAGCCTAGAGAGGAGAGGAGAGGAGGCAGGACTAGTTAATTACACAGCCTAGAGAGGAGAGGGGAGGAGGCAGGACTAGTTAATTACACAGCCTAGAGAGGAGAGGAGAGGAGGAAGGACTAGTTATTTACACAGCCTAGAGAGGAGAGGAGAGGAGGCAGGACTAGTTAATTACACAGCCTAGACAGGAGAGGAGAGGAGGCAGCACTAGTTCATTAAACAGCCTAGAGAGGAATGGAGGCAGGACTAGTTAATTACACAGCCTAGAGAGGAGAGGAGAGGAGTTAGGAATAGTTAATTACACAGCCTAGACATGAGAGGGGGCAGCACTAATTAATTACACAGCCTAGAGAGGAGAGGAGAGGAGGCAGCACTAGTTAATTACACAGCCTAGAGAGGAGAGGAGAGGAGGCAGGACTAGTTAATTACACAGCCTAGACAGGAGAGGAGGCAGCACTAGTTAATTACACAGCCTAGAGAGGAGAGGAGAGGAGGCAGGACTAGTTAATTACACAGCCTAGAGAGGAGAGGAGAGGTGGCAGCACTAGTTAATTACACAGCCTAGAGAGGAGAGGAGGCAGGACTAGTTAATTACACAGCATAGTGAGGAGAGAAGAGGAGGCAGCACTAGTTAATTACACAGCCTGGAGAGGAGAGGAGAGGAGAGGAGGCAGCACTAGTTAATTACACAGCCTAGAGAGGAGAGGAGAGGAGGCAGCACTAGTTAATTACACAGCCTAGAGAGGAGAGGAGAGGAGGCAGCACAAGTTAATTACACTGCCTAGAGAGGAGAGGAGAGGAGGCAGGACTAGTTAATTACACAGCCTAGAGAGGAGAGGGGAGGAGGCAGGACTAGTTAATTACACAGCCTAGAGAGGAGAGGGGGCAGGACTAGTTAATTGCACAGCTTAGAGAGGAGAGGTGGCAGCACTAGTTAATTACACAGCCTAGAGAGGAGAGGAGGCAGGACTAGTTAATTACACAGCCTAGAGAGGAGAGGCAGCACTAGTTAATTACACAGCCTAGAGAGGAGAAGAGAGGTGGCAGCACTAGTTAATTACACAGCCTAGAGAGGAGAGGAGGCAGCACTAGTTAATTACACAGCCTAGAGAGGAGAGGAGAGGAGGCAGGACTAGTTAATTACACAGCCTAGACAGGAGAGGAGGCAGCGCTAGTTAATTACACAGCCTAGAGAGGAGAGGAGAGGAGGCAGCACTAGTTAATTACACAGCCTAGAGAGGAGAGGAGAGGAGGCAGGACTAGTTAATTACACAGCCTAGAGAGGAGAGGGGAGGAAGCAGGACTAGTTAATTACACAGCCTAGAGAGGAGAGGAGAGGAGGAAGGACTAGTTATTTACACAGCCTAGAGAGGAGAGGAGAGGAGGCAGGACTAGTTAATTACACAGCCTAGACAGGAGAGGAGAGGAGGCAGCACTAGTTCATTAAACAGCCTAGAGAGGAAAGGAGGCAGGACTAGTTAATTACACAGCCTAGAGAGGAGAGGAGAGGAGTTAGGAATAGTTAATTACACAGCCTAGACATGAGAGGGGGCAGCACTCATTAATTACACAGCCTAGAGAGGAGAGGAGAGGAGGCAGCACTAGTTAATTACACAGCCTAGAGAGGAGAGGAGAGGAGGCAGCACTAGTTAATTACACAGCCTATAGAGGAGAGGAGGCAGGACTAGTTAATTACACAGCCTAGAGAGGAGAGGAGAGGAGGCAGGACTAGTTAATTACACAGCCTAGACAGGAAAGGAGGCAGCGCTAGTAAATTATACAGCCTAGAGAGGAGACGAGAGGAGGCAGGACTAGTTAATTGAACAGCCTAGAGAGGAGAGGAGAGGTGGCAGCACTAGTTAATTACACAGCCTTTAGAGGAGAGGAGGCAGGACTAGTTAATTACACAGCCTAGAGAGGAGAGGAGAGGTGGCAGCGCTAGTTAATTACACAGCCTAGAGAGGAGAGGAGGCAGGACTAGTTAATTACACAGCCTAGAGAGGAGAGGAGAGGAGAGGAGGCAGGACTAGTTAATTACACAGCCTAGAGAGGAGAGGAGAGGAGGCAGGACTAGTTAATTACACAGCCTAGAGAGGAGAGGAGGCAGGACTAGTTAATTACACAGCCTAGAGAGCAGAGGAGAGGAGACAGCACGAGTTAATTACACAGCCTAGAGAGGAGGGGAGGCAGAACTAGTTAATTACACAGCCTAGAGATGAGAGGACAGGAGGCAGGACTAGTTAATTACACAGCCTAGACATGAGAGGAGGCAGCACTAATTAATTACACAGCCTAGAGAGGAGAGGAGAGGAGAGGCGGCAGCACTAGTTAATTACACAGCCTAGAGAGGAGAGGATAGGTGGCAGCACTAGTTAATTACACAGCCTAGAGAGGAGAGGTGGCAGCACTAGTTAATTACACAGCCTAGTGAGGAGAGGAGAGGAGAGGAGGCAGCACTAGTTAATTACACAGCCTGGAGAGGAGAGGAGAGGAGGCAGCACTAGTTAATTACACAGCCTAGAGAGGAGAGGAGAGGAGGCAGCACTAGTTAATTACACAGCCTAGAGAGGAGAGGAGAGGAGGCAGCACAAGTTAATTACACAGCCTAGAGAGGAGAGGAGAGGAGGCAGGACTAGTTAATTACACAGCCTAGAGAGGAACGGAGGAAGGACTAGTTAATTACACAGCCTAGAGAGGAGAGGAGAGGAGGCAGGACTAGTTAATTACACAGCCTAGACAGGAGAGGAGGCAGCGCTAGTTAATTACACAGCCTAGAGAGGAGAGGAGAGGAGGCAGGACTAGTTAATTACACAGCCTAGAGAGGAGAGGAGTGGTGGCAGCACAAGTTAATTAAAACAGCCTAGAGAGGAGAGGAGAGGAGGCAGGACTAGTTAATTACACAGCCTAGAGAGGAGAGGAGGAAGGACTAGTTAATTACACAGCCTAGAGAGGAAAGGAGGAGGCAGCACTAGTTAATTACACAGCCTAGAGAGGAGAGGAGGCAGGACTAGTTAATTACACAGCCTAGAGAGGAGAGGGGAGGAGGCAGGACTAGTTAATTACACAGCCTAGAGAGGAGAGGGGGCAGGACTAGTTAATTGCACAGCTTAGAGAGGAGAGGTGGCAGCACTAGTTAATTACACATTCTAGAGAGGAGAGGAGGCAGGACTAGTTAATTACACAGCCTAGAGAGGAGAGGCAGCACTAGTTAATTACACAGCCTAGAGAGGAGAAGAGAGGAGGCAGCACTAGTTAATTACACAGCCTTTAGAGGAGAGGAGGCAGGACTAGTTAATTACACAGCCTAGAGAGGAGAGGAGAGGTGGCAGCGCTAGTTAATTACACAGCCTAGAGAGGAGAGGAGGCAGGACTAGTTAATTACACAGCCTTTAGAGGAGAGGAGGCAGGACTAGTTAATTACACAGCCTAGAGAGGAGAGGAGAGGTGGCAGCGCTAGTTAATTACACAGCCTAGAGAGGAGAGGAGGCAGGACTAGTTAATTACACAGCCTAGAGAGGAGAGGAGAGGAGAGGAGGCAGGACTAGTTAATTACACAGCCTAGAGAGGAGAGGAGAGGAGGCAGGACTAGTTAATTACACAGCCTAGAGAGGAGAGGCGGCAGGACTAGTTAATTACATTGCCTAGAGAGGAGAGGGGAGGAGGCAGGACTAGTTAATTACACAGCCTAGAGAGGAGAGGATAAAGCACTAGTTAATTACACAGCCTAGAGAGGAGAGGATGCAGGACTAGTTAATTACACAGCCTAGAGAGGAGAGGAGAGGAGAGGAGGAAGGACTAGTTATTTACACAGCCTAGAGAGGAGAGGAGAGGAGGCAGGACTAGTTAATTACACAGCCTAGAGAGGAGAGGAGAGGAGGCAGCACTAGTTCATTACACAGCCTAGAGAGTAGAGGAGGCAGGACTAGTTAATTACACAGCCTGGAGAGGAGAGGAGAGGAGGCAGGAATAGTTAATTACACAGCCTAGACATGAGAGGAGGCAGCACTAATTAATTACACAGCCTAGAGAGGAGAGGAGAGGAGGCAGCACTAGTTAATTACACAGCCTAGAGAGGAGAGGAGAGGAGAGGAGAGGAGGCAGCACTAGTTAATTACACAGCCTAGAGAGGCGATGAGAGGAGAGGAGGCAGCACTAGTTAATTACACAGCCTAGAGAGGAGAGGAGAGGAGGCAGCACTAGTTAATTACACAGCCTAGAGAGGAGAGGAGAGGAGGCAGGACTAGTTAATTACACAGCCTAGACATGAGAGGAGGCAGCACTAATTAATTACACAGCCTAGAGAGGAGAGGAGGCAGCACTAGTTAATTACACAGCCTAGAGAGGAGAGGAGAGGAGGCAGGACTAGTTAATTACACAGCCTAGACAGGAGAGGAGGCAGCGCTAGTTAATTACACAGCCTAGAGAGGAGAGGAGAGGTGGAAGGACTAGTTAATTACACAGCCTAGAGAGGAGAGGAGAGGTGGCAGCACTAGGTAATTACACAGCCTAGAGAGGAGAGGAGGCAGGACTAGTTAATTACACAGCCTAGTGAGGAGAGGAGAGGAGGCAGCACTAGTTAATTACACAGCCTAGGTAATTACACAGCCTAGAGAGGAGAGGAGGCAGGACTAGTTAATTACACAGCCTAGTGAGGAGAGGAGAGGAGGCAGCAATAGTTAATTACACAGCCTAGAGAGGAGAGGAGAGGAGGCAGCACTAGTTAATTACACAGCCTAGAGAGGAGAGGAGGGAGGACTAGTTAATTACACAGCCTAGAGATGAGAGGAGAGGAGGCAGGACTAGTTAATTACACAGCCTAGACATGAGAGGAGGCAGCACTAATTAATTACACAGCCTAGACAGGAGAGGAGTCAGCACTAGTTAATTACACAGCCTAGAGAGGAGAGGAGAGGAGGCAGGACTAGTTAATTACACAGCCTAGACAGGAGAGGAGGCAGCGCTAGTTAATTACACAGCCTAGAGAGGAGAGGAGAGGTGGAAGGACTAGTTAATTACACAGCCTAGAGAGGAGAGGAGAGGTGGCAGCACTAGGTAATTACACAGCCTAGAGAGGAGAGGAGGCAGGACTAGTTAATTACACAGCCTAGTGAGGAGAGGAGAGGAGGCAGCACTAGTTAATTACACAGCCTGGAGAGGAGAGGAGAGGAGGCAGCACTAGTTAATTACACAGCCTAGGTAATTACACAGCCTAGAGAGGAGAGGAGGCAGGACTAGTTAATTACACAGCCTAGTGAGGAGAGGAGAGGAGGCAGCAATAGTTAATTACACAGCCTAGAGAGGAGAGGAGAGGAGGCAGCACTAGTTAATTACACAGCCTAGAGAGGAGAGGAGGGAGGACTAGTTAATTACACAGCCTAGAGATGAGAGGAGAGGAGGCAGGACTAGTTAATTACACAGCCTAGACATGAGAGGAGGCAGCACTAATTAATTACACAGCCTAGAGAGGAGAGGAGTCAGCACTAGTTAATTACACAGCCTAGAGAGGAGAGGAGAGGAGGCAGGACTAGTTAATTACACAGCCTAGAGAGGAGAGGAGAGGAGGCAACACTAGTTAATTACACAGCCTAGAGAGGAGAGGAGGCAGGACTAGTTAATTACACAGCCTAGAGAGGAGAGGAGAGGAGGCAGGACTAGTTAATTACACAGCCTAGAGAGGAGAGGAGGCAGGACTAGTTAATTACACAGCCTAGAGAGGAGAGGAGAGGAGGCAGGACTAGTTAATTACACAGCCTAGAGAGGAGAGGAGAGGAGCGACTAGTTAATTACACAGCCTAGAGAGGAGAGGAGGCAGGACTAGTTAATTACACAGCCTAGAGAGGAGAGGAGAGGAGGCAGCACTAGTTAATTACACAGCCTAGAGAGGAGAGGAGGCAGGCACTAGTTAATTACACAGCCTAGAGAGGAGAGGAGGCAGCGACTAGTTAATTACACAGCCTAGAGAGGAGAGGAGAGGAGGCAGCACTAGTTAATTACACAGCCTAGAGAGGAGAGGAGAGGAGGCAGCACTAGTTAATTACACAGCCTAGACAGGAGAGGGGGCAGCGCTAGTTAATTACACAGCCTAGAGAGGAGAGGAGAGGAGGCAGCACTAGTTAATTACACAGCCTAGAGAGGAGAGGAGAGGAGGCAGCACTAGTTCATTACACAGCCTAGAGAGGAGAGGAGGCAGGACTAGTTAATTACACAGCCTAGAGAGGAGAGGAGGCAGACTAGTTAATTCACAGCCTAGAGAGGAGAGGAGCTAGTTAATTACACAGCCTAGACAGGAGAGGAGGCAGGACTAGTTAATTGCACAGCCTAGAGAGGAGAGGTGGCAGCACTAGTTAATTACACAGCCTAGAGAGGAGAGGAGGCAGGACTAGTTAATTACACAGCCTAGAGAGGAGAGGCAGCAAAAGTTAATTACACAGCCTAGAGAGGAGAGGAGAGGAGCAGGACTAGTTAATTACAGAGCCTAGAGAGGAGAGGTTGCAGCACTAGTTAATTACACAGCCTAGAGTGGAGAGGAGGCACGACTAGTTAATTACACAGCTTAGAGAAGAGAGGAGAGGAGAGGAGAGGAGGTAGCACTAGTTAATTACACAGCCTAGAGAGGAGAGGAGGCAGGACTAGTTAATTACACAGCCTAGAGAGGAGAGAAGAGGAGGCAGGACTAGTTAATTACACAGCCTAGAGAGGAGAGCAGGCAGCACGATAATTACACAGCCTAGAGAGGAGAGGAGGCAGGACTAGTTAATTACACAGCCTAGAGAGGAGAGGAAAGGAGGCAGCACTAGTTAATTACACAGCCTAGAGAGGAGAGGAGAGGAGGCAGCACTAGTTAATTACACAGCCTAGAGAGAGAGGAGAGGAGGCAGCACTAGTTAATTACACAGCCTAGAGAGGAGAGGAGAGGAGGCAGCACTAGTTAATTACACAGCCTAGAGAGGAGAGGAGAGGAGGCAGGACTAGTTAATTACACAGCCTAGACAGGAGAGGAGGCAGCGCTAGTTAATTACACAGCCTAGAGAGGAGAGGAGAGGTGGAAGGACTAGTTAATTACACAGCCTAGAGAGGAGAGGAGAGGTGGCAGCACTAGGTAATTACACAGCCTAGAGAGGAGAGGAGGCAGGACTAGTTAATTACACAGCCTAGTGAGAGGAGAGGAGAGGAGGCAGCACTAGTTAATTACACAGCCTGGAGAGGAGAGGAGAGGAGGCAGCACTAGTTAATTACACAGCCTAGAGAGGAGAGGAGAGGAGGCAGCACTAGTTAATTACACAGCCTAGAGAGGAGAGGAGAGGAGGCAGCAATAGTTAATTACACAGCCTAGAGAGGAGAGGAGAGGAGGCAGGACTAGTTAATTACACAGCCTAGAGAGGAGAGGAGGGAGGACTAGTTAATTACACAGCCTAGAGAGGAGAGGAGAGGAGGCAGGACTAGTTAATTACACAGCCTAGACAGGAGAGGAGGCAGCGCTAGTTAATTACACAGCCTAGAGAGGAGAGGAGAGGAGGCAGGACTAGTTAATTACACAGCCTAGAGAGGAGAGGAGAGGAGGCAGCACTAGTTAATTACACAGCCTAGAGAGGAGAGGAGGCAGGACTAGTTAATTACACAGCCTAGAGAGGAGAGGAGAGGAGGCAGGACTAGTTAATTACACAGCCTAGAAGAGAGAGGAGATATTAATTACACAGCCAGAAGAGAGGAGGCAGCACTAGTTAATTACACAGCCTAGAGAGGAGAGGAGAGGAGGCAGCACTAGTTAATTACACAGCCTAGAGAGGAGAGGAGGCAGGACTAGTTAATTACACAGCCTAGAGAGGAGAGGAGAGGCAGGACTAGTTAATTACACAGCCTAGAGAGGAGAGGAGAGGAGGCAGCACTAGTTAATTACACAGCCTAGAGAGGAGAGGAGGCAGGACTAGTTAATTACACAGCCTAGAGAGGAGAGGAGAGGAGGCAGGACTAGTTAATTACACAGCCTAGAGAGGAGAGGGGCAGCACTAGTTAATTACACAGCCTAGAGAGGAGAGGAGAGGAGGCAGCACTAGTTAATTACACAGCCTAGAGAGGAGAGGAGGCAGGACTAGTTAATTACACAGCCTAGAGAGGAGAGGAGGTGGCAGCGCTAGTTAATTACACAGCCTAGAGAGGAGAGGAGGCAGGACTAGTTAATTACACAGCCTAGAGAGGAGAGGAGGCAGGACTAGTTAATTACACAGCCTAGAGAGGAGAGGAGAGGAGGCAGCGACTAGTTAATTACACAGCCTAGAGAGGAGAGGAGGCAGGACTAGTTAATTACACAGCCTAGAGAGGAGAGGAGAGGAGGCAGGACTAGTTAATTACACAGCCTAGAGAGGAGAGGAGAGGAGGCAGCACTAGTTAATTACACAGCCTAGAGAGGAGAGGAGGCAGGACTAGTTAATTACACAGCCTAGAGAGGAGAGGAGAGGAGGCAGGACTAGTTAATTACACAGCCTAGAGAGGAGAGGAGAGGAGGCAGCGACTAGTTAATTACACAGCCTAGAGAGGAGAGGAGAGGAGGCAGGACTAGTTAATTACACAGCCTAGAGAGGAGAGGAGAGGAGGCAGGACTAGTTAATTACACAGCCTAGAGAGGAGAGGAGGCAGACTAGGTAATTACACAGCCTAGAGAGGAGAGGAGGCAGGACTAGTTAATTACACAGCCTAGTGAGGAGAGGAGAGGAGGCAGACTATAATTACACAGCCTAGAAGGAGAGGGGCAGGCTAGTTAATTACACAGCCTAGAGAGGAGAGGAGAGGAGGCAGCACTAGTTAATTACACAGCCTAGAGAGGAGAGGAGAGGAGGCAGCACTAGTTATTACACAGCCTAGAGAGGAGAGGAGGCAGGACTAGTTAATTACACAGCCTAGAGAGGAGAGGAGAGGAGGCAGGACTAGTTAATTACACAGCCTAGAGAGGAGAGGAGAGGAGGCAGCACTAGTTAATTACACAGCCTAGAGAGGAGAGGAGGGAGGACTAGTTAATTACACAGCCTAGAGAGGAGAGGAGAGGAGGCAGGACTAGTTAATTACACAGCCTAGACATGAGAGGAGGCAGCACTAATTAATTACACAGCCTAGAGAGGAGAGGAGTCAGCACTAGTTAATTACACAGCCTAGAGAGGAGAGGAGAGGAGGCAGGACTAGTTAATTACACAGCCTAGAGAGGAGAGGAGAGGAGGCAACACTAGTTAATTACACAGCCTAGACATGAGAGGAGGCAGCACTAATTAATTACACAGCCTAGAGAGGAGAGGAGGCAGCACTAGTTAATTACACAGCCTAGAGAGGAGAGGAGAGGAGGCAGGACTAGTTAATTACACAGCCTAGACAGGAGAGGAGGCAGCGCTAGTTAATTACACAGCCTAGAGAGGAGAGGAGAGGTGGAAGGACTAGTTAATTACACAGCCTAGAGAGGAGAGGAGAGGTGGCAGCACTAGGTAATTACACAGCCTAGAGAGGAGAGGAGGCAGGACTAGTTAATTACACAGCCTAGTGAGGAGAGGAGAGGAGGCAGCACTAGTTAATTACACAGCCTAGAGGAGAGGAGAGGAGGAGCAGAACAATTAATTACACAGCCTAGAGAGGAGAGGAGGCAGGACTAGTTAATTACACAGCCTAGTGAGGAGAGGAGAGGAGGCAGCAATAGTTAATTACACAGCCTAGAGAGGAGAGGAGAGGAGGCAGCACTAGTTAATTACACAGCCTAGAGAGGAGAGGAGGGAGGACTAGTTAATTACACAGCCTAGAGATGAGAGGAGAGGAGGCAGGACTAGTTAATTACACAGCCTAGACATGAGAGGAGGCAGCACTAATTAATTACACAGCCTAGAGAGGAGAGGAGTCAGCACTAGTTAATTACACAGCCTAGAGAGGAGAGGAGAGGAGGCAGGACTAGTTAATTACACAGCCTAGACAGGAGAGGAGGCAGCGCTAGTTAATTACACAGCCTAGAGAGGAGAGGAGAGGTGGAAGGACTAGTTAATTACACAGCCTAGAGAGGAGAGGAGAGGTGGCAGCACTAGGTAATTACACAGCCTAGAGAGGAGAGGAGGCAGGACTAGTTAATTACACAGCCTAGTGAGGAGAGGAGAGGAGGCAGCACTAGTTAATTACACAGCCTGGAGAGGAGAGGAGAGGAGGCAGCACTAGTTAATTACACAGCCTAGGTAATTACACAGCCTAGAGAGGAGAGGAGGCAGGACTAGTTAATTACACAGCCTAGTGAGGAGAGGAGAGGAGGCAGCAATAGTTAATTACACAGCCTAGAGAGGAGAGGAGAGGAGGCAGCACTAGTTAATTACACAGCCTAGAGAGGAGAGGAGGGAGGACTAGTTAATTACACAGCCTAGAGATGAGAGGAGAGGAGGCAGGACTAGTTAATTACACAGCCTAGACATGAGAGGAGGCAGCACTAATTAATTACACAGCCTAGAGAGGAGAGGAGTCAGCACTAGTTAATTACACAGCCTAGAGAGGAGAGGAGAGGAGGCAGGACTAGTTAATTACACAGCCTAGAGAGGAGAGGAGAGGAGGCAACACTAGTTAATTACACAGCCTAGAGAGGAGAGGAGGCAGGACTAGTTAATTACACAGCCTAGAGAGGAGAGGAGAGGAGGCAGGACTAGTTAATTACACAGCCTAGAGAGGAGAGGAGAGGAGGAATAGTTAATTACACAGCCAAGACATGAGAGGAGGCAGCAGTAATTAATTACACAGCCTAGAGAGGAGAGGAGAGGAGGCAGCACTAGTTAATTACACAGCCTAGAGAGGAGAGGAGGCAGGACTAGTTAATTACACAGCCTAGAGAGGAGAGGAGCCACGACTAGTTTATTACACAGCCTAGAGAGGAGAGGAGAGGAGGTAGCACTAGTTAATTACACAGCCTAGAGAGGAGAGGAGAGGAGGCAGACTAGTTAATTACACAGCCTAGAGAGGAGAGGGGGCAGCGACTAGTTAATTACACAGCCTAGAGAGGAGAGGAGAGGAGGCAGCACTAGTTAATTACACAGCCTAGAGAGGAGAGGAGAGGAGGCAGCACTAGTTAATTACACAGCCTAGAGAGGAGAGGAGGCAGGACTAGTTAATTACACAGCCTAGAGAGGAGAGGAGAGGAGGCAGGACTAGTTAATTACACAGCCTAGACAGGAGAGGAGGCAGGACTAGTTAATTACACAGCCTAGAGAGGAGAGGAGGCAGCACTAGTTAATTACACAGCCTAGAGAGGAGAGGAGAGGAGGCAGGACTAGTTAATTACACAGCCTAGAGAGGAGAGGCGGGAGGCAAACTAGTTAATTACACAGCCTAGAGAGGAGAGGAGAGGAGCAGGACTAGTTAATTACACAGCCTAGAGAGGAGAGGAGAGGAGGCAGCACTAGTTAATTACACAGCCTAGAGAGGAGAGGAGGCAGCGACTAGTTAATTACACAGCCTAGAGAGGAGAGGAGAGGGGAGGACTAGTTAATTACACAGCCTAGAGAGGAGAGGAGGTAGCACTAGTTAATTACACAGCCTAGAGAGGAGAGGAGGCAGGACTAGTTAATTACACAGCCTAGAGAGGAGAGGAGAGGAGGCAGGACTAGTTAATTACACAGCCTAGAGAGGAGAGGGCAGGCAGCACGATAATTACACAGCCTAGAGAGGAGAGGAGGCAGGACTAGTTAATTACACAGCCTAGAGAGGAGAGGAAAGGAGGCAGCACTAGTTAATTACACAGCCTAGAGAGGAGAGGAGAGGAGGCAGCACTAGTTAATTACACAGCCTAGAGAGGGAGGAGGGAGGCAGCACTAGTTAATTACACAGCCTAGAGAGGAGAGGAGAGGAGGCAGCACTAGTTAATTACACAGCCTAGAGAGGGAGGAGAGGAGGCAGCACTAGTTAATTACACAGCCTAGAGAGGAGAGGAGGCAGCACTAGTTAATTACACAGCCTAGAGAGGAGAGGAGAGGAGGCAGGACTAGTTAATTACACAGCCTAGACAGGAGAGGAGGCAGCGCTAGTTAATTACACAGCCTAGAGAGGAGAGGAGAGGTGGAAGGACTAGTTAATTACACAGCCTAGAGAGGAGAGGAGAGGTGGCAGCACTAGGTAATTACACAGCCTAGAGAGGAGAGGAGGCAGGACTAGTTAATTACACAGCCTAGTGAGGAGAGGAGAGGAGGCAGCACTAGTTAATTACACAGCCTGGAGAGGAGAGGAGAGGAGGCAGCACTAGTTAATTACACAGCCTAGGTAATTACACAGCCTAGAGAGGAGAGGAATGCAGGACTAGTTAATTACACAGCCTAGTGAGGAGAGGAGAGGAGGCAGCAATAGTTAATTACACAGCCTAGAGAGGAGAGGAGAGGAGGCAGCACTAGTTAATTACACAGCCTAGAGAGGAGAGGAGGGAGGACTAGTTAATTACACAGCCTAGAGATGAGAGGAGAGGAGGCAGGACTAGTTAATTACACAGCCTAGACATGAGAGGAGGCAGCACTAATTAATTACACAGCCTAGAGAGGAGAGGAGTCAGCACTAGTTAATTACACAGCCTAGAGAGGAGAGGAGAGGAGGCAGGACTAGTTAATTACACAGCCTAGAGAGGAGAGGAGAGGAGGCAACACTAGTTAATTACACAGCCTAGAGAGGAGAGGAGGCAGGACTAGTTAATTACACAGCCTAGAGAGGAGAGGAGAGGAGGCAGGACTAGTTAATTACACAGCCTAGACAGGAGAGGAGGCAGCGCTAGTTAATTACACAGCCTAGAGAGGAGAGGAGAGGTGGAAGGACTAGTTAATTACACAGCCTAGAGAGGAGAGGAGAGGTGGCAGCACTAGGTAATTACACAGCCTAGAGAGGAGAGGAGGCAGGACTAGTTAATTACACAGCCTAGTGAGGAGAGGAGAGGAGGCAGCACTAGTTAATTACACAGCCTGGAGAGGAGAGGAGAGGAGGCAGCACTAGTTAATTACACAGCCTAGGTAATTACACAGCCTAGAGAGGAGAGGAGGCAGGACTAGTTAATTACACAGCCTAGTGAGGAGAGGAGAGGAGGCAGCAATAGTTAATTACACAGCCTAGAGAGGAGAGGAGAGGAGGCAGCACTAGTTAATTACACAGCCTAGAGAGGAGAGGAGGGAGGACTAGTTAATTACACAGCCTAGAGATGAGAGGAGAGGAGGCAGGACTAGTTAATTACACAGCCTAGACATGAGAGGAGGCAGCACTAATTAATTACACAGCCTAGAGAGGAGAGGAGTCAGCACTAGTTAATTACACAGCCTAGAGAGGAGAGGAGAGGAGGCAGGACTAGTTAATTACACAGCCTAGACAGGAGAGGAGGCAGCGCTAGTTAATTACACAGCCTAGAGAGGAGAGGAGAGGTGGAAGGACTAGTTAATTACACAGCCTAGAGAGGAGAGGAGAGGTGGCAGCACTAGGTAATTACACAGCCTAGAGAGGAGAGGAGGCAGGACTAGTTAATTACACAGCCTAGTGAGGAGAGGAGAGGAGGCAGCACTAGTTAATTACACAGCCTGGAGAGGAGAGGAGAGGAGGCAGCACTAGTTAATTACACAGCCTAGGTAATTACACAGCCTAGAGAGGAGAGGAATGCAGGACTAGTTAATTACACAGCCTAGTGAGGAGAGGAGAGGAGGCAGCAATAGTTAATTACACAGCCTAGAGAGGAGAGGAGAGGAGGCAGCACTAGTTAATTACACAGCCTAGAGAGGAGAGGAGGGAGGACTAGTTAATTACACAGCCTAGAGATGAGAGGAGAGGAGGCAGGACTAGTTAATTACACAGCCTAGACATGAGAGGAGGCAGCACTAATTAATTACACAGCCTAGAGAGGAGAGGAGTCAGCACTAGTTAATTACACAGCCTAGAGAGGAGAGGAGAGGAGGCAGGACTAGTTAATTACACAGCCTAGAGAGGAGAGGAGAGGAGGCAACACTAGTTAATTACACAGCCTAGAGAGGAGAGGAGGCAGGACTAGTTAATTACACAGCCTAGAGAGGAGAGGAGAGGAGGCAGGACTAGTTAATTACACAGCCTAGAGAGGAGAGGAGAGGAGGAATAGTTAATTACACAGCCAAGACATGAGAGGAGGCAGCAGTAATTAATTACACAGCCTAGAGAGGAGAGGAGAGGAGGCAGCACTAGTTAATTACACAGCCTAGAGAGGAGAGGAGGCAGGACTAGTTAATTACACAGCCTAGAGAGGAGAGGAGCCACGACTAGTTTATTACACAGCCTAGAGAGGAGAGGAGAGGAGGTAGCACTAGTTAATTACACAGCCTAGAGGGGGGGGGGTGGAGAGGGAGAGGAGAGGAGGCAGAACTAATTAATGACACAGCCTAGACAGGAGAGGAGGCAGCGCTAGTTAATTACACAGCCTAGAGAGGAGAGGAGAGGAGGCAGCACTAGTTAATTACACAGCCTAGAGAGGAGAGGAGGAAGGACTAGTTAATTACACAGCCTAGAGAGGACAGGAGGAGGCAGCACTAGTTAATTGCACAGCCTAGAGAGGAGAGGAGGCAGGACTAGTTAATTACACAGCCTAGAGAGGAGAGGAGGCAGGACTAGTTAATTACACAGCCTAGAGAGGAGAGGAGAGGAGGCAGGACTAGTTAATTACACAGCCTAGAGAGGAGAGGCGGCAGGACTAGTTAATTACATTGCCTAGAGAGGAGAGGAGAGGAGGCAGGACTAGTTAATTACACAGCCTAGAGAGGAGAGGAGAGGAGGCAACACTAGTTAATTACACAGCCTAGAGAGGAGAGGAGGCAGGACTAGTTAATTACACAGCCTAGAGAGGAGAGGAGAGGAGGCAGGACTAGTTAATTACACAGCCTAGAGAGGAGAGGAGAGGAGGAATAGTTAATTACACAGCCAAGACATGAGAGGAGGCAGCAGTAATTAATTACACAGCCTAGAGAGGAAAGGATAGGAGGCAGGACTAGTTAATTACAGCCTAGAGAGGAGAGGAGAGGAGGCAGGACAATTTAATTACACAGCCTAGAGAGGAGAGGAGCCACGACTAGTTTATTACACAGCCTAGTGAGGAGAGGAGAGGAGGTAGCACTAGTTAATTACACAGCCTAGAGTGGAGAGGAGAGGAGAGGAGGCAGAACTAATTAATTACACAGCCTAGACAGGAGAGGGGGCAGCGCTAGTTAATTACACAGCCTAGAGAGGAGAGGAGAGGAGGCAGCACTAGTTAATTACACAGCCTAGAGAGGAGAGGAGAGGAGGCAGCACTAGTTCATTACACAGCCTAGAGAGGAGAGGAGGCAGGACTAGTTAATTACACAGCCTAGAGAGGAGAGGAGAGGAGGCAGGACTAGTTAATTACACAGCCTAAACATGAGAGGAGGCAGCACTAATTAATTACACAGCCTAGAGAGGAGAGGAGGCAGGACTAGTTAATTACACAGCCTAGAGAGGAGAGGAGAGGAGAAAGGACTAGTTAATTACACAGCCTAGACAGGAGAGGAGGCAGGACTAGTTAATTGCACAGCCTAGAGAGGAGAGGTGGCAGCACTAGTTAATTACACAGCCTAGAGAGGAGAGGAGGCGAGGCAGGACTAGTTAATTACACAGCTTAGAGAAGAGAGGAGAGGAGAGGAGAGGAGGTAGCACTAGTTAATTACACAGCCTAGAGAGGAGAGAAGAGGAGGCAGGACTAGTTAATTACACAGCCTAGAGAGGAGAGCAGGCAGCACGATAATTACACAGCCTAGAGAGGAGAGGAGGCAGGACTAGTTAATTACACAGCCTAGAGAGGAGAGGAAAGGAGGCAGCACTAGTTAATTACACAGCCTAGAGAGGAGAGGAGAGGAGGCAGCACTAGTTAATTACACAGCCTAGAGAGCGGAGGAGAGGAGGCAGCACTAGTTAATTACACAGCCTAGAGAGGAGAGGAGAGGAGGCAGCACTAGTTAATTACACAGCCTAGAGAGGAGAGGAGAGGAGGCAGGACTAGTTAATTACACAGCCTAGAGAGGACAGGAGAGGAGGCAGCACTAGTTAATTACACAGCCTAGAGAGGAGAGGAGGCAGCACTAGTTAATTCCACAGCCTAGAGAGGAGAGGAGGCTACTTGTTAATTACACAGCCTAGAGAGGGGAGGAGGCAGCACTAGTTAATTACACAGCCTAGAGAGGAGAGGAGAGGAGGCAGCACTAGTTAATTACACAGCCTAGAGAGGAGAGGAGAGGAGGACTAGTTAATTACACAGCCTAGAGAGGAGAGGAGAGGAGGCAGGACTAGTTAATTACACAGCCTAGAGAGGAGAGGAGAGGAGGCAGGACTAGTTAATTACACAGCCTAGAGAGGAGAGGAGGCAGGACTAGTTAATTACACAGCCTAGAGAGGAGAGGAGGCAGGACAAGTTAATTACACAGCCTAGACAGGAGAGGAGGCAGCACTAGTTAATTACACAGCCTAGAGAGGAAGAGGATGAGGAGGAAGGCACTAGTTAATTACACAGCCTAGAGAGGAGAGGAGAGGAGGCAGCACTAATTAATTACACAGCCTAGAGAGGAGAGGAGAGGAGGCAGCACTAGTTAATTACACAGCCTAGAGAAGAGAGGAGAGGAGGCAGCACTAGTTAATTACACAGCCTAGAGAGGAAAGGAGAGGAGGCTGCACTAGTTAATTACACAGACTAGAGAGGAGAGGAGGCAGCACTAGGTAATTACACAGCCTAGAGAGGAGAGGAGGTGCTACTTGTTAATTACACAGCCTAGAGAGGGGAGGAGGCAGCACTAGTTAATTACACAGCCTAGAGAGGAGAGGAGAGGAGGCAGCACTAGTTATTTACACAGCCTAGAGAGGAGAGGAGAGGAGGACCAGTTAATTACACAGCCTAGAGAGGAGAGGAAAGGAGGCAGGACTAGTTAATTACACAGCCTAGAGAGGAGAGGAGAGGAGGCAGGACTAGTTAATGACAAAGCCTAGAGAGGAGAGGAGGCAGGACTAGTTAATTACACAGCCTAGAGAGGAGAGGAGGCAGGACAAGTTAATTACACAGCCTAGACAGGAGAGGAGGACCACTAGTTAATTACACAGCCTACAGAGGAGAGGAGAGGACGTAGCACTAGTTAATTACACAGCCGAGAGAGGAGATGAGGCAGGACTAGTTAATTACACAGCCTAGAGAGGAGAGGAGAGGAGGCAGGACTCGTTAATTACACTGCCTAGAGAGGAGAGGAGTCAGCACTAGTTAATTGCACAGCCTAGAGAGGAGAGGAGAGGTGGCAGGACTAGTTAATTACACAGCCTAGAGAGGAGAGGTGGCAGCACTAGTTAATTACACAGCCTGGAGAGGAGAGGAGGCAGGACTAGTTAATTACACAGCCTAGAGAGGAGAGGAGGAAGGACTAGTTAATTACACAGCCTAGAGAGGTGAGGAGAGGAGGCAGAACAAATTAATTACACAGCCTAGACAGGAGAGGAGGCAGCGCTAGTTAATTACACAGCCTAGAGAGGAGAGGAGAGGAGGCAGCACTAGTTAATTACACAGCCTAGAGAGGAGAGGAGGAAGGACTAGTTAATTACACAGCCTAGAGAGGATAGGAGGAGGCAGCACTAGTTAATTACACAGCCTAGAGAGGAGAGGAGGCAGGACTAGTTAATTACACAGCCTAGAGAGGAGAGGAGAGGAGGCAGGACTAGTTAATTACACAGCCTAGAGAGGAGAGGAGGCAGGACTAGTTAATTACACAGCCTAGAGAGGAGAGGCGGCAGGACTAGTTAATTACATTGCCTAGAGAGGAGAGGAGAGGAGGCAGGACTAGTTAATTACACAGCCTAGAGAGGAGAGGAGAGGAGGCAACACTAGTTAATTACACAGCCTAGAGAGGAGAGGAGGCAGGACTAGTTAATTACACAGCCTAGAGAGGAGAGGAGAGGAGGCAGGACTAGTTAATTACACAGCCTAGAGAGGAGAGGAGAGGAGGAATAGTTAATTACACAGCCAAGACATGAGAGGAGGCAGCAGTAATTAATTACACAGCCTAGAGAGGAAAGGAGAGGAGGCAGGACTAGTTAATTACAGCCTAGAGAGGAGAGGAGAGGAGGCAGGACTAGTTAATTACACAGCCTAGAGAGGAGAAGAGCCACGACTAGTTTATTACACAGCCTAGTGAGGAGAGGAGAGGAGGTAGCACTAGTTAATTACACAGCCTAGAGTGGAGAGGAGGCAGGACTAGTTAATTACACAGCCTAGAGAGGAGAGGAGAGGAGAGGAGGCAGAACTAATTAATTACACAGCCTAGACAGGAGAGGGGGCAGCGCTAGTTAATTACACAGCCTAGAGAGGAGAGGAGAGGAGGCAGCACTAGTTAATTACACAGCCTAGAGAGGAGAGGAGAGGAGGCAGCACTAGTTCATTACACAGCCTAGAGAGGAGAGGAGGCAGGACTAGTTAATTACACAGCCTAGAGAGGAGAGGAGAGGAGGCAGGACTAGTTAATTACACAGCCTAAACATGAGAGGAGGCAGCACTAATTAATTACACAGCCTAGAGAGGAGAGGAGGCAGGACTAGTTAATTACACAGCCTAGAGAGGAGAGGAGAGGAGAAAGGACTAGTTAATTACACAGCCTAGACAGGAGAGGAGGCAGGACTAGTTAATTGCACAGCCTAGAGAGGAGAGGTTGCAGCACTAGTTAATTACACAGCCTAGAGAGGAGAGGAGGCAGGACTAGTTAATTACACAGCCTAGAGAGGAGAGGCAGCACTAGTTAATTACACAGCCTAGAGAGGAGAGGAGAGGAGCAGGACTAGTTAATTACAGAGCCTAGAGAGGAGAGGTTGCAGCACTAGTTAATTACACAGCCTAGAGAGGAGAGGAGGCACGACTAGTTAATTACACAGCTTAGAGAAGAGAGGAGAGGAGAGGAGAGGAGGTAGCACTAGTTAATTACACAGCCTAGAGAGGAGAGGAGGCAGGACTAGTTAATTACACAGCCTAGAGAGGAGAGAAGAGGAGGCAGGACTAGTTAATTACACAGCCTAGAGAGGAGAGCAGGCAGCACGATAATTACACAGCCTAGAGAGGAGAGGAGGCAGGACTAGTTAATTACACAGCCTAGAGAGGAGAGGAAAGGAGGCAGCACTAGTTAATTACACAGCCTAGAGAGGAGAGGAGAGTAGGCAGCACTAGTTAATTACACAGCCTAGAGAGCGGAGGAGAGGAGGCAGCACTAGTTAATTACACAGCCTAGAGAGGAGAGGAGAGGAGGCAGCACTAGTTAATTACACAGCCTAGAGAGGAGAGGAGAGCAGGCAGCACTAGTTAATTACACAGCCTAGAGAGGAAAGGAGAGGAGGCTGCACTAGTTAATTACACAGACTAGAGAGGAGAGGAGGCAGCACTAGTTAATTCCACAGCCTAGAGAGGAGAGGAGGTTCTACTTGTTAATTACACAGCCTAGAGAGGGGAGGAGGCAGCACTAGTTAATTACACAGCCTAGAGAGGAGAGGAGAGGAGGCAGCACTAGTTATTTACACAGCCTAGAGAGGAGAGGAGGACTAGTTAATTACACAGCCTAGAGAGGGGAGGAGGCAGCACTAGTTAATTACACAGCCTAGAGAGGAGAGGAGAGGAGGCAGCACTAATTAATTACACAGCCTAGAGAGGAGAGGAGAGGAGGCAGCACTAGTTAATTACACAGCCTAGAGAAGAGAGGAGAGGAGGCAGCACTAGTTAATTACACAGCCTAGAGAGGAAAGGAGAGGAGGCAGCACTAGGTAATTACACAGCCTAGAGAGGAGAGGAGGTGCTACTTGTTAATTACACAGCCTAGAGAGGGGAGGAGGCAGCACTAGTTAATTACACAGCCTAGAGAGGAGAGGAGAGGAGGCAGCACTAGTTATTTACACAGCCTAGAGAGGAGAGGAGAGGAGGACCAGTTAATTACACAGCCTAGAGAGGAGAGGAAAGGAGGCAGGACTAGTTAATTACACAGCCTAGAGAGGAGAGGAGAGGAGGCAGGACTAGTTAATGACAAAGCCTAGAGAGGAGAGGAGGCAGGACTAGTTAATTACACAGCCTAGAGAGGAGAGGAGGCAGGACAAGTTAATTACACAGCCTAGACAGGAGAGGAGGACCACTAGTTAATTACACAGCCTACAGAGGAGAGGAGAGGACGTAGCACTAGTTAATTACACAGCCGAGAGAGGAGATGAGGCAGGACTAGTTAATTACACAGCCTAGAGAGGAGAGGAGAGGAGGCAGGACTCGTTAATTACACTGCCTAGAGAGGAGAGGAGTCAGCACTAGTTAATTGCACAGCCTAGAGAGGAGAGGAGAGGTGGCAGGACTAGTTAATTACACAGCCTAGAGAGGAGAGGTGGCAGCACTAGTTAATTACACAGCCTGGAGAGGAGAGGAGGCAGGACTAGTTAATTACACAGCCTAGAGAGGAGAGGAGGAAGGACTAGTTAATTACACAGCCTAGAGAGGTGAGGAGAGGAGGCAGAACAAATTAATTACACAGCCTAGACAGGAGAGGAGGCAGCGCTAGTTAATTACACAGCCTAGAGAGGAGAGGAGAGGAGGCAGCACTAGTTAATTACACAGCCTAGAGAGGAGAGGAGGAAGGACTAGTTAATTACACAGCCTAGAGAGGATAGGAGGAGGCAGCACTAGTTAATTACACAGCCTAGAGAGGAGAGGAGGCAGGACTAGTTAATTACACAGCCTAGAGAGGAGAGGAGAGGAGGCAGGACTAGTTAATTACACAGCCTAGAGAGGAGAGGAGGCAGGACTAGTTAATTACACAGCCTAGAGAGGAGAGGAGAGGAGGCAGGACTAGTTAATTACAAAGCCTAGAGAGGAGAGGAGAGGCGGCAGTACTAGTTCATTACATAGCCTAGAGAGGAGAGGAGGCAGGACTAGTTAATTACACAGCCTAGAGAGGAGAGGAGAGGAGGCAGGACTAGTTAATTACACAGCCTAGACATGAGAGGAGGCAGCACTAATTAATAACACAGCCTAGAGAGGAGAGGAGAGGAGGCAGCACTAGTTAATTACAAAGCCTAGAGAGGAGAGGAGAGGAGGCAACACTAGTTAATTACAAAGCCTAGAGAGGAGAGGAGGCTGCACTAGTTAATTACACAGCCTAGAGAGGAGAGAAGAGGAGGCACGACTAGTTAATTACACAGCCTAGAGAGGAGAGGAGGCAGCACGATAATTACACAGCCTAGAGAGGAGAGGAGTGGAGGCAGCACTAGTTAATTACACAGCCTAGGGAGGAGAGGAGCGGAGGCAGCACTAGTTAATTACACAGCCTAGAGAGGAGAGGAGAGGAGAAAGCACTAGGTAATTACACAGCCTAGAGAGGAGAGGAAAGGAGGCAGCACTAGTTAATTACACAGCTTAGAGAGGAAAGGAGAGGAGGCTGCACTAGTTAATTACACAGCCTAGAGAGGAGAGGAGGTGCTACTTGTTAATTACACAGCCTAGAGAGGGGTGGAGGCAGCACTAGTTAATTACACAGCCTAGAGAGGAGAGGAGAGGAGGCAGCACTAGTTATTTACACAGCCTAGAGAGGAGAGGAGAGGAGGACTAGTTAATTACACAGCCTAGAGAAGAGAGGAAAGGAGGCAGGACTAGGTAATTACACAGCCTATAGAGGAGAGGAGAGGAGAGGAGGCAGAACAAATTAATTACACAGCCTAGAGAGGAGAGGAGGCAGCGCTAGTTAATTACACAGCCTAGAGAGGAGAGGAGAGGAGGCAGCACTAGTTAATTACACAGCCTAGAGAGGAGAGGAGGAAGGACTAGTTAATTACACAGCCTAGAGAGGATAGGAGGAGGCAGCACTAGTTAATTACACAGCCTAGAGAGGAGAGGAGGCAGGACTAGTTAATTACACAGCCTAGAGAGGAGAGGAGAGGAGGCAGGACTAGTTAATTACACAGCCTAGAGAGGAGAGGAGGCAGGACTAGTTAATTACACAGCCTAGAGAGGAGAGGAGAGGAGGCAGGACTGGTTAATTACACAGCCTAGAGAGGAGAGGAGGCAGGACTAGTTAATTACACAGCCTAGAGAGGAGAGGCGGCAGGACTAGTTAATTACATTGCCTAGAGAGGAGAGGAGAGGAGGCAGGACTAGTTAATTACACAGCCTAGAGAGGAGAGGAGAGGAGGCAACACTAGTTAATTACACAGCCTAGAGAGGAGAGGAGGCAGGACTAGTTAATTACACAGCCTAGAGAGGAGAGGAGAGGAGGCAGGACTAGTTAATTACACAGCCTAGAGAGGAGAGGAGAGGAGGAATAGTTAATTACACAGCCAAGACATGAGAGGAGGCAGCAGTAATTAATTACACAGCCTAGAGAGGAAAGGAGAGGAGGCAGGACTAGTTAATTACAGCCTAGAGAGGAGAGGAGAGGAGGCAGGACTAGTTAATTACACAGCCTAGAGAGGAGAAGAGCCACGACTAGTTTATTACACAGCCTAGTGAGGAGAGGAGAGGAGGTAGCACTAGTTAATTACACAGCCTAGAGTGGAGAGGAGGCAGGACTAGTTAATTACACAGCCTAGAGAGGAGAGGAGAGGAGAGGAGGCAGAACTAATTAATTACACAGCCTAGACAGGAGAGGGGGCAGCGCTAGTTAATTACACAGCCTAGAGAGGAGAGGAGAGGAGGCAGCACTAGTTAATTACACAGCCTAGAGAGGAGAGGAGAGGAGGCAGCACTAGTTCATTACACAGCCTAGAGAGGAGAGGAGGCAGGACTAGTTAATTACACAGCCTAGAGAGGAGAGGAGAGGAGGCAGGACTAGTTAATTACACAGCCTAAGACGATGAGAGGAGGCAGCGACTAAGTTAATTACACAGCCTAGAGAGGAGAGGAGAGGAGCAGGACTAGTTAATTACAGAGCCTAGAGAGGAGAGGAGAGGAGCAGGACTAGTTAATTACAGAGCCTAGAGAGGAGAGGTTGCAGCACTAGTTAATTACACAGCCTAGAGAGGAGAGGAGGCACGACTAGTTAATTACACAGCTTAGAGAAGAGAGGAGAGGAGAGGAGAGGAGGTAGCACTAGTTAATTACACAGCCTAGAGAGGAGAGTAGGCAGGACTAGTTAATTACACAGCCTAGAGAGGAGAGAAGAGGAGGCAGGACTAGTTAATTACACAGCCTAGAGAGGAGAGCAGGCAGCACGATAATTACACAGCCTAGAGAGGAGAGGAGGCAGGACTAGTTAATTACACAGCCTAGAGAGGAGAGGAAAGGAGGCAGCACTAGTTAATTACACAGCCTAGAGAGGAGAGGAGAGTAGGCAGCACTAGTTAATTACACAGCCTAGAGAGCGGAGGAGAGGAGGCAGCACTAGTTAATTACACAGCCTAGAGAGGAGAGGAGAGGAGGCAGCACTAGTTAATTACACAGCCTAGAGAGGAGAGGAGAGGGGCAGGCAGCACGCCTAGCGGGGGGGCCCTGTAATTACACAGCCTACGAGGAGGGAGAGGACGGCACGACCGCCGAGGCGGGTGGGCAGGCTAGTTAATTACACAGCCAGGGGGGGGGGGCGGCTCGACCGCCAGAGGGAGAGGAGGCAGCACTAGTTAATTCCACAGCCTAGAGAGGAGAGGAGGTTGGCTGGACTTGTTAATTACACAGCCTAGAGAGGGGGGCAGCCGACCGCCGGCGAGGGGGGGCAGGCTAGTTAATTACACAGCCTAGAGAGGAGAGGAGAGGAGGCAGCACTAGTTATTTACACAGCCTAGAGAGGAGAGGAGGACTAGTTAATTACACAGCCTAGAGAGGGGAGGAGGCAGCACTAGTTAATTACACAGCCTAGAGAGGAGAGGAGAGGAGGCAGCACTAATTAATTACACAGCCTAGAGAGGAGAGGAGAGGAGGCAGCACTAGTTAATTACACAGCCTAGAGAAGAGAGGAGAGGAGGCAGCACTAGTTAATTACACAGCCTAGAGAGGAGAGGTTGCAGCACTAGTTAATTACACAGACTAGAGAGGAGAGGAGGCAGCACTAGGTAATTACACAGCCTAGAGAGGAGAGGAGGTGCTACTTGGTAATTACACAGCCTAGAGAGGGGAGGAGGCAGCACTAGTTAATTACACAGCCTAGAGAGGAGAGGAGAGGAGGCAGCACTAGTTATTTACACAGCCTAGAGAGGAGAGGAGAGGAGGACCAGTTAATTACACAGCCTAGAGAGGAGAGGAAAGGAGGCAGGACTAGTTAATTACACAGCCTAGAGAGGAGAGGAGAGGAGGCAGGACTAGTTAATGACAAAGCCTAGAGAGGAGAGGAGGCGGGACTAGTTAATTACACAGCCTAGAGAGGAGAGGAGGCAGGACAAGTTAATTACACAGCCTAGACAGGAGAGGAGGACCACTAGTTAATTACACAGCCTACAGAGGAGAGGAGAGGACGTAGCACTAGTTAATTACACAGCCGAGAGAGGAGATGAGGCAGGACTAGTTAATTACACAGCCTAGAGAGGAGAGGAGAGGAGGCAGGACTCGTTAATTACACTGCCTAGAGAGGAGAGGAGTCAGCACTAGTTAATTGCACAGCCTAGAGAGGAGAGGAGAGGTGGCAGGACTAGTTAATTACACAGCCTAGAGAGGAGATGTGGCAGCACTAGTTAATTACACAGCCTGGAGAGGAGAGGAGGCAGGACTAGTTAATTACACAGCCTAGAGAGGAGAGGAGGAAGGACTAGTTAATTACACAGCCTAGAGAGGTGAGGAGAGGAGGCAGAACAAATTAATTACACAGCCTAGACAGGAGAGGAGGCAGCGCTAGTTAATTACACAGCCTAGAGAGGAGAGGAGAGGAGGCAGCACTAGTTAATTACACAGCCTAGAGAGGAGAGGAGGAAGGACTAGTTAATTACACAGCCTAGAGAGGATAGGAGGAGGCAGCACTAGTTAATTACACAGCCTAGAGAGGAGAGGAGGCAGGACTAGTTAATTACACAGCCTAGAGAGGAGAGGAGAGGAGGCAGGACTAGTTAATTACACAGCCTAGAGAGGAGAGGAGGCAGGACTAGTTAATTACACAGCCTAGAGAGGAGAGGAGAGGAGGCAGGACTAGTTAATTACAAAGCCTAGAGAGGAGAGGAGAGGCGGCAGTACTAGTTCATTACATAGCCTAGAGAGGAGAGGAGGCAGGACTAGTTAATTACACAGCCTAGAGAGGAGAGGAGAGGAGGCAGGACTAGTTAATTACACAGCCTAGACATGAGAGGAGGCAGCACTAATTAATAACACAGCCTAGAGAGGAGAGGAGAGGAGGCAGCACTAGTTAATTACAAAGCCTAGAGAGGAGAGGAGAGGAGGCAACACTAGTTAATTACAAAGCCTAGAGAGGAGAGGAGGCTGCACTAGTTAATTACACAGCCTAGAGAGGAGAGAAGAGGAGGCACGACTAGTTAATTACACAGCCTAGAGAGGAGAGGAGGCAGCACGATAATTACACAGCCTAGAGAGGAGAGGAGTGGAGGCAGCACTAGTTAATTACACAGCCTAGGGAGGAGAGGAGCGGAGGCAGCACTAGTTAATTACACAGCCTAGAGAGGAGAGGAGAGGAGAAAGCACTAGGTAATTACACAGCCTAGAGAGGAGAGGAGAGGAGGCAGCACTAGTTAATTACACAGCTTAGAGAGGAAAGGAGAGGAGGCTGCACTAGTTAATTACACAGCCTAGAGAGGAGAGGAGGCAGCACTAGTTAATTACACAGCCTAGAGAGGAGAGGAGGTGCTACTTGTTAATTACACAGCCTAGAGAGGGGTGGAGGCAGCACTAGTTAATTACACAGCCTAGAGAGGAGAGGAGAGGAGGCAGCACTAGTTATTTACACAGCCTAGAGAGGAGAGGAGAGGAGGACTAGTTAATTACACAGCCTAGAGAAGAGAGGAAAGGAGGCAGGACTAGGTAATTACACAGCCTATAGAGGAGAGGAGAGGAGAGGAGGCAGGACTAGTTAATGACAAAGCCTAGAGAGGAGAGGAGGAAGGACTAGTTAATTACACAGCCTAGAGAGGAGAGGAGGCAGGACAAGTTAATTACACAGCATAGACAGGAGAGGAGGACCACTAGTTAATTGCACAGCCTACAGAGGAGAGGAGAGGAGAGGAGGTAGCACTAGTTAATTACACAGCCTAGAGAGGAGAGGAGGCAGGACTAGTTAATTACACAGCCTAGAGAGGAGAGGAGAGAAGGCAGCACTAGTTAATTACACAGCCTAGAGAGGAGAGGAGGCAGGACTAGTTAATGACACAGCCTAGAGAGGAGTCAGCACTAGTTAATTGCACAGCCTAGAGAGGAGAGGAGAGGTGCCAGGACTAGTTAATTACACAGCCTAGAGAGGAGAGGTGGCAGCACTAGTTAATTACACAGCCTGGAGAGGAGAGGAGGCAGGACTAGTTAATTACACAGCCTAGAGAGGAGAGGAGGAAGGACTAGTTAATTACACAGCCTAGAGAGGTGAGGAGAGGAGTCAGAACAAATTAATTACACAGCCTAGACAGGAGAGGAGGCAGCGCTAGTTAATTACACAGCCTAGAGAGGAGAGGAGAGGGGGCAGCACTAGTTAATTACACAGCCTAGAGAGGAGAGGAGGAAGGACTAGTTAATTACACAGCCTAGAGAGGATAGGAGGAGGCAGCACTAGTTAATTACACAGCCTGGAGAGGAGGCAGGACTAGTTAATTACACAGCCTAGAGAGGAGAGGAGAGGAGGCAGGACTAGTTAATTACACAGCCTAGAGAGGAGAGGAGGCAGGACTAGTTAATTACACAGCCTAGAGAGGAGAGGAGAGGAGGCAGGACTAGTTAATTACAAAGCCTAGAGAGGAGAGGAGAGGCGGCAGTACTAGTTCATTACATAGCCTAGAGAGGAGAGGAGGCAGGACTAGTTAATTACACAGCCTAGAGAGGAGAGGAGAGGAGGCAGGACTAGTTAATTACACAGCCTAGACATGAGAGGAGGCAGCACTAATTAATAACACAGCCTAGAGAGGAGAGGAGAGGAGGCAGCACTTGTTAATTACAAAGCCTAGAGAGGAGAGGAGAGGAGGCAACACTAGTTAATTACAAAGCCTAGAGAGGAGAGGAGGCTGCACTAGTTAATTACACAGCCTAGAGAGGAGAGAAGAGGAGGCACGACTAGTTAATTACACAGCCTAGAGAGGAGAGGAGGCAGCACGATAATTACACAGCCTAGAGAGGAGAGGAGTGGAGGCAGCACTAGTTAATTACACAGCCTAGGGAGGAGAGGAGCGGAGGCAGCACTAGTTAATTACACAGCCTAGAGAGGAGAGGAGAGGAGAAAGCACTAGGTAATTACACAGCCTAGAGAGGAGAGGAGAGGAGGCAGCACTAGTTAATTACACAGCCTAGAGAGGAAAGGAGAGGAGGCTGCACTAGTTAATTACACAGCCTAGAGAGGAGAGGAGGCAGCACTAGTTAATTACACAGCCTAGAGAGGAGAGGAGGTGCTACTTGTTAATTACACAGCCTAGAGAGGGGTGGAGGCAGCACTAGTTAATTACACAGCCTAGAGAGGAGAGGAGAGGAGGCAGCACTAGTTATTTACACAGCCTAGAGAGGAGAGGAGAGGAGGACTAGTTAATTACACAGCCTAGAGAAAAGAGGAAAGGAGGCAGGACTAGGTAATTACACAGCCTATAGAGGAGAGGAGAGGAGAGGAGGCAGGACTAGTTAATGACAAAGCCTAGAGAGGAGAGGAGGAAGGACTAGTTAATTACACAGCCTAGAGAGGAGAGGAGGCAGGACAAGTTAATTACACAGCATAGACAGGAGAGGAGGACCACTAGTTAATTACACAGCCTACAGAGGAGAGGAGAGGAGAGGAGGTAGCACTAGTTAATTACACAGCCTAGAGAGGAGAGGAGGCAGGACTAGTTAATTACACAGCCTAGAGAGGAGAGGAGAGAAGGCAGCACTAGTTAATTACACAGCCTAGAGAGGAGAGGAGGCAGGACTAGTTAATGACACAGCCTAGAGAGGAGAGGAGAGGACTAGTTAATGACACAGCCTAGAGAGGAGAGGAGGCAGCACTAGTTAATTACAATGCCTAGAGAGGAGAGGAGGCAGGACTAGTTAATCACACAGCCTAGAGAGGAGAGGAGAGGAGGCAGCACTAGTTAATTACACAGCCTAGAGAGGAGAGGGGAAGAGGCAGGACTAGTTAATTACACAGCCTAGACAGAAGAGGAGGCAGCGCTAGTTAATTACACAGCCTAGAGAGGAGAGGAGGCAGGACTAGTTAATTACACAGCCTAGAGAGGAGAGGAGAGGTGGCAGCACTAGGTAATTACACAGCCTAGAGAGGAGAGGAGGCAGGACTAGTTAATTACACAGCCTAGTGAGGAGAGGATAGGAGAGTAGGCAGCACTAGTTAATTACACAGCCTGGAGAGGAGAGGAGAGGAGGCATCACTAGTTTATTACACAGCCTAGAGAGGAGAGGAGAGGAGGCAGCACTAGTTAATTACACAGCCTAGAGAGTAGAGGAGAGGAGGCAGCACTAGTTAATTACACAGCCTAGAGAGGAGAGGAGGCAGAACTAGTTAATTACACAGCCTAGAGAGGAGAGGAGGCAGGACAAGTTAATTACACAGCCTAGACAGGAGAGGAGGACCACTAGTTAATTACACAGCCTACAGAGGAGAGGAGAGGACGTAGCACTAGTTAATTACACAGCCGAGAGAGGAGATGAGGCAGGACTAGTTAATTACACAGCCTAGAGAGGAGAGGAGAGGAGGCAGGACTCGTTAATTAAACTGCCTAGAGAGGAGAGGAGTCAGCACTAGTTAATTGCACAGCCTAGAGAGGAGAGGAGAGGTGGCAGGACTAGTTAATTACACAGCCTAGAGAGGAGAGGTGGCAGCACTAGTTAATTACACAGCCTGGAGAGGAGAGGAGGCAGGACTAGTTAATTACACAGCCTAGAGAGGAGAGGAGGAAGGACTAGTTAATTACACAGCCTAGAGAGGTGAGGAGAGGAGGCAGCACTAGTTAATTACACAGCCTAGAGAGGAGAGGAGGAAGGACTAGTTAATTACACAGCCTAGAGAGGAGAGGAGAGGAGGCAGGACTAGTTAATTACACAGCCTAGAGAGGAGAGGAGAGGCGGCAGTACTAATTCATTACATAGTCTAGAGAGGAGAGGAGGAAGGACTAGTTAATTACACAGCCTAGAGAGGATAGGAGGAGGCAGCACTAGTTAATTATACAGCCTAGAGAGGAGAGGAGGCAGGACTAGTTAATTAAACAGCCTAGAGAGGATAGGAGAGGAGGCAGGACTAGTTAATTACACAGCCTAGACATGAGAGGAGGCAGCACTAATTAATAACACAGCCTAGAGAGGAGAGGAGAGGAGGCAGCACTAGTTAATTACAAAGCCTAGAGAGGAGAGGAGAGGAGGCAACACTAGTTAATTACAAAGCCTAGAGAGGAGAGGAGGCTGCACTAGTTAATTACACAGCCTAGAGAGGAGAGAAGAGGAGGCACGACTAGTTAATTACACAGCCTAGAGAGGAGAGGAGGCAGCACGATAATTACACAGCCTAGAGAGGAGAGGAGTGGAGGCAGCACTAGTTAATTACACAGCCTAGGGAGGAGAGGAGCGGAGGCAGCACTAGTTAATTACACAGCCTAGAGAGGAGAGGAGAGGAGAAAGCACTAGTTAATTACACAGCCTAGAGAGGAGAGGAGAGGAGGCAGCACTAGTTAATTACACAGCCTAGAGAGGAAAGGAGAGGAGGCTGCACTAGTTAATTACACAGCCTAGAGAGGAGAGGAGGCAGCACTAGTTAATTACACAGCCTAGAGAGGAGAGGAGGTGCTACTTGTTAATTACACAGCCTAGAGAGGGGTGGAGGCAGCACTAGTTAATTACACAGCCTAGAGAGGAGAGGAGAGGAGGCAGCACTAGTTATTTACACAGCCTAGAGAGGAGAGGAGAGGAGGACTAGTTAATTACACAGCCTAGAGAAGAGAGGAAAGGAGGCAGGACTAGGTATTTACACAGCCTATAGAGGAGAGGAGAGGAGAGGAGGCAGGACTAGTTAATGACAAAGCCTAGAGAGGAGAGGAGGCAGGACTAGTTAATTACACAGCCTAGAGAGGAGAGGAGGCAGGACAAGTTAATTACACAGCCTAGACAGGAGAGGAGGACCACTAGTTAATTACACAGCCTACAGAGGAGAGGAGAGGAGAGGAGGTAGCACTAGTTAATTACACAGCCTAGAGAGGAGAAGAGAGGTGGCAGGACTAGTTAATTACACAGCCTAGAGAGGAGAGGTGGCAGCACAAGTTAATTACACAGCCTGGAGAGGAGAGGAGGCAGGACTAGTTAATTACACAGCCTAGAGAGGAGAGGAGGAAGGACAAGTTAATTACACAGCCTAGAGAGGTGAGGAGAGGAGACAGAACTAGTTAATTGCACAGCCTAGAGAGGAGAAGAGAGGTGGCAGGACTAGTTAATTACACAGCCTAGAGAGGAGAGGAGAGGAGGACTAGTTAATTACACAGCCTAGAGAGGAGAGGAAAGGAGGCAGGACTAGGTAATTACACAGCCTAGAGAGGAGAGGAGAGGAGAGGAGGCAGGACTAGTTAATGACAAAGCCTAGAGAGGAGAGGAGGCAGGACTAGTTAATTACACAGCCTAGAGAGGAGAGGAGGCAGGACAAGTTAATTACATAGCCTAGACAGGAGAGGAGGACCACTAGTTAATTACACAGCCTACAGAGGAGAGGAGAGGAGAGGAGGTAGCACTAGTTAATTACACAGCCTAGAGAGGAGATGAGGCAGCACTAGTTAATTACACAGCCTAGAGAGGGGAGGAGGCAGCACTAGTTAATTATACAGCCTAGAGAGGAGAGGAGAGGAGGCAGCACTAGTTAATTACACAGCCTAGAGAGGAGAGGAGGAAGGACTAGTTAATTACACAGCCTAGAGAGGACAGGAGGAGGCAGCACTAGTTAATTACACAGCCTAGAGAGGAGAGGAGGCAGGACTAGTTAATTACACAGCCTAGAGAGGAGAGGAGGCAGGACTAGTTAATTACACAGCCTAGAGAGGAGAGGAGAGGAGGCAGGACTAGTTAATTACACAGCCTAGAGAGGAGAGGAGGCAGGACTAGTTAATTACACAGCCTAGAGAGGAGAGGAGAGGAGGCTGGACTAGTTAATTACACAGCCTAGAGAGGAGAGGATAGGCAGCAGTACTAGTTCATTACATAGCCTAGAGAGGAGAGGAGGCAGGACTAGTTAATTACACAGCCTAGAGAGGAGAGGAGAGGAGGCAGGACTAGTTAATTACACAGCCTAGACATGAGAGGAGGCAGCACTAATTAATAACACAGCCTAGAGAGGAGAGGAGAGAGGCAGCACTAGTTAATTACAAAGCCTAGAGAGGAGAGGAGAGGAGGCAACACCAGTTAATTACAAAGTCTAGAGAGGAGAGGAGGACCACTAGTTAATTACACAGCCTACAGAGGAGAGGAGAGGAGGTAGCACTAGTTAATTACACAGCCTAGAGAGGAGATGAGGCAGCACTAGTTAATTACACAGCCTAGAGAGGGGAGGAGGCAGCACTAGTTAATTACACAGCCTAGAGAGGAGAGGAGAGGAGGCAGCACTAGTTAATTACACAGCCTAGAGAGGACAGGAGGAGGCAGCACTAGTTCATTACACAGCCTAGAGAGGAGAGGAGGCAGGACAAGTTAATTACACAGCCTAGAGAGGAGAGGAGGCAGGACTAGTTAATTACACAGCCTAGAGAGGAGAGGAGAGGAGGCAGGACTAGTTAATTACACAGCCTAGAGAGGAGAGGAGGCAGGACTAGTGAATTACACAGCCTAGAGAGGAGAGGAGAGGAGGCAGGACTAGTTAATTACACAGCCTAGAGAGGAGAGGAGAGGCGGCAGTACTAGTTCATTACATAGCCTAGAGAGGAGAGGAGGCAGGACTAGTTAATTACACAGCCTAGAGAGGAGAGGAGAGGAGGCAGGACTAGTTAATTACACAGCCTAGACATGAGAGGAGGCAGCACTAATTAATAACACAGCCTAGAGAGGAGAGGAGAGGAGGCAGCACTAGTTAATTACAAAGCCTAGAGAGGAGAGGAGAGGAGGCAACACTAGTTAATTACAAAGCCTAGATAGGAGATGAGGCTGCACTAGTTAATTACACAGCCTAGAGAGGAGAGAAGAGGAGGCAGGACTAGTTAATTACACGGCCTAGAGAGGAGAGGAGGCAGGACTAGTTAATTACACAGCCTTGAGAGGAGAGGAGAGGAGGCAGCACTAGTTAATTACACAGCCTAGAGAGGAGAGGAGAGGAGAAAGCACTAGTTAATTACACAGCCTAGAGAGGAGAGGAGAGGAGGCAGCACTAGTTAATTACACAGCCTAGAGAGGAAAGGAGAGGAGGCTGCACTAGTTAATTACACAGCCTAGAGAGGAGAGGAGGCAGCACTAGTTAATTACACAGCCTAGAGAGGAGAGGAGGTGCTACATGTTAATTACACAACCTAGAGAGGGGAGGAGGCAGCACTAGTTAATTACACAGCCTAGAGAGGAGAGGAGAGGAGGCAGCACTAATTATTTACACAGCCTAGAGAGGAGAGGAGAGGAGGACTAGTTAATTACACAGCCTAGAGAAGAGAGGAAAGGAGGCAGGACTAGGTAATTACACAGCCTAGAGAGGAGAGGAGAGGAGAGGAGGCAGGACTAGTTAATGACAAAGCCTAGAGAGGAGAGGAGGCAGGACTAGTTAATTACACAGCCTAGAGAGGAGAGGAGGCAGGACAAGTTAATTACACAGCCTAGACAGGAGAGGAGGACCACTAGTTAATTACACAGCCTACAGAGGAGAGGAGAGGAGAGGAGGTAGCACTAGTTAATTACACAGCCTAGAGAGGAGATGAGGCAGGACTAGTTAATTACACAGCCTAGAGAGGAGAGGAGAGGAGGAAGGACTCGTTAATTACACTGCCTAGAGAGGAGAGGAGTCAGCACTAGTTAATTGCACAGCCTAGAGAGGAGAAGAGAGGTGGCAGGACTAGTTAATTACACAGCCTAGAGAGGAGAGGTGGCAGCACTAGTTAATTACACAGCCTGGAGAGGAGAGGAGGCAGGACTAGTTAATTACACAGCCTAGAGAGGAGAGGAGGAAGGACTAGTTAATTACACAGCCTAGAGAGGTGAGGAGAGGAGACAGAACTAGTTAATTGCACAGCCTAGAGAGGAGAAGAGAGGTGGCAGGACTAGTTAATTACACAGCCTAGAGAGGAGAGGAGAGGAGGACTAGTTAATTACACAGCCTAGAGAGGAGAGGAAAGGAGGCAGGACTAGGTAATTACACAGCCTAGAGAGGAGAGGAGAGGAGAGGAGGCAGGACTAGTTAATGACAAAGCCTAGAGAGGAGAGGATTCAGGACTAGTTAATTACACAGCCTAGAGAGGAGATGAGGCAGGACTAGTTAATTACACAGCCTAGAGAGGAGAGGAGAGGAGGAAGGACTCGTTAATTACACTGCCTAGAGAGGAGAGGAGTCAGCACTAGTTAATTGCACAGCCTAGAGAGGAGAAGAGAGGTGGCAGGACTAGTTAATTACACAGCCTAGAGAGGAGAGGTGGCAGCACTAGTTAATTACACAGCCTGGAGAGGAGAGGAGGCAGGACTAGTTAATTACACAGCCTAGAGAGGAGAGGAGGAAGGACTAGTTAATTACACAGCCTAGAGAGGTGAGGAGAGGAGACAGAACTAGTTAATTACACAGCCTAGACAGGAGAGGAGGCAGCGCTAGTTAATTACACAGCCTAGAGAGGAGAGGAGGCAGGACTAATTAATTACACAACCTAGAGCGGAGAGGAGAGAAGGCAGCACTAGTTAATTACACAGCCTAGAGAGGAGAGAAGGCAGGACTAGTTAATGACACAGCCTAGAGAGGAGAGGAGAGGAGGCAGCACTAGTTAATTACACAGCCTAGAGAGGAGAGGAGAAGAGGCAGGACTAGTTAATTACACAGCCTAGACAGAAGAGGAGGCAGTGCTAGTTAATTACACAGCCTAGAGAGGAGAGGAGGCAGGACTAGTTAATTACACAGCCTAGAGAGGAGAGGAGAGGTGGCAGCACTAGGTAATTACACAGCCTAGAGAGGAGAGGAGGCAGGACTAGTTAATTACACAGCCTAGTGAGGAGAGGATAGGAGAGTAGGCAGCACTAGTTAATTACACAGCCTGGAGAGGAGAGGAGAGGAGGCATCACTACTTTATTACACAGCCTAGAGAGGAGAGGAGAGGAGGCAGCACTAGTTAATTACACAGCCTAGAGAGTAGAGGAGAGGAGGCAGCACTAGTTAATTACACAGACTAGAGAGGAGAGGAGGCAGAACTAGTTAATTACACAGCCTAGAGAGGAGAGGAGGCAGAACTAGTTAATTACACAGCCTAGAGAGGAGAGGAGAGGAGGCAGCACTAGTTAATTACACAGCCTAGAGAGGAGAGGAGAGGAGGCAGCACTAGTTAATTACACAGCCTAGAGAGGAAAGGAGAGGAGGCTGCACTAGTTAATTACACAGACTAGAGAGGAGAGGAGGCAGCACTAGGTAATTACACAGCATAGAGAGGAGAGGAGGTGCTACTTGTTAATTACACAGCCTAGAGAGGGGAGGAGGCAGCACTAGTTAATTACACAGCCTAGAGAGGAGAGGAGAGGAGGCAGCACTAGTTATTTACACAGCCTAGAGAGGAGAGGAGAGGAGGACCAGTTAATTACACAGCCTAGAGAGGAGAGGAAAGGAGGCAGGACTAGTTAATTACACAGCCTAGAGAGGAGAGGAGAGGAGGCAGGACTAGTTAATGACAAAGCCTAGAGAGGAGAGGAGGCAGGACTAGTTAATTACACAGCCTAGAGAGGAGAGGAGGCAGGACAAGTTAATTACCCAGCCTAGACAGGAGAGGAGGACCACTAGTTAATTACACAGCCTACAGAGGAGAGGAGAGGACGTAGCACTAGTTAATTACACAGCCTAGAGAGGAGATGAGGCAGGACTAGTTAATTACACAGCCTAGAGAGGAGAGGAGAGGAGGCAGGACTCGTTAATTACACTGCCTAGAGAGGAGAGGAGTCAGCACTAGTTAATTGCACAGCCTAGAGAGGAGAGGAGAGGTGGCAGGACTAGTTAATTACACAGCCTAGAGAGGAGAGGTGGCAGCACTAGTTAATTACACAGCCTGGAGAGGAGAGGAGGCAGGACTAGTTAATTCCACAGCCTAGAGAGGAGAGGAGGAAGGACTAGTTAATTACACAGCCTAGAGAGGTGAGGAGAGGAGGCAGAACTAATTAATTACACAGCCTAGACAGGGGAGGAGGCAGCGCTAGTTAATTACACAGCCTAGAGAGGAGAGGAGAGGAGGCAGCACTAGTTAATTACACAGCCTAGAGAGGAGAGGAGGCAGCGCTAGTAAATTATACAGCCTAGAGAGGAGACGAGAGGAGGCAGGACTAGTTAATTACACAGCCTGGAGAGGAGAGGAGAGGAGGAAGGACTAGTTAATTACACAGCCTAGAGAGGACAGGAGGAGGCAGCACTAGTTAATTACACAGCCTAGAGAGGAGAGGAGGCAGGACTAGTTAATTACACAGCCTAGAGAGGAGAGGAGGCAGGACTAGTTAATTACACAGCCTAGAGAGGAGAGGAGAGGAGGCAGGACTAGTTAATTACACAGCCTAGAGAGGAGAGGAGAGGCGGCAGTACTAGTTCATTACATAGCCTAGAGAGGAGAGGAGGCAGGACTAGTTAATTACACAGCCTAGAGAGGAGAGGAGAGGAGGCAGGACTAGTTAATTACACAGCCTAGACATGTGAGGAGGCAGCACTAATTAATAACACAGCCTAGAGAGGAGAGGAGAGGAGGCAGCACTAGTTAATTACAAAGCCTAGAGAGGAGAGGAGAGGAGGCAACACTAGTTAATTACAAAGCCTAGAGAGGAGAGGAGGCTGCACTAGTTAATTACACAGCCTAGAGAGGAGAGAAGAGGAGGCAGGACTAGTTAATTACACAGCCTAGAGAGGAGAGGAGGCAGCACGATAATTACACAGCCTAGAGAGGAGAGGAGTGGAGGCAGCACTAGTTAATTACACAGCCTAGGGAGGAGAGGAGCGGAGGCATCACTAGTTAATTACACAGCCTAGAGAGGAGAGGAGGCAGGACTAGTTAATTACACAGCCTTGAGAGGAGAGGAGAGGAGGCAGCACTAGTTAATTACACAGCCTAGAGAGGAGAGGAGAGGAGAAAGCACTAGTTAATTACACAGCCTAGAGAGGAGAGGAGAGGAGAGGAGGCAGCACTAGTTAATTACACAGCCTAGAGAGGAAAGGAGAGGAGGCTGCACTAGTTAATTACACAGCCTAGAGAGGAGAGGAGGCAGGACAAGTTAATTACCCAGCCTAGACAGCAGAGGAGGACCACTAGTTAATTACACAGCCTACAGAGGAGAGGAGAGGACGTAGCACTAGTTAATTACACAGCCTAGAGAGGAGATGAGGCAGGACTAGTTAATTACACAGCCTAGAGAGGAGAGGAGAGGAGGCAGGACTCGTTAATTACACTGCCTAGAGAGGAGAGGAGTCAGCACTAGTTAATTGCACAGCCTAGAGAGGAGAGGAGAGGTGGCAGGACTAGTTAATTACACAGCCTAGAGAGGAGAGGTGGCAGCACTAGTTAATTACACAGCCTGGAGAGGAGAGGAGGCAGGACTAGTTAATTCCACAGCCTAGAGAGGAGAGGAGGAAGGACTAGTTAATTACACAGCCTAGAGAGGTGAGGAGAGGAGGCAGAACTAATTAATTACACAGCCTAGACAGGAGAGGAGGCAGCGCTAGTTAATTACACAGCCTAGAGAGGAGAGGAGAGGAGGCAGCACTAGTTAATTACACAGCCTAGAGAGGAGAGGAGGCAGCGCTAGTAAATTATACAGCCTAGAGAGGAGACGAGAGGAGGCAGGACTAGTTAATTACACAGCCTGGAGAGGAGAGGAGAGGAGGAAGGACTAGTTAATTACACAGCCTAGAGAGGACAGGAGGAGGCAGCACTAGTTAATTACACAGCCTAGAGAGGAGAGGAGGCAGGACTAGTTAATTACACAGCCTAGAGAGGAGAGGAGGCAGGACTAGTTAATTACACAGCCTAGAGAGGAGAGGAGAGGAGGCAGGACTAGTTAATTACACAGCCTAGAGAGGAGAGGAGAGGCGGCAGTACTAGTTCATTACATAGCCTAGAGAGGAGAGGAGGCAGGACTAGTTAATTACACAGCCTAGAGAGGAGAGGAGAGGAGGCAGGACTAGTTAATTACACAGCCTAGACATGTGAGGAGGCAGCACTAATTAATAACACAGCCTAGAGAGGAGAGGAGAGGAGGCAGCACTAGTTAATTACAAAGCCTAGAGAGGAGAGGAGAGGAGGCAACACTAGTTAATTACAAAGCCTAGAGAGGAGAGGAGGCTGCACTAGTTAATTACACAGCCTAGAGAGGAGAGAAGAGGAGGCAGGACTAGTTAATTACACAGCCTAGAGAGGAGAGGAGGCAGCACGATAATTACACAGCCTAGAGAGGAGAGGAGAGGAGGCAGCACTAGTTAATTACACAGCCTAGAGAGGAGAGGAGAGGAGAGGAGGCAGCACTAGTTAATTACACAGCCTAGAGAGGAAAGGAGAGGAGGCTGCACTAGTTAATTACACAGCCTAGAGAGGAGAGGAGGCAGCACTAGTTAATTACACAGCCTAGAGAGGAGAGGAGGTGCTACTTGTTAATTACACAGCCTAGAGAGGGGAGGAGGCAGCACTAGTTAATTACACAGCCTAGAGAGGAGAGGAGAGGAGGCAGCACTAGTTATTTACACAGCCTAGAGAGGAGAGGAGAGGAGGACTAGTTAATTACACAGCCTAGAGAAGAGAGGAAAGGAGGCAGGACTAGGTAATTACACAGCCTAGAGAGGAGAGGAGAGGAGAGGAGGCAGGACTAGTTAATGACAAAGCCTAGAGAGGAGAGGAGGCAGGACTAGTTAATTACACAGCCTAGAGAGGAGAGGAGGCAGGACAAGTTAATTACACAGCCTAGACAGGAGAGGAGGACCACTAGTTAATTACACAGCCTACAGAGGAGAGGAGAGGAGGTAGCACTAGTTAATTACACAGCCTAGAGAGGAGATGAGACAGGACTAGTTAATTACACAGCCTAGAGAGGAGAGGAGAGGACAAAGGACTCGTTAATTACACTGCCTAGAGAGGAGAGGAGTCAGCACTAGTTAATTGCACAGCCTAGAGAGGAGAAGAGAGGTGGCAGGACTAGTTAATTACACAGCCTAGAGAGGAGAGGAGAGGAGGACTAGTTAATTACACAGCCTAGAGATAGAGGAAAGGAGGCAGGACTAGGTAATTACACAGCCTAGAGAGGAGAGGAGATGAGAGGAGGCAGGACTAGTTAATGACAAAGCCTAGAGAGGAGAGGAGGCAGGACTAGTTAATTACACAGCCTAGAGAGGAGAGGAGGCAGGACAAGTTAATTACATAGCCTAGACAGGAGAGGAGGGAGGCCACTAGTTAATTACACAGCCTACAGAGGAGAGGAGAGGAGAGGAGGTAGCACTAGTTAATTACACAGCCTAGAGAGGAGATGAGGCAGGACTAGTTAATTACACAGCCTAGAGAGGAGAGGAGAGGAGGAAGGACTCGTTAATTACACTGCCTAGAGAGGAGAGGAGTCAGCACTAGTTAATTGCACAGCCTAGAGAGGAGAGGAGAGGTGGCAGGACTAGTTAATTACACAGCCTAGAGAGGAGAGGTGGCAGCACTAGTTAATTACACAGCCTGGAGAGGAGAGGAGGCAGGACTAGTTAATTCCACAGCCTAGAGAGGAGAGGAGGAAGGACTAGTTAATTACACAGCCTAGAGAGGTGAGGAGAGGAGGCAGAACTAATTAATTACACAGCCTAGACAGGAGAGGAGGCAGCGCTAGTTAATTACACAGCCTAGAGAGGAGAGGAGAGGAGGCAGCACTAGTTAATTACACAGCCTAGAGAGGAGAGGAGGCAGCGCTAGTAAATTATACAGCCTAGAGAGGAGACGAGAGGAGGCAGGACTAGTTAATTACACAGCCTGGAGAGGAGAGGAGAGGAGGAAGGACTAGTTAATTACACAGCCTAGAGAGGACAGGAGGAGGCAGCACTAGTTAATTACACAGCCTAGAGAGGAGAGGAGGCAGGACTAGTTAATTACACAGCCTAGAGAGGAGAGGAGGCAGGACTAGTTAATTACACAGCCTAGAGAGGAGAGGAGAGGAGGCAGGACTAGTTAATTACACAGCCTAGAGAGGAGAGGAGAGGCGGCAGTACTAGTTCATTACATAGCCTAGAGAGGAGAGGAGGCAGGACTAGTTAATTACACAGCCTAGAGAGGAGAGGAGAGGAGGCAGGACTAGTTAATTACACAGCCTAGACATGTGAGGAGGCAGCACTAATTAATAACACAGCCTAGAGAGGAGAGGAGAGGAGGCAGCACTAGTTAATTACAAAGCCTAGAGAGGAGAGGAGAGGAGGCAACACTAGTTAATTACAAAGCCTAGAGAGGAGAGGAGGCTGCACTAGTTAATTACACAGCCTAGAGAGGAGAGAAGAGGAGGCAGGACTAGTTAATTACACAGCCTAGAGAGGAGAGGAGGCAGCACGATAATTACACAGCCTAGAGAGGAGAGGAGAGGAGGCAGCACTAGTTAATTACACAGCCTAGAGAGGAGAGGAGAGGAGAAAGCACTAGTTAATTACACAGCCTAGAGAGGAGAGGAGAGGAGAGGAGAGGAGGCAGCACTAGTTAATTACACAGCCTAGAGAGGAAAGGAGAGGAGGCTGCACTAGTTAATTACACAGCCTAGAGAGGAGAGGAGGCAGCACTAGTTAATTACACAGCCTAGAGAGGAGAGGAGGTGCTACTTGTTAATTACACAGCCTAGAGAGGGGAGGAGGCAGCACTAGTTAATTACACAGCCTAGAGAGGAGAGGAGAGGAGGCAGCACTAGTTATTTACACAGCCTAGAGAGGAGAGGAGAGGAGGACTAGTTAATTACACAGCCTAGAGAAGAGAGGAAAGGAGGCAGGACTAGGTAATTACACAGCCTAGAGAGGAGAGGAGAGGAGAGGAGGCAGGACTAGTTAATGACAAAGCCTAGAGAGGAGAGGAGGCAGGACTAGTTAATTACACAGCCTAGAGAGGAGAGGAGGCAGGACAAGTTAATTACACAGCCTAGACAGGAGAGGAGGACCACTAGTTAATTACACAGCCTACAGAGGAGAGGAGAGGAGGTAGCACTAGTTAATTACACAGCCTAGAGAGGAGATGAGACAGGACTAGTTAATTACACAGCCTAGAGAGGAGAGGAGAGGACAAAGGACTCGTTAATTACACTGCCTAGAGAGGAGAGGAGTCAGCACTAGTTAATTGCACAGCCTAGAGAGGAGAAGAGAGGTGGCAGGACTAGTTAATTACACAGCCTAGAGAGGAGAGGAGAGGAGGACTAGTTAATTACACAGCCTAGAGATAGAGGAAAGGAGGCAGGACTAGGTAATTACACAGCCTAGAGAGGAGAGGAGATGAGAGGAGGCAGGACTAGTTAATGACAAAGCCTAGAGAGGAGAGGAGGCAGGACTAGTTAATTACACAGCCTAGAGAGGAGCGGTAGGCAGGACAAGTTAATTACATAGCCTAGACAGGAGAGGAGGACCACTAGTTAATTACACAGCCTACAGAGGAGAGGAGAGGAGAGGAGGTAGCACTAGTTAATTACACAGCCTAGAGAGGAGATGAGGCAGGACTAGTTAATTACACAGCCTAGAGAGGAGAGGAGAGGAGGAAGGACTCGTTAATTACACTGCCTAGAGAGGAGAGGAGTCAGCACTAGTTAATTGCACAGCCTAGAGAGGAGAAGAGAGGTGGCAGGACTAGTTAATTACACAGCCTAGAGAGGAGAGGAGAGGAGGACTAGTTAATTACACAGCCTAGAGATAGAGGAAAGGAGGCAGGACTAGGTAATTACACAGCCTAGAGAGGAGAGGAGATGAGAGGAGAGGAGGCAGGACTAGTTAATGACAAAGCCTAGAGAGGAGAGGAGGCAGGACTAGTTAATTACACAGCCTAGAGAGGAGAGGAGGCAGGACAAGTTAATTACATAGCCTAGACAGGAGAGGAGGACCACTAGTTAATTACACAGCCTACAGAGGAGAGGAGAGGAGAGGAGGTAGCACTAGTTAATTACACAGCCTAGAGAGGAGATGAGGCAGGACTAGTTAATTACACAGCCTAGAGAGGAGAGGAGAGGAGGAAGGACTCGTTAATTACACTGCCTAGAGAGGAGAGGAGTCAGCACTAGTTAATTGCACAGCCTAGAGAGGAGAAGAGAGGTGGCAGGACTAGTTAATTACACAGCCTAGAGAGGAGAGGTGGCAGCACTAGTTAATTACACAGCCTGGAACAGGAGAGGAGGCAGGACTAGTTAATTACACAGCCTAGAGAGGAGAGGAGGAAGGACTAGTTAATTACACAGCCTAGAGAGGTGAGGAGAGGAGACAGAACTAGTTAATTGCACAGCCTAGAGAGGAGAAGAGAGGTGGCAGGACTAGTTAATTACACAGCCTAGAGAGGAGAGGAGAGGAGAGGAGGACTAGTTAATTACACAGCCTAGAGAGGAGAGGAGAGGAGAGGAGGCAGGACTAGTTAATGACAAAGCCTAGAGAGGAGAGGAGGCAGGCCTAGTTAATTACACAGCCTAGAGAGGAGAGGAGGCAGGACAAGTTAATTACATAGCCTAGACAGGAGAGGAGGACCACTAGTTAATTACACAGCCTACAGAGGAGAGGAGAGGAGAGGAGGTAGCACTAGTTAATTACACAGCCTAGAGAGGAGATGAGGCAGGACTAGTTAATTACACAGCCTAGAGAGGAGAGGACAGGAGGAAGGACTCGTTAATTACACTGCCTAGAGAGGAGAGGAGTCAGCACTAGTTAATTGCACAGCCTAGAGAGGAGAAGACAGGTGGCAGGACTAGTTAATTACACAGCCTAGAGAGGAGAGGTGGCAGCACTAGTTAATTACACAGCCTGGAGAGGAGAGGAGGCAGGACTAGTTAATTACACAGCCTAGAGAGGAGAGGAGGAAGGACTAGTTAATTACACAGCCTAGAGAGGTGAGGAGAGGAGACAGAACTAGTTAATTACACAGCCTAGACAGGAGAGGAGTCAGCGCTAGTTAATTACACAGCCTAGAGAGGAGAGGAGGCAGGACTAGTTAATTACACAACCTAGAGCGGAGAGGAGAGAAGGCAGCACTAGTTAATTACACAGCCTAGAGAGGAGAGGAGGCAGGACTAGTTAATGACACAGCCTAGAGAGGAGAGGAGAGGACTAGTTAATGACACAGCCTAGAGAGGAGAGGAGGCAGCACTAGTTAATTACAAAGCCTAGAGAGGAGAGGAGGCAGGACTAGTTAATCACACAGCCTAGAGAGGAGAGGAGAGGAGGCCGTACTAATTAATTACACAGCCTAGAGAGGAGAGGAGAAGAGGCAGGACTAGTTAATTACACAGCCTAGACAGAAGAGGAGGCAGCGCTAGTTAATTACACAGCCTAGAGAGGAGAGGAGAGGAGTCAGGACTAGTTAATTACACAGCCTAGAGAGGAGAGGAGAGGTGGCAGCACTAGGTAATTACACAGCCTAGAGAGGAGAGGAGGCAGGACTAGTTAATTACACAGCCTAGTGAGGAGAGGATAGGAGAGTAGGCAGCACTAGTTAATTACACAGCCTGGAGAGGAGAGGAGAGGAGGCAGCACTAGTTAATTACACAGCCTAGAGAGTAGAGGAGAGGAGGCAGCACAAGTTAATTACACAGCCTAGAGAGGAGAGGAGGCAGAACTAGTTAATTACACAGCCTAGAGAGGAGAGGAGGCAGATCTAGTTAATTACACATCCTAGAGAGGAGAGGAGAGGAGGCAGCACTAGTTAATTACACAGCCTAGAGAGGAGAGGAGAGGAGGACTAGTTAATTACACAGCCTAGACAAGAGAGGAGGCAGCACTAATTAATTACACAGCCTAGAGAGGAGAGGAGGCAGCACTAGTTAATTACACAGCCTAGAGAGGAGAGGGGAGGAGGCAGGACTAGTTAATTACACAGCCTAGAGAGGAGAGGATAAAGCACTAGTTAAATACACAGCCTAGAGAGGAGAGGAGGAAGGACTAGTTATTTACACAGCCTAGAGAGGAGTGGAGAGGAGGCAGGACTAGTTAATTACACAGCCTAGAGAGGAGAGGAGAGGAGGCAGCACTAGTTCATTACCCAGCCTAGAGAGGAGAGGAGTCAGGACTAGTTAATTACACAGCCTAGAGAGGAGAGGATAGGAGGCAGGAATAGTTAATTACACAGCCTAGACATGAGAGGAGGCAGCACTAATTAATTACACAGCCTAGAGAGGAGAGGAGGCAGCACTAGTTAATTACACAGCCTAGAGAGGAGAGGAGAGGAGGCAGCACTAGTTAATTACACAGCCTAGAGAGGAGAGGAGAGGAGGCAGGACTAGTTAATTACACAGCCTAGAGAGGAGAGGAGAGGAGGCAGCACTAGTTAATTACACAGCCTAGATTGGAGAGGAGGCAGGACTAGTTAATTACACAGCCTAGAGATGAGAGGAGAGGAGGCAGGACTAGTTAATTACACAGCCTAGACATGAGAGGAGCAGCACTAATTAATTACACAGCCTAGAGAGGAGAGGAGGCAGCACTAGTTAATTACACAGCCTAGAGAGGAGAGGAGAGGAGGCAGGACTAGTTAATTACACAGCCTAGACAGGAGAGGAGGCAGCGCTAGTTAATTACACAGCCTAGAGAGGAGAGGAGAGGTGGAAGGACTAGTTAATTACACAGCCTAGAGAGGAGAGGAGAGGTGGGAGCACTAGGTAATTACACAGCCTAGAGAGGAGAGGAGGCAGGACTAGTTAATTACACAGCCTAGTGAGGAGAGGAGAGGAGGCAGCACCAGTTAATTACACAGCCTGGAGAGGAGAGGAGAGGAGGCAGCACTAGTTAATTACACAGCCTAGAGAGGAGAGGAGAGGAGGCAGCAATAGTTAATTACACAGCCTAGAGAGGAGAGGAGAGGAGGCAGCACTAGTTAATTACACAGCCTAGAGAGGAGAGGAGAGGAGGCAGGACTAGTTAATTACACAGCCTAGAGAGGAGAGGGGAGGAGGCAGGACTAGTTAATTACACAGCCTAGACAGGAGAGGAGGACCACTAGTTAATTACACAGCCTACAGAGGAGAGGAGAGGACGTAGCACTAGTTAATTACACAGCCTAGAGAGGAGATGAGGCAGGACTAGTTAATTACACAGCCTAGAGAGGAGAGGAGGCAGGACTCGTTAATTACACTGCCTAGAGAGGAGAGGAGTCAGCACTAGTTAATTGCACAGCCTAGAGAGGAGAGGAGAGGTGGCAGGACTAGTTAATTACACAGCCTAGAGGAGAGGTGGCAGCACTAGTTAATTACACAGCCTGGAGAGGAGAGGAGGCAGGACTAGTTAATTACACAGCCTAGAGAGGAGAGGAGGAAGGACTAGTTAATTAAACAGCCTAGAGAGGTGAGGAGAGGAGGCAGAACTAATTAATTACACAGCCTAGACAGGAGAGGAGGCAGCGCTAGTTAATTACACAGCCTAGAGAGGAGAGGAGAGGAGGCAGCACTAGTTAATTACACAGCCTAGAGAGGAGAGGAGGAAGGACTAGTTAATTACACAGCCTAGAGAGGACAGGAGGAGGCAGCACTAGTTAATTACACAGCCTAGAGAGGAGAGGAGGCAGGACTAGTTAATTACACAGCCTAGAGAGGAGAGGAGGCAGGACTAGTTAATTACACAGCCTAGAGAGGAGAGGAGAGGAGGCAACACTAGTTAATTACAAAGCCTAGAGAGGAGAGGAGGCAGGACTAGTTAATTACACAGCCTAGAGAGGAGAGGAGAGGAGGCAGGAATAGTTAATTACACAGCCTAGACATGAGAGGAGGCAGCACTAATTAATTACACAGCCTAGAGAGGAGAGGAGGCAGCACTAGTTAATTACACAGCCTAGAGAGGAGAGGAGAGGAGGCAGCACTAGTTAATTACACAGCCTAGAGAGGAGAGGAGAGGAGGCAGGACTAGTTAATTACACAGCCTAGAGAGGAGAGGAGAGGAGGCAGCACTAGTTAATTACACAGCCTAGATTGGAGAGGAGGCAGGACTAGTTAATTACACAGCCTAGACATGAGAGGAGCAGCACTAATTAATTACACAGCCTAGAGAGGAGAGGAGGCAGCACTAGTTAATTACACAGCCTAGAGAGGAGAGGAGAGGAGGCAGGACTAGTTAATTACACAGCCTAGACAGGAGAGGAGGCAGCGCTAGTTAATTACACAGCCTAGAGAGGAGAGGAGAGGTGGAAGGACTAGTTAATTACACAGCCTAGAGAGGAGAGGAGAGGTGGGAGCACTAGGTAATTACACAGCCTAGAGAGGAGAGGAGGCAGGACTAGTTAATTACACAGCCTAGTGAGGAGAGGAGAGGAGGCAGCCCCAGTTAATTACACAGCCTGGAGAGGAGAGGAGAGGAGGCGGCACTAGTTAATTACACAGCCTAGAGAGGAGAGGAGAGGAGGCAGCAATAGTTAATTACACAGCCTAGAGAGGAGAGGAGAGGAGGCAGCACTAGTTAATTACACAGCCTAGAGAGGAGAGGAGAGGAGGCAGGACTAGTTAATTACACAGCCTAGAGAGGAGAGGGGAGGAGGCAGGACTAGTTAATTACACAGCCTAGACAGGAGAGGAGGACCACTAGTTAATTACACAGCCTACAGAGGAGAGGAGAGGACGTAGCACTAGTTAATTACACAGCCTAGAGAGGAGATGAGGCAGGACTAGTTAATTACACAGCCTAGAGAGGAGAGGAGGCAGGACTCGTTAATTACACTGCCTAGAGAGGAGAGGAGTCAGCACTAGTTAATTGCACAGCCTAGAGAGGAGAGGAGAGGTGGCAGGACTAGTTAATTACACAGCCTAGAGAGGAGAGGTGGCAGCACTAGTTAATTACACAGCCTGGAGAGGAGAGGAGGCAGGACTAGTTAATTACACAGCCTAGAGAGGAGAGGAGGAAGGACTAGTTAATTAAACAGCCTAGAGAGGTGAGGAGAGGAGGCAGAACTAATTAATTACACAGCCTAGACAGGAGAGGAGGCAGCGCTAGTTAATTACACAGCCTAGAGAGGAGAGGAGAGGAGGCAGCACTAGTTAATTACACAGCCTAGAGAGGAGAGGAGGAAGGACTAGTTAATTACACAGCCTAGAGAGGACAGGAGGAGGCAGCACTAGTTAATTACACAGCCTAGAGAGGAGAGGAGGCAGGACTAGTTAATTACACAGCCTAGAGAGGAGAGGAGGCAGGACTAGTTAATTACACAGCCTAGAGAGGAGAGGAGAGGAGGCAACACTAGTTAATTACAAAGCCTAGAGAGGAGAGGAGGCAGGACTAGTTAATTACACAGCCTAGAGAGGAGAGGAGAGGAGGCAGGAATAGTTAATTACACAGCCTAGACATGAGAGGAGGCAGCACTAATTAATTACACAGCCTAGAGAGGAGAGGAGGCAGCACTAGTTAATTACACAGCCTAGAGAGGAGAGGAGAGGAGGCAGCACTAGTTAATTACACAGCCTAGAGAGGAGAGGAGAGGAGGCAGGACTAGTTAATTACACAGCCTAGAGAGGAGAGGAGAGGAGGCAGCACTAGTTAATTACACAGCCTAGATTGGAGAGGAGGCAGGACTAGTTAATTACACAGCCTAGAGATGAGAGGAGAGGAGGCAGGACTAGTTAATTACACAGCCTAGACATGAGAGGAGCAGCACTAATTAATTACACAGCCTAGAGAGGAGAGGAGGCAGCACTAGTTAATTACACAGCCTAGAGAGGAGAGGAGAGGAGGCAGGACTAGTTAATTACACAGCCTAGACAGGAGAGGAGGCAGCGCTAGTTAATTACACAGCCTAGAGAGGAGAGGAGAGGTGGAAGGACTAGTTAATTACACAGCCTAGAGAGGAGAGGAGAGGTGGGAGCACTAGGTAATTACACAGCCTAGAGAGGAGAGGAGGCAGGACTAGTTAATTACACAGCCTAGTGAGGAGAGGAGAGGAGGCAGCACCAGTTAATTACACAGCCTGGAGAGGAGAGGAGAGGAGGCGGCACTAGTTAATTACACAGCCTAGAGAGGAGAGGAGAGGAGGCAGCAATAGTTAATTACACAGCCTAGAGAGGAGAGGAGAGGAGGCAGCACTAGTTAATTACACATCCTAGAGAGGAGAGGAGAGGAGGCAGGACTAGTTAATTACACAGCCTAGAGAGGAGAGGGGCGGAGGCAGGACTAGTTAATTACACAGCCTAGACAGGAGAGGAGGACCACTAGTTAATTACACAGCCTACAGAGGAGAGGAGAGGACGTAGCACTAGTTAATTACACAGCCTAGAGAGGAGATGAGGCAGGACTAGTTAATTACACAGCCTAGAGAGGAGAGGAGGCAGGACTCGTTAATTACACTGCCTAGAGAGGAGAGGAGTCAGCACTAGTTAATTGCACAGCCTAGAGAGGAGAGGAGAGGTGGCAGGACTAGTTAATTACACAGCCTAGAGAGGAGAGGTGGCAGCACTAGTTAATTACACAGCCTGGAGAGGAGAGGAGGCAGGACTAGTTAATTACACAGCCTAGAGAGGAGAGGAGGAAGGACTAGTTAATTACACAGCCTAGAGAGGTGAGGAGAGGAGGCAGAACTAATTAATTACACAGCCTAGACAGGAGAGGAGGCAGCGCTAGTTAATTACACAGCCTAGAGAGGAGAGGAGGCAGCACTAGTTAATTACACCGCCTAGAGAGGAGAGGAGGAAGGACTAGTTAATTACACAGCCTAGAGAGGACAGGAGGAGGCAGCACTAGTTAATTACACAGCCTAGAGAGGAGAGGAGGCAGGACTAGTTAATTACACAGCCTAGAGAGGAGAGGAGGCAGGACTAGTTAATTACACAGCCTAGAGAGGAGAGGAGAGGAGGCAACACTAGTTAATTACAAAGCCTAGAGAGGAGAGGAGGCAGGACTAGTTAATTACACAGCCTAGAGAGGAGAGGAGAGGAGGCAGGAATAGTTAATTACACAGCCTAAACATGAGAGGAGGCAGCACTAATTAATTACACAGCCTAGAGAGGAGAGGAGGCAGGACTAGTTAATTACACAGCCTAGAGAGGAGAGGAGAGGAGGCAGGACTAGTTAATTACACAGCCTAGACATGAGAGGAGGCAGCACTAATTAATAACACAGCCTAGAGAGGAGAGGAGAGGAGGCAGCACTAGTTAATTACAAAGCCTAGAGAGGAGAGGAGAGGAGGCAACACTAGTTAATTACAAAGCCTAGAGAGGAGAGGAGGCTGCACTAGTTAATTACACAGCCTAGAGAGGAGAGAAGAGGAGGCAGGACTAGTTAATTACACAGCCTAGAGAGGAGAGGAGGCAGCACGATAATTACACAGCCTAGAGAGGAGAGGAGGCAGGACTAGTTAATTAAACAGCCTAGAGGAGAGGAGAGGAGGCAGCACTAGTTAATTACACAGCCTAGAGAGGAGAGGAGAGGAGAAAGCACTAGTTAATTACACAGCCTAGAGAGGAGAGGAGAGGAGGCAGCACTAGTTAATTACACAGCCTAGAGAGGAAAGGAGAGGAGGCTGCACTAGTTAATTACACAGCCTAGAGAGGAGAGGAGGCAGCACTAGTTAATTACACAGCCTAGAGAGGAGAGGAGGTGCTACTTGTTAATTACACAGCCTAGAGAGGGGAGGAGGCAGCACTAGTTAATTACACAGCCTAGAGAGGAGAGGAGAGGAGGCAGCACTAGTTATGTACACAGCCTAGAGAGGAGAGGAGAGGAGGACTAGTTAATTAAACAGCCTAGAGAAGAGAGGAAAGGAGGCAGGACTAGGTAATTACACAGCCTAGAGAGGAGAGGAGAGGAGAGGAGGCAGGACTAGTTAATGACAAAGCCTAGAGAGGAGGCAGGACTAGTTAATTACACAGCCTAGAGAGGAGAGGAGGCAGGACAAGTTAATTACACAGCCTAGACAGGAGAGGAGGACCACTAGTTAATTACACAGCCTACAGAGGAGAGGAGAGAAGGTAGCACTAGTTAATTACACAGCCTGGAGAGGAGATGAGACAGGACTAGTTAATTACACAGCCTAGAGAGGAGAGGAGAGGAGAAAGGTCTCGTTAATTACACTGCCTAGAGAGGAGAGGAGTCAGCACTAGTTAATTGCACAGCCTAGAGAGGAGAAGAGAGGTGGCAGGACTAGTTAATTACACAGCCTAGAGAGGAGAGGAGAGGAGGACTAGTTAATTATACAGCCTAGAGAGGAGAGGAAAGGAGGCAGGACTAGGTAATTACACAGCCTAGAGAGGAGAGGAGAGGAGAGGAGGCAGGACTAGTTAATGACAAAGCCTAGAGAGGAGAGGAGGCAGGACTAGTTAATTACACAGCCTAGAGAGGAGAGGAGGCAATACAAGTTAATTACACAGCCTAGACAGGAGAGGAGGACCACTAGTTAATTACACAGCCTACAGAGGAGAGGAGAGGAGGTAGCACTAGTTAATTACACAGCCTAGAGAGGAGATGAGGCAGGACTAGTTAATTACACAGCCTAGAGAGGAGAGGAGAGGCGGAAGGACTCGTTAATTACACTGCCTAGAGAGGAGAGGAGTCAGCACTAGTTAATTGCACAGCCTAGAGAGGAGAAGAGAGGTGGCAGGACTAGTTAATTACACAGCCTAGAGAGGAGAGGTGGCAGCACTAGTTAATTACACAGCCTGGAGAGGAGAGGAGGCAGGACTAGTTAATTACACAGCCTAGAGAGGAGAGGAGGAAGGACTAGTTAATTACACAGCCTAGAGAGGTGAGGAGAGGAGACAGAACTAGTTAATTACACAGCCTAGACAGTCGAGGAGGCAGCGCTAGTTAATTACACAGCCTAGAGAGGAGAGGAGGCAGGACTAGTTAATTACACAGCCTAGAGCGGAGAGGAGAGGACTAGTTAATGACACAGCCTAGAGAGGAGAGGAGGCAGCACTAGTTAATTACAAAGCCTAGAGAGGAGAGGAGGCAGGACTAGTTAATCACACAGCCTAGAGAGGAGAGGAGAGGTGGCAGCACTAGGTGATTACACAGCCTAGAGAGGAGAGGAGGCAGGACTAGTTAATTACACAGCCTATTGAGGAGAGGATAGGAGAGTAGGCAGCACAAGTTAATTACACAGCCTGGAGAGGAGAGGAGAGGAGGCATCACTAGATTATTACACAGCCTAGAGAGGAGAGGAGAGGAGACAGCACTAGTTAATTACACAGCCTAGAGAGTAGAGGAGAGGAGGCAGCACTAGTTAATTACACAGCCTAGAGAGGAGAGGAGGCAGCACTAGTTAATTACACAGCCTAGAGAGGAGAGGGGAGGAGGCAGGACTAGTTAATTACACAGCCTAGAGAGGAGAGGATAAAGCACTAGTTAAATACACAGCCTAGAGAGGAGAGGAGGCAGGACTAGTTAATTACACAGCCTAGAGAGGTGAGGAGAGGAGGAAGGACTAGTTATTTACACAGCCTAGAGAGGAGAGGAGAGGAGGCAGGACTAGTTAATTACACAGCCTAGAGAGGAGAGGAGAGGAGGCAGCACTAGTTAATTACACAGCCTAGAGAGGAGAGGAGAGGAGTCAGCACTAGTTAATTACACAGCCTAGAGAGGAGAGGAGAGGAGGCAGGACTAGTTAATTACACAGCCTAGAGAGGAGAGGAGAGGAGGCAGCACTAGTTAATTACACAGCCTAGAGAGGAGAGGAGGCAGGACTAGTTAATTACACAGCCTAGAGATGAGAGGAGAGGAGGCAGGACTAGTTAATTACACAGCCTAGACATGAGAGGAGCAGCACTAATTAATTACACAGCCTAGAGAGGAGAGGAGGCAGCACTAGTTAATTACACAGCCTAGAGAGGAGAGGAGAGGAGGCAGGACTAGTTAATTACACAGCCTAGACAGGAGATTAGGGAGCGCTAGTTAATTACACAGCCTAGAGAGGAGAGGAGAGGTGGAAGGACTAGTTAATTACACAGCCTAGAGAGGAGAGGAGAGGTGGGAGCACTAGGTAATTACACAGCCTAGAGAGGAGAGGAGGCAGGACTAGTTAATTACACAGCCTAGTGAGGAGAGGAGAGGAGGCAGCACCAGTTAATTACACAGCCTGGAGAGGAGAGGAGACGAGGCAGCACTAGTTAATTACACAGCCTAGAGAGGAGAGGAGAGGAGGCAGCAATAGTTAATTACACAGCCTAGAGAGGAGAGGAGAGGAGGCAGCACTAGTTAATTACACAGCCTAGAGAGGAGAGGAGAGGAGGCAGGACTAGTTAATTACACAGCCTAGAGAGGAGAGGAGAGGAGGCAGCACTAGTTAATTACACAGCCTAGAGAGGAGAGGAGGCAGGACTAGTTAATTACACAGCCTAGAGATGAGAGGAGAGGAGGCAGGACTAGTTAATTACACAGCCTAGACATGAGAGGAGCAGCACTAATTAATTACACAGCCTAGAGAGGAGAGGAGGCAGCACTAGTTAATTACACAGCCTAGAGAGGAGAGGAGAGGAGGCAGGACTAGTTAATTACACAGCCTAGACAGGAGATTAGGGAGCGCTAGTTAATTACACAGCCTAGAGAGGAGAGGAGAGGTGGAAGGACTAGTTAATTACACAGCCTAGAGAGGAGAGGAGAGGTGGGAGCACTAGGTAATTACACAGCCTAGAGAGGAGAGGAGGCAGGACTAGTTAATTACACAGCCTAGTGAGGAGAGGAGAGGAGGCAGCACCAGTTAATTACACAGCCTGGAGAGGAGAGGAGAGGAGGCAGCACTAGTTAATTACACAGCCTAGAGAGGAGAGGAGAGGAGGCAGCACTAGTTAATTACACAGCCTAGAGAGGAGAGGAGAGGAGGCAGGACTAGTTAATTACACAGCCTAGACAGTCGAGGAGGCAGCGCTAGTTAATTACACAGCCTAGAGAGGAGAGGAGGCAGGACTAGTTAATTACACAGCCTAGAGCGGAGAGGAGAGGACTAGTTAATGACACAGCCTAGAGAGGAGAGGAGGCAGCACTAGTTAATTACAAAGCCTAGAGAGGAGAGGAGGCAGGACTAGTTAATCACACAGCCTAGAGAGGAGAGGAGAGGTGGCAGCACTAGGTGATTACACAGCCTAGAGAGGAGAGGAGGCAGAACTAGTTAATTACACAGCCTATTGAGGAGAGGATAGGAGAGTAGGCAGCACAAGTTAATTACACAGCCTGGAGAGGAGAGGAGAGGAGGCATCACTAGATTATTACACAGCCTAGAGAGGAGAGGAGAGGAGACAGCACTAGTTAATTACACAGCCTAGAGAGTAGAGGAGAGGAGGCAGCACTAGTTAATTACACAGCCTAGAGAGGAGAGGAGGCAGAACTAGTTAATTACACAGCCTAGAGAGGAGAGGAGGCAGCACTAGTTAATTACACAGCCTAGAGAGGAGAGGGGAGGAGGCAGGACTAGTTAATTACACAGCCTAGAGAGGAGAGGATAAAGCACTAGTTAAATACACAGCCTAGAGAGGAGAGGAGGCAGGACTAGTTAATTACACAGCCTAGAGAGGTGAGGAGAGGAGGAAGGACTAGTTATTTACACAGCCTAGAGAGGAGAGGAGAGGAGGCAGGACTAGTTAATTACACAGCCTAGAGAGGAGAGGAGAGGAGGCAGCACTAGTTAATTACACAGCCTAGAGAGGAGAGGAGGCAGGACTAGTTAATTACACAGCCTAGAGATGAGAGGAGAGGAGGCAGGACTAGTTAATTACACAGCCTAGACGATGGAGAGGAGGCAGCACTAATTAATTACACAGCCTAGAGAGGAGAGGAGGCAGCACTAGTTAATTACACAGCCTAGAGAGGAGAGGAGAGGAGGCAGGACTAGTTAATTACACAGCCTAGACAGGAGATTAGGGAGCGCTAGTTAATTACACAGCCTAGAGAGGAGAGGAGAGGTGGAAGGACTAGTTAATTACACAGCCTAGAGAGGAGAGGAGAGGTGGGAGCACTAGGTAATTACACAGCCTAGAGAGGAGAGGAGGCAGGACTAGTTAATTACACAGCCTAGTGAGGAGAGGAGAGGAGGCAGCACCAGTTAATTACACAGCCTGGAGAGGAGAGGAGAGGAGGCAGCACTAGTTAATTACACAGCCTAGAGAGGAGAGGAGAGGAGGCAGCAATAGTTAATTACACAGCCTAGAGAGGAGAGGAGAGGAGGCAGCACTAGTTAATTACACAGCCTAGAGAGGAGAGGAGAGGAGGCAGGACTAGTTAATTACACAGCCTAGAGAGGAGAGGGGAGGAGGCAGGACTAGTTAATTACACAGCCTAGAGATGGAGAAGGAGGCAGGACTAGTTAATTACACAGCCTAGAGAGGAGAGGAGAGGAGGCAGGACTAGTTAATGACAAAGCCTAGAGAGGAGAGGAGGCAGGACTAGTTAATTACACAGCCTAGAGAGGAGAGGAGGCAGGACTAGTTAATTACACAGCCTAGAGAGGAGAGGAGGACCACTAGTTAATTACACAGCCTAGAGAGGAGAGGAGGTAGCACTAGTTAATTACACAGCCTAGAGAGGAGAGGAGGCAGGACTAGTTAATTACACAGCCTAGAGAGGAGAGGAGAGGCGGAAGGACTAGTTAATTACACAGCCTAGAGAGGAGAGGAGGCAGCACTAGTTAATTACACAGCCTAGAGAGGAGAGGAGAGGAGGCAGCACTAGTTAATTACACAGCCTGCAGAGAGGAGAGGAGAGGAGGCAGCACTAGTTAATTACACAGCCTAGAGAGGAGAGGAGGACAGGACTAGTTAATTACACAGCCTAGAGAGGAGAGGAGAGGAGGCAGGACTAGTTAATTACACAGCCTAGACAGTCGAGGAGGCAGCGCTAGTTAATTACACAGCCTAGAGAGGAGAGGAGGCAGGACTAGTTAATTACACAGCCTAGAGCGGAGAGGAGAGGACTAGTTAATGACACAGCCTAGAGAGGAGAGGAGGCAGCACTAGTTAATTACAAAGCCTAGAGAGGAGAGGAGGCAGGACTAGTTAATCACACAGCCTAGAGAGGAGAGGAGAGGTGGCAGCACTAGGTGATTACACAGCCTAGAGAGGAGAGGAGGCAGAACTAGTTAATTACACAGCCTATTGAGGAGAGGATAGGAGAGTAGGCAGCACAAGTTAATTACACAGCCTGGAGAGGAGAGGAGAGGAGGCATCACTAGATTATTACACAGCCTAGAGAGGAGAGGAGAGGAGACAGCACTAGTTAATTACACAGCCTAGAGAGGAGAGGAGAGGAGGCAGCACTAGTTAATTACACAGCCTAGAGAGGAGAGGAGGCAGAACTAGTTAATTACACAGCCTAGAGAGGAGAGGAGGCAGCACTAGTTAATTACACAGCCTAGAGAGGAGAGGGGAGGAGGCAGGACTAGTTAATTACACAGCCTAGAGAGGAGAGGATAAAGCACTAGTTAAATACACAGCCTAGAGAGGAGAGGAGGCAGGACTAGTTAATTACACAGCCTAGAGAGGTGAGGAGAGGAGGAAGGACTAGTTATTTACACAGCCTAGAGAGGAGAGGAGAGGAGGCAGGACTAGTTAATTACACAGCCTAGAGAGGAGAGGAGAGGAGGCAGCACTAGTTAATTACACAGCCTAGAGAGGAGAGGAGAGGAGTCAGCACTAGTTAATTACACAGCCTAGAGAGGAGAGGAGAGGAGGCAGGACTAGTTAATTACACAGCCTAGAGAGGAGAGGAGAGGAGGCAGCACTAGTTAATTACACAGCCTAGAGAGGAGAGGAGGCAGGACTAGTTAATTACACAGCCTAGAGATGAGAGGAGAGGAGGCAGGACTAGTTAATTACACAGCCTAGACATGAGAGGAGCAGCACTAATTAATTACACAGCCTAGAGAGGAGAGGAGGCAGCACTAGTTAATTACACAGCCTAGAGAGGAGAGGAGAGGAGGCAGGACTAGTTAATTACACAGCCTAGACAGGAGAGGAGGGAGCGCTAGTTAATTACACAGCCTAGAGAGGAGAGGAGAGGTGGAAGGACTAGTTAATTACACAGCCTAGAGAGGAGAGGAGAGGTGGGAGCACTAGGTAATTACACAGCCTAGAGAGGAGAGGAGGCAGGACTAGTTAATTACACAGCCTAGTGAGGAGAGGAGAGGAGGCAGCACCAGTTAATTACACAGCCTGGAGAGGAGAGGAGAGGAGGCAGCACTAGTTAATTACACAGCCTAGAGAGGAGAGGAGAGGAGGCAGCAATAGTTAATTACACAGCCTAGAGAGGAGAGGAGAGGAGGCAGCACTAGTTAATTACACAGCCTAGAGAGGAGAGGAGAGGAGGCAGGACTAGTTAATTACACAGCCTAGAGAGGAGAGGGGAGGAGGCAGGACTAGTTAATTACACAGCCTAGAGATGAGAGGAGAGGAGGAAGGACTAGTTATTTACACAGCCTAGAGAGGAGAGGAGAGGAGGCAGGACTAGTTAATTACACAGCCTAGACAGGAGAGGAGAGGAGGCAGGACTAGTTAATTACACAGCCTAGAGAGGAGAGGAGAGGAGGACACTAGTTAATTACACAGCCTAGAGAGGAGAGGAGGCAGGACTAGTTAATTACACAGCCTAGAGAGGAGAGGAGGCAGGACTAGTTAATTACACAGCCTAGAGCGGAGAGGAGAGGACTAGTTAATGACACAGCCTAGAGAGGAGAGGAGGCAGCACTAGTTAATTACACAGCCTAGAGAGGAGAGGAGGCAGGACTAGTTAATTACACAGCCTAGAGAGGAGAGGAGAGGTGGCAGCACTAGGTAATTACACAGCCTAGAGAGGAGAGGAGGCAGGACTAGTTAATTACACAGCCTATTGAGGAGAGGATAGGAGAGTAGGCAGCACTAGTTAATTACACAGCCTGGAGAGGAGAGGAGAGGAGGCATCACTAGTTTATTACACAGCCTAGAGAGGAGAGGAGAGGAGACAGCACTAGTTAATTACACAGCCTAGAGAGTAGAGGAGAGGAGGCAGCACTAGTTAATTACACAGCCTAGAGAGGAGAGGAGGCAGAACTAGTTAATTACACAGCCTAGAGAGGAGAGGAGGCAGAACTAGTTAATTACACAGCCTAGCGAGGAGAGGAGAGGAGGCAGCACTAGTTAATTACACAGCCTAGAGCGGAGAGGAGAGGAGGACTAGTTAATTACAGAGCCTAGACAAGAGAGGAGGCAGCACTAATTAATTACACAGCCTAGAGAGGAGAGGAGGCAGCACTAGTTAATTACACAGCCTAGAGAGGAGAGGGGAGGAGGCAGGACTAGTTAATTACACAGCCTAGAGAGGAGAGGATAAAGCACTAGTTAAATACACAGCCTAGAGAGGTGAGGAGAGGAGGAAGGACTAGTTATTTACACAGCCTAGAGAGGAGAGGAGAGGAGGCAGGACTAGTTAATTACACAGCCTAGAGAGGAGAGGAGAGGAGGCAGCACTAGTTAATTACACAGCCTAGAGAGGAGAGGAGAGGAGTCAGCACTAGTTAATTACACAGCCTAGAGAGGAGAGGAGAGGAGGCAGGACTAGTTAATTACACAGCCTAGAGAGGAGAGGAGAGGAGGCAGCACTAGTTAATTACACAGCCTAGAGAGGAGAGGAGGCAGGACTAGTTAATTACACAGCCTAGAGATGAGAGGAGAGGAGGCAGGACTAGTTAATTACACAGCCTAGACATGAGAGGAGCAGCACTAATTAATTACACAGCCTAGAGAGGAGAGGAGGCAGCACTAGTTAATTACACAGCCTAGAGAGGAGAGGAGAGGAGGCAGGACTAGTTAATTACACAGCCTAGACAGGAGAGGAGGGAGCGCTAGTTAATTACACAGCCTAGAGAGGAGAGGAGAGGTGGAAGGACTAGTTAATTACACAGCCTAGAGAGGAGAGGAGAGGTGGGAGCACTAGGTAATTACACAGCCTAGAGAGGAGAGGAGGCAGGACTAGTTAATTACACAGCCTAGTGAGGAGAGGAGAGGAGGCAGCACCAGTTAATTACACAGCCTGGAGAGGAGAGGAGAGGAGGCAGCACTAGTTAATTACACAGCCTAGAGAGGAGAGGAGAGGAGGCAGCAATAGTTAATTACACAGCCTAGAGAGGAGAGGAGAGGAGGCAGCACTAGTTAATTACACAGCCTAGAGAGGAGAGGAGAGGAGGCAGGACTAGTTAATTACACAGCCTAGAGAGGAGAGGGGAGGAGGCAGGACTAGTTAATTACACAGCCTAGAGATGAGAGGAGAGGAGGAAGGACTAGTTATTTACACAGCCTAGAGAGGAGAGGAGAGGAGGCAGGACTAGTTAATTACACAGCCTAGACAGGAGAGGAGAGGAGGCAGCACTAGTTAATTACACAGCCTCGAGAGGAGAGGAGAGGAGGAAACACTAGTTAATTACACAGCCTAGAGAGGAGAGGAGGCAGGACTAGTTAATTACACAGCCTAGAGAGGAGAGGAGAGGAGGCAGGACTAGTTAATTACACAGCCTAGAGAGGAGAGGAGAGGAGGAATAGTTAATTACACAGCCAAGACATGAGAGGAGGCAGCAGTAATTAATTACACAGCCTAGAGAGGAGAGGAGAGGAGGCAGCACTAGTTAATTACACAGCCTAGAGAGGAGAGGAGAGGTGGCAGCACTAGGTAATTACACAGCCTAGAGAGGAGAGGAGGCAGGACTAGTTAATTACACAGCCTATTGAGGAGAGGATAGGAGAGTAGGCAGCACTAGTTAATTACACAGCCTGGAGAGGAGAGGAGAGGAGGCATCACTAGTTTATTACACAGCCTAGATAGGAGAGGAGAGGAGACAGCACTAGTTAATTACACAGCCTAGAGAGTAGAGGAGAGGAGGCAGCACTAGTTAATTACACAGCCTAGAGAGGAGAGGAGGCAGAACTAGTTAATTACACAGCCTAGAGAGGAGAGGAGGCAGAACTAGTTAATTACACAGCCTAGAGAGGAGAGGAGAGGAGGCAGCACTAGTTAATTACACAGCCTAGAGCGGAGAGGAGAGGAGGACTAGTTAATTACACAGCCTAGACAAGAGAGGAGGGAGCACTAATTAATTACACAGCCTAGAGAGGAGAGGAGGCAGCACTAGTTAATTACACAGCCTAGAGAGGAGAGGGGAGGAGGCAGGACTAGTTAATTACACAGCCTAGAGAGGAGAGGATAAAGCACTAGTTAAATACACAGCCTAGAGAGGAGAGGAGGCAGGACTAGTTAATTACACAGCCTAGAGAGGAGAGGAGAGGAGGCAGGACTAGTTAATTACACAGCCTAGAGAGGAGAGGAGAGGAGGCAGCACTAGTTAATTACACAGCCTAGAGAGGAGAGGAGAGGAGTCAGCACTAGTTAATTACACAGCCTAGAGAGGAGAGGAGAGGAGGCAGGACTAGTTAATTACACAGCCTAGAGAGGAGAGGAGAGGAGGCAGCACTAGTTAATTACACAGCCTAGAGAGGAGAGGAGGCAGGACTAGTTAATTACACAGCCTAGAGATGAGAGGAGAGGAGGCAGGACTAGTTAATTACACAGCCTAGACATGAGAGGAGCAGCACTAATTAATTACACAGCCTAGAGAGGAGAGGAGGCAGCACTAGTTAATTACACAGCCTAGAGAGGAGAGGAGAGGAGGCAGGACTAGTTAATTACACAGCCTAGACAGGAGAGGAGGGAGCGCTAGTTAATTACACAGCCTAGAGAGGAGAGGAGAGGTGGAAGGACTAGTTAATTACACAGCCTAGAGAGGAGAGGAGAGGAGGGAGCACTAGGTAATTACACAGCCTAGAGAGGAGAGGAGGCAGGACTAGTTAATTACACAGCCTAGTGAGGAGAGGAGAGGAGGCAGCACCAGTTAATTACACAGCCTGGAGAGGAGAGGAGAGGAGGCAGCACTAGTTAATTACACAGCCTAGAGAGGAGAGGAGAGGAGGCAGCAATAGTTAATTACACAGCCTAGAGAGGAGAGGAGAGGAGGCAGCACTAGTTAATTACACAGCCTAGAGAGGAGAGGAGAGGAGGCAGGACTAGTTAATTACACAGCCTAGAGAGGAGAGGGGAGGAGGCAGGACTAGTTAATTACACAGCCTAGAGATGAGAGGAGAGGAGGAAGGACTAGTTATTTACACAGCCTAGAGAGGAGAGGAGAGGAGGGAGCAGGACTAGTTAATTACACAGCCTAGACAGGAGAGGAGAGGAGGCAGCACTAGTTAATTACACAGCCTCGAGAGGAGAGGAGAGGAGGCAGCACTAGTTAATTACACAGCCTAGAGAGGAGAGGAGGCAGGACTAGTTAATTACACAGCCTAGAGAGGAGAGGAGAGGAGGCAGGACTAGTTAATTACACAGCCTAGAGAGGAGAGGAGAGGAGGAATAGTTAATTACACAGCCAAGACATGAGAGGAGGCAGCAGTAATTAATTACACAGCCTAGAGAGGAGAGGAGAGGAGGCAGCACTAGTTAATTACACAGCCTAGAGAGGAGAGGAGAGGAGGCAGGACTAGTTAATTACACAGCCTAGAGAGGAGAGGAGGCAGGACTAGTTAATTACACAGCCTAGAGAGGAGAGGAGAGGAGGCAGGACTAGTTAATTACACAGCCTAGAGAGGAGAGGAGGCAGGCTAGTTAATTACACAGCCTAGAGAGGAGAGGAGAGGAGGCAGCACTAGTTAATTACACAGCCTAGAGAGGAGAGGAGGCAGGACTAGTTAATTACACAGCCTAGAGAGGAGAGGAGAGGAGGCAGGACTAGTTAATTACACAGCCTAGAGAGGAGAGGAGAGGAGGCAGCACTAGTTAATTACACAGCCTAGAGAGGAGAGGAGGCAGGACTAGTTAATTACACAGCCTAGAGAGGAGAGGAGAGGAGGCAGGACTAGTTAATTACACAGCCTAGAGAGGAGAGGAGGCAGGACTAGTTAATTACACAGCCTAGAGAGGAGAGGAGAGGAGGCAGCACTAGTTAATTACACAGCCTAGAGAGGAGAGGAGAGGAGGCAGCACTAGTTAATTACACAGCCTAGAGAGGAGAGGAGGCAGGACTAGTTAATTACACAGCCTAGAGAGGAGAGGAGAGGAGGCAGCACTAGTTAATTACACAGCCTAGAGAGGAGAGGAGGCAGGACTAGTTAATTACACAGCCTAGAGAGGAGAGGAGAGCAGGCAGGACTAGTTAATTACACAGCCTAGAGAGGAGAGGAGGCAGCACTAGTTAATTACACAGCCTAGAGAGGAGAGGAGAGGAGGCAGCACTAGTTAATTACACAGCCTAGAGAGGAGAGGAGAGGAGGCAGCACTAGTTAATTACACAGCCTAGAGAGGAGAGGAGGCAGGACTAGTTAATTACACAGCCTAGAGAGGAGAGGAGAGGAGGCAGGACTAGTTAATTACACAGCCTAGAGAGGAGAGGAGGCAGGACTAGTTAATTACACAGCCTAGAGAGGAGAGGAGGCAGCACTAGTTAATTACACAGCCTAGAGAGGAGAGGAGGCAGCACTAGTTAATTACACAGCCTAGAGAGGAGAGAGGCAGCACTAGTTAATTACACAGCCTAGAGAGGAGAGGAGAGGAGGCAGGACTAGTTAATTACACAGCCTAGAGAGGAGAGGAGTGCGAGGCAGACTAGTTAATTACACAGCCTAGAGAGGAGAGGAGGCAGGACTAGTTAATTACACAGCCTAGAGAGGAGAGGAGGCAGCACTAGTTAATTACACAGCCTAGAGAGGAGAGGAGAGGAGGCAGCACTAGTTAATTACACAGCCTAGAGAGGAGAGGAGGCAGCACTAGTTAATTACACAGCCTAGAGAGGAGAGGAGGCAGCGACTAGTTAATTACACAGCCTAGAGAGGAGAGGAGAGGAGGCAGCACTAGTTAATTACACAGCCTAGAGAGGAGAGGAGGCAGGACTAGTTAATTACACAGCCTAGAGAGGAGAGGAGAGGAGGCAGGACTAGTTAATTACACAGCCTAGAGAGGAGAGGAGAGGAGGCAGGACTAGTTAATTACACAGCCTAGAGAGGAGAGGAGGCAGCACTAGTTAATTACACAGCCTAGAGAGGAGAGGAGGGAGGCAGCACTAGTTAATTACACAGCCTAGAGAGGAGAGGAGAGGAGGTAGCACTAGTTAATTACACAGCCTAGAGAGGAGAGGAGGCAGGACTAGTTAATTACACAGCCTAGAGAGGAGAGGAGAGGAGGCAGGACTAGTTAATTACACAGCCTAGAGAGGAGAGGGAGGCAGCACTAGTTAATTACACAGCCTAGAGAGGAGAGGAGAGGAGGCAGCACTAGTTAATTACACAGCCTAGAGAGGAGAGGAGAGGAGGCAGCACTAGTTAATTACACAGCCTAGAGAGGAGAGGGAGGAGGCAGCACTAGTTAATTACACAGCCTAGAGAGGAGAGGAAGGAGGCAGCACTAGTTAATTACACAGCCTAGAGAGGAGAGGAGAGGAGGCAGCACTAGTTAATTACACAGCCTAGAGAGGAGAGGAGAGGAGGCAGCACTAGTTAATTACACAGCCTAGAGAGGAGAGGAGGCAGCGACTAGTTAATTACACAGCCTAGAGAGGAGAGGAGAGGAGGCAGCACTAGTTAATTACACAGCCTAGAGAGGAGAGGAGGCAGGACTAGTTAATTACACAGCCTAGAGAGGAGAGGTGAGGAGGCAGCACTAGTTAATTACACAGCCTAGAGAGGAGAGGAGGGAGGACTAGTTAATTACACAGCCTAGAGAGGAGAGGAGGCAGGACTAGTTAATTACACAGCCTAGAGAGGAGAGGAGAGGAGGCAGGACTAGTTAATTACACAGCCTAGACAGGAGAGGAGGCAGGACTAGTTAATTGCACAGCCTAGAGAGGAGAGGTGGCAGCACTAGTTAATTACACAGCCTAGAGAGGAGAGGAGGCACGACTAGTTAATTACACAGCTTAGAGAGGAGAGGAGAGGAGAGGAGAGGAGGTAGCACTAGTTAATTACACAGCCTAGAGAGGAGAGGAGGCAGGACTAGTTAATTACACAGCCTAGAGAGGAGAGAAGAGGAGGCAGGACTAGTTAATTACACAGCTTAGAGAGGAGAGCAGGCAGCACGATAATTACACAGCCTAGAGAGGAGAGGAGTGGAGGCAGCACTAGTTAATTACAAAGCCTAGAGAGGAGAGGAGCGGAGGCAGCACTAGTTAATTACACAGCCTAGAGAGGAGAGGAGGCAGGACTAGTTAATTACACAGCCTAGAGAGGAGAGGAAAGGAGGCAGCACTAGTTAATTACACAGCCTAGAGAGGAGAGGAGAGAAGAGGAGGCAGCACTAGTTAATTACACAGCCTAGAGAGGAGAGGAGAGGAGGCAGCACTAGTTAATTACACAGCCTAGAGAGGAGAGGAGAGGAGGCAGCACTAGTTAATTACACTGCCTAGAGAGGAGAGGAGAGGAGGCAGCACTAGTTCATTACACAGCCTAGAGAGGAGAGGAGGCAGGACTAGTTAATTACACAGCCTAGGGAGGAGAGGTGAGGAGGCAGGACTAGTTAATTACACAGCCTAGAGAGGAGAGGAGAGGAGGCAGGACTAGTTAATTACACAGCCTAGAGAGGAGAGGAGGGAGGCAGGACTAGTTAATTACACAGCCTAGAGAGGAGAGGAGAGGAGGCAGGACTAGTTAATTACACAGCCTAGACAGGAGAGGAGGCAGGACTAGTTAATTGCACAGCCTAGAGAGGAGAGGTGGCAGCACTAGTTAATTACACAGCCTAGAGAGGAGAGGAGGCACGACTAGTTAATTACACAGCTTAGAGAGGAGAGGAGAGGAGAGGAGAGGAGAGGAGAGGAGAGGAGAGGAGAGGAGAGGAGAGGAGAGGAGAGGAGAGGAGAGGAGAGGAGAGGAGAGGAGGTAGCACTAGTTAATTACACAGCCTAGAGAGGAGAGGAGGCAGGACTAGTTAATTACACAGCCTAGAGAGGAGAGAAGAGGAGGCAGGACTAGTTAATTACACAGCTTAGAGAGGAGAGCAGGCAGCACGATAATTACACAGCCTAGAGAGGAGAGGAGTGGAGGCAGCACTAGTTAATTACAAAGCCTAGAGAGGAGAGGAGCGGAGGCAGCACTAGTTAATTACACAGCCTAGAGAGGAGAGGAGGCAGGACTAGTTAATTACACAGCCTAGAGAGGAGAGGAAAGGAGGCAGGACTAGTTAATTACACAGCCTAGAGAGGAGAGGAGGGGAGGCAGCACTAGTTAATTACACAGCCTAGAGAGGAGAGGAGAGGAGGCGGCACTAGTTAATTACACAGCCTAGAGAGGAAAGGAGAGGAGGCTGCACTAGTTAATTACACAGCCTAGAGAGGAGAGGAGGCAGCACTAGTTAATTACACAGCATAGAGAGGAGAGTATGTGCTACTTGTTAATTACACAGCCTAGAGAGGGGAGGAGGCAGCACTAGTTAATTACACAGCCTAGAGAAGAGAGGAGAGGAGGCAGCACTAGTTATTTACACAGCCTAGAGAGGAGAGGAGAGGAGGACTAGTTAATTACACAGCCAAGAGAGGAGAGGAAAGGAGGCAGGACTAGTTAATTACACAGCCTAGAGAGGAGAGGCAGCACTAGTTAATTACACAGCCTAGAGAGGAGAGGAGAGGAGGCAGGACTAGTTAATTACACAGCCTAGAGAGGAGAGGTTGCAGCACTAGTTAATGACACAGCCTAGAGAGGAGAGGAGGCACGACTAGTTAATTACACAGCTTAGAGAGGAGAGGAGAGGAGGTAGCACTAGTTAATTACACAGCCTAGAGAGGAGAGGAGGCAGGACTAGTTAATTACACAGCCTAGAGAGGAGAGAAGAGGAGGCAGGACTAGTTAATTACACAGCCTAGAGAGGAGAGCATGCAGCACGATAATTACACAGCCTAGAGAGGAGAGGAGTGGAGGCAGCACTAGTTAATTACACAGCCTAGAGAGGAGAGGAGCGGATACAGAACTAGTTAATTACACAGCCTAGAGAGGAGAGGAGGCAGGACTAGGTAATTACACAGCCTAGAGAGGAGAGGAAAGGAGGCAGCACTAGTTAATTACACAGCCTAGAGAGGAGAGGGGAGGAGAGGAGGCAGCACTAGTTAATTACACAGCCTAGAGAGGAGAGGAGAGGAGGCAGCACTAGTTAATTACACAGCCTAGAGAGGAGAGGAGAGGAGGCAGCACTAGTTAATTACACTGCCTAGAGAGGAGAGGAGGTGCTACCTGTTAATTACACAGCCTAGAGAGGGGAGGAGGCAGCACTAGTTAATTACACAGCCTAGAGAGGAGAGGAGAGTAGGCAGCACTAGTTATTTACACAGCCTAGAGAGGAGAGGAGGACTAGTTAATTACACAGCCAAGAGAGGAGAGGAAAGGAGGCAGGACTAGTTAATTACACAGCCTAGAGAGGAGAGGAGAGGAGGCAGGACTAGTTAATGACAAAGCCTAGAGAGGAGAGGAGGCAGGACTAGTTAATTACACAGCCTAGAGAGGAGAGGAGAGGAGGCAGCACTAGTTCATTACACAGCCTAGAGAGGAGAGGAGGCAGGACTAGTTAATTACACAGCCTAGGGAGGAGAGGAGAGCAGGCAGGACTAGTTAATTACACAGCCTAAACATGAGAGGAGGCAGCACTAATTAATTACAAAGCCTAGAGAGGAGAGGAGAGGAGGCAGCACTAGTTAATTACACAGCCTAGAGAGGAGAGGAGAGGAGGCAACACTAGTTAATTACACAGCCTAGAGAGGAGAGGAGGCAGGACTAGTTAATTACACAGCCTAGAGAGGAGAGGAGAGGAGGCAGGACTAGTTAATTACACAGCCTAGACAGGAGAGGAGGCAGGACTAGTTAATTGCACAGCCTAGAGAGGAGAGGTGGCAGCACTAGTTAATTACACAGCCTAGAGAGGAGAGGAGGCAGGACTAGTTAATTACACAGCCTAGAGAGGAGAGGCAGCACTAGTTAATTACACAGCCTAGAGAGGAGAGGAGAGGAGGCAGGACTAGTTAATTACACAGCCTAGAGAGGAGAGGTTGCAGCACTAGTTAATTACACAGCCTAGAGAGGAGAGGAGGCACGACTAGTTAATTACACAGCTTAGAGAGGAGAGGAGAGGAGAGGAGGTAGCACTAGTTAATTACACAGCCTAGAGAGGAGAGGAGGCAGGACTAGTTAATTACACAGCCTAGAGAGGAGAGAAGAGGAGGCAGGACTAGTTAATTACACAGTCTAGAGAGGAGAGCAGGCAGCACGATAATTACACAGCCTAGAGAGGAGAGGAGTGGAGGCAGCACTAGTTAATTACACAGCCTAGAGAGGAGAGGAGCGGAGGCAGCACTAGTTAATTACACAGCCTAGAGAGGAGAGGAGGCAGGACTAGTTAATTACACAGCCTAGAGAGGAGAGGAGAGGAGGCAGCACTAGTTAATTACACAGCCTAGAGAGGAGAGGAGAGGAGGCAGCACTAGTTAATTACACAGCCTAGAGAGGAGAGGAGAGGAGGCGGCACTAGTTAATTACACAGCCTAGAGAGGAAAGGAGAGGAGGCTGCACTAGTTAATTACACAGCCTAGAGAGGAGAGGAGGCAGGACTAGTTAATTACACAGCCTAGAGAGGAGAGGAGAGGAGGCAGGACTAGTTAATTACACAGCCTAGACAGGAGAGGAGCCAGGACTAGTTAATTGCACAGCCTAGAGAGGAGAGGTGGCAGCACTAGTTAATTACACAGCCTAGAGAGGAGAGGAGGCAGGACTAGTTAATTACACAGCCTAGAGAGGAGAGGCAGCACTAGTTAATTACACAGCCTAGAGAGGAGAGGAGAGGAGGCAGGACTAGTTAATTACACAGCCTAGAGAGGAGAGGTTGCAGCACTAGTTAATTACACAGCCTAGAGAGGAGAGGAGGCACGACTAGTTAATTACACAGCTTAGAGAGGAGAGGAGAGGAGGTAGCACTAGTTAATTACACAGCCTAGAGAGGAGAGGAGGCAGGACTAGTTAATTACACAGCCTAGAGAGGAGAGAAGAGGAGGCAGGACTAGTTAATTACACAGTCTAGAGAGGAGAGCAGGCAGCACGATAATTACACAGCCTAGAGAGGAGAGGAGTGGAGGCAGCACTAGTTAATTACACAGCCTAGAGAGGAGAGGAGCGGAGGCAGCACTAGTTAATTACACAGCCTAGAGAGGAGAGGAGGCAGGACTAGTTAATTACACAGCCTAGAGAGGAGAGGAGAGGAGGCAGCACTAGTTAATTACACAGCCTAGAGAGGAGAGGAGAGGAGGCAGCACTAGTTAATTACACAGCCTAGAGAGGAGAGGAGAGGAGGCGGCACTAGTTAATTACACAGCCTAGAGAGGAAAGGAGAGGAGGCTGCACTAGTTAATTACACAGCCTAGAGAGGAGAGGAGGCAGCACTAGTTAATTACACAGCCTAGAGAGGAGAGGAGGTGCTACTTGTTAATTACACAGCCTAGAGAGGGGAGGAGGCAGCACTAGTTAATTACACAGCCTAGAGAGGAGAGGAGAGGAGGACTAGTTAATTACACAGCCAAGAGAGGAGAGGAAAGGAGGCAGGACTAGTTAATTACACAGCCTAGAGAGGAGAGGAGGAACACTAGTTAATAACACAGCCTACGGAGGAGAGGAGAGGAGGTAGCACTAGTTAATTACACAGCCTAGAGAGGAGATGAGGCAGGACTAGTTAATTACACAGCCTTGAGAGGAGAGGAGAGGAGGAAGGACTCGTTAATTACACTGCCTAGAGAGGAGAGGAGTCAGCACTAGTTAATTGCACAGCCTAGAGAGGAGAGGAGGCAGGACTAGTTAATTACACAGCCTAGTGAGGAGAGGCAGCACTAGTTAATTACACAGCCTAGAGAGGAGAGGAGAGGAGGCAGGACTAGTTAATTACACAGCCTAGAGAGGAGAGGTTGCAGCACTAGTTAATGACACAGCCTAGAGAGGAGAGGAGGCACGACTAGTTAATTACACAGCTTAGAGAGGAGAGGAGAGGAGAGGAGGTAGCACTAGTTAATTACACAGCCTAGAGAGGAGAGGAGGCAGGACTAGTTAATTACACAGCCTAGAGAGGAGAGAAGAGGAGGCAGGACTAGTTAATTACACAGCCTAGAGAGGAGAGCATGCAGCACGATAATTACACAGCCTAGAGAGGAGAGGAGCGGAGGCAGCACTAGTTAATTACACAGCCTAGAGAGGAGAGGAGCGGAGGCAGCACTAGTTAATTACACAGCCTAGAGAGGAGAGGAGGCAGGACTAGTTAATTACACAGCCTAGAGAGGAGAGGAAAGGAGGCAGCACTAGTTAATTACACAGCCTAGAGAGGAGAGGAGAGGTGGCAGCACTAGTTAATTACACAGCCTAGAGAGGAGATGAGAGGAGGCAGCACTAGTTAATTACACAGCCTAGAGAGGAAAGGAGAGGAGGCTGCACTAGTTAATTACACAGCCTAGAGAGGAAAGGAGAGGAGGCTGCACTAGTTAATTACACAGCCTAGAGAGGAGAGGAGGCAGCACTAGTTAATTACACAGCATAGAGAGGAGAGGAGGTGCTACTTGTTAATTACACAGCCTAGAGAGGGGAGGAGGCTGCACTAGTTAATTACACAGCCTAGAGAGGAGAGGAGAGGAGGACTAGTTAATTACACAGCCAAGAGAGGAGAGGAAAGGAAGCAGGACTAGTTAATTACACAGCCTAGAGAGGAGAGGAGAGGGGGCAGGACTAGTTAATGACAAAGCCTAGAGAGGAGAGGAGGCAGGACTAGTTAATTACATAGCCTAGAGAGGAGAGGAGAGGAGGCAGGACTAGTTAATTACACAGCCTAGAGAGGAGAGGAGAGGAGGCAGCTCTAGTTCATTACACAGCCTAGAGAGGAGAGGAGGCAGGACTAGTTAATTACACAGCGTAGGGAGGAGAGGAGAGGAGGCAGGACTAGTTAATTACACAGCCTAAACATGAGAGGAGGCAGCACTAATTAATTACACAGCCTAGAGAGGAGAGGAGAGGAGGCAGCACTAGTTAATTACACAGCCTAGAGAGGAGAGGAGAGGAGGCAACACTAGTTAATTACACAGCCTAGAGAGGAGAGGAGGCAGGACTAGTTAATTACACAGCCTAGAGAGGAGAGGAGAGGAGGCAGGACTAGTTAATTACACAGCCTAGACAGGAGAGGAGGCAGGACTAGTTAATTGCACAGCCTAGAGAGGAGAGGTGGCAGCACTAGTTAATTACACAGCCTAGAGAGGAGAGGAGGCAGGACTAGTTAATTACACAGCCTAGAGAGGAGAGGCAGCACTAGTTAATTACACAGCCTAGAGAGGAGAGGAGAGGAGGCAGGACTAGTTAATTACACAGCCTAGAGAGGAGAGGTTGCAGCACTAGTTAATTACACAGCCTAGAGAGGAGAGGAGGCACGACTAGTTAATTACACAGCTTAGAGAGGAGAGGAGAGGAGGTAGCACTAGTTAATTACACAGCCTAGAGAGGAGAGGAGGCAGGACTAGTTAATTACACAGCCTAGAGAGGAGAGAAGAGGAGGCAGGACTAGTTAATTACACAGCCTAGAGAGGAGAGGAGCGGAGGCAGCACTAGTTAATTACACAGCCTAGAGAGGAGAGGAGGAAGGACTAGTTAATTACACAGCCTAGAGAGGAGAGGAAAGGAAGCAGCATTAGTTAATTACACAGCCTAGAGAGGAGAGGAGAGGAAGCAGCACTAGTTAATTACACAGCCTAGAGAGGAGAGGAGGCAGCACTAGTTAATTACACAGCCTAGAGAGGAAAGGAGAGGAGGCTGCACTAGTTAATTACACAGCCTAGAGAGGAGAGGAGGCAGCACTAGTTAATTACACAGCCTAGAGAGGAGAGGAGGTGCTACTTGTTAATTACACAGCCTAGAGAGGGGAGGAGGCAGCACTAGTTAATTACACAGCCTAGAGAGGAGAGGAGAGGAGGCAGCACAAGTTATTTACACAGCCTAGAGAGGAGAGGAGAGGAGGACTAGTTAATTACACAGCCAAGAGATGAGAGGAAAGGAGGCAGGACTAGTTAATTACACAGCCTAGAGAGGAGAGGAGAGGAGGCAGGAGTAGTTAATGACAAAGCCTAGAGAGGAGAGGAGGCAGGACTAGTTAATTACACAGCCTAGAGAGAAGAGGAGGCAGGACAAGTTAATTACACAGCCTAGACAGGAGAGGAGGACCACTAGTTAATTACACAGCCTACAGAGGAGCGGAGAGGAGGTAGCACTAGTTAATTACACAGCCTAGAGAGGAGATGAGGCAGGACTAGTTAATTACACAGCCTAGAGAGGAGAGGAGAGGAGGAAGGACTCGTTAATTACACTGCCTAGAGAGGAGAGGAGTCAGCACTAGTTAATTGCACAGCCTAGAGAGGAGAGGAGGCAGGACTAGTTAATTACACAGCCTAGAGAGGAGAGGGAGCACTAGTTAATTACACAGCCTAGAGAGGAGAGGAGAGGAGGCATTACTAGTTAATTACACAGCCTAGAGAGGAGAGGTTGCAGCACTAGTTAATTACACAGCCTAGAGAGGAGAAGAGGCACGACTAGTTAATTACACAGCTTAGAGAGGAGAGGAGAGGAGAGGAGAGGAGGTAGCACTAGTTAATTACACAGCCTAGAGAGGAGAGGAGACAGGACTAGTTAATTACACAGCCTAGAGAGGAGAGAAGAGGAGGCAGCACTAGTTAATTACACAGCCTAGAGAGGAGAGGAGCGGAGGCAGCACTAGTTAATTACACAGCCTAGAGAGGAGAGGAGGCAGGACTAGTTAATTACACAGCCTAGAGAGGAGAGGGAAGGAGGCAGCACTAGTTAATTACACAGCCTAGAGAGGAGAGGAGAGGTGGCAGCACTAGTTAATTACACAGCCTAGAGAGGAGATGAGAGGAGGCAGCACTAGTTAATTACACAGCCTAGAGAGGAAAGGAGAGGAGGCTGCACTAGTTAATTACACAGCCTAGAGAGGAGAGGAGGCAGCACTAGTTAATTACACAGCATAGAGAGGAGAGGAGGTGCTACTTGTTAATTACACAGCCTAGAGAGGGGAGGAGGCTGCACTAGTTAATTACACAGCCTAGAGAGGAGAGGAGAGGAGGACTAGTTAATTACACAGCCAAGAGAGGAGAGGAAAGGAAGCAGGACTAGTTAATTACACAGCCTAGAGAGGAGAGGAGAGGGGGCAGGACTAGTTAATGACAAAGCCTAGAGAGGAGAGGAGGCAGGACTAGTTAATTACATAGCCTAGAGAGGAGAGGAGAGGAGGCAGGACTAGTTAATTACACAGCCTAGAGAGGAGAGGAGAGGAGAGGAGGCAGCTCTAGTTCATTACACAGCCTAGAGAGGAGAGGAGGCAGGACTAGTTAATTACACAGCGTAGGGAGGAGAGGAGAGGAGGCAGGACTAGTTAATTACACAGCCTAAACATGAGAGGAGGCAGCACTAATTAATTACACAGCCTAGAGAGGAGAGGAGAGGAGGCAGCACTAGTTAATTACACAGCCTAGAGAGGAGAGGAGAGGAGGCAACACTAGTTAATTACACAGCCTAGAGAGGAGAGGAGGCAGGACTAGTTAATTACACAGCCTAGAGAGGAGAGGAGAGGAGGCAGGACTAGTTAATTACACAGCCTAGACAGGAGAGGAGGCAGGACTAGTTAATTGCACAGCCTAGAGAGGAGAGGTGGCAGCACTAGTTAATTACACAGCCTAGAGAGGAGAGGAGGCAGGACTAGTTAATTACACAGCCTAGAGAGGAGAGGCAGCACTAGTTAATTACACAGCCTAGAGAGGAGAGGAGAGGAGGCAGGACTAGTTAATTACACAGCCTAGAGAGGAGAGGTTGCAGCACTAGTTAATTACACAGCCTAGAGAGGAGAGGAGGCACGACTAGTTAATTACACAGCTTAGAGAGGAGAGGAGAGGAGGTAGCACTAGTTAATTACACAGCCTAGAGAGGAGAGGAGGCAGGACTAGTTAATTACACAGCCTAGAGAGGAGAGAAGAGGAGGCAGGACTAGTTAATTACACAGCCTAGAGAGGAGAGGAGCGGAGGCAGCACTAGTTAATTACACAGCCTAGAGAGGAGAGGAGGAAGGACTAGTTAATTACACAGCCTAGAGAGGAGAGGAAAGGAAGCAGCATTAGTTAATTACACCGCCTAGAGAGGAGAGGAGAGGATGCAGCACTAGTTAATTACACAGCCTAGAGAGGAGAGGAGAGGAGGCAGCACTAGTTAATTACACAGCCTAGAGAGGAAAGGAGAGGAGGCTGCACTAGTTAATTACACAGCCTAGAGAGGAGAGGAGGCAGCACTAGTTAATTACACAGCCTAGAGAGGAGAGGAGGTGCTACTTGTTAATTACACAGCCTAGAGAGGGGAGGAGGCAGCACTAGTTAATTACACAGCCTAGAGAGGAGAGGAGAGGAGGCAGCACAAGTTATTTACACAGCCTAGAGAGGAGAGGAGAGGAGGACTAGTTAATTACACAGCCAAGAGATGAGAGGAAAGGAGGCAGGACTAGTTAATTACACAGCCTAGAGAGGAGAGGAGAGGAGGCAGGACTAGTTAATGACAAAGCCTAGAGAGGAGAGGAGGCAGGACTAGTTAATTACACAGCCTAGAGAGAAGAGGAGGCAGGACAAGTTAATTACACAGCCTAGACAGGAGAGGAGGACCACTAGTTAATTACACAGCCTACAGAGGAGCGGAGAGGAGGTAGCACTAGTTAATTACACAGCCTAGAGAGGAGATGAGGCAGGACTAGTTAATTACACAGCCTAGAGAGGAGAGGAGAGGAGGAAGGACTCGTTAATTACACTGCCTAGAGAGGAGAGGAGTCAGCACTAGTTAATTGCACAGCCTAGAGAGGAGAGGAGGCAGGACTAGTTAATTACACAGCCTAGAGAGGAGAGGCAGCACTAGTTAATTACACAGCCTAGAGAGGAGAGGAGAGGAGGCAGGACTAGTTAATTACACAGCCTAGAGAGGAGAGGTTGCAGCACTAGTTAATTACACAGCCTAGAGAGGAGAGGAGGCACGACTAGTTAATTACACAGCTTAGAGAGGAGAGGAGAGGAGAGGAGTTAGCACTAGTTAATTGCACAGCCTAGAGAGGAGAGGAGGCAGTACTAGTTAATTACACAGCCTAGAGAGGAGAGAAGAGGAGGCAGCACTAGTTAATTACACAGCCTAGAGAGGAGAGGAGAGGAGGCAGCACTAGTTAATTACACTGCCTAGAGAGGAGAGGAGAGGAGGCAGCACTAGTTAATTACACAGCCTAGAGAGGAAAGGAGAGGAGGCTGCACTAGTTAATTACACAGCCTAGAGAGGAGAGGAGGCAGCACTAGTTAATTACACTGCCTAGAGAGGAGAGGAGGTGCTACTTGTTAATTACACAGCCTAGAGAGGGGAGGAGGCAGCACTAGTTAATTACACAGCCTAGAGAGGAGAGGAGGCAGGACTAGTTAATTACACAGCCTAGAGAGGAGAGGAGAGGAGGCAGGACTAGTTAATTACACAGCCTAGAAAGGAGAGGAGGCAGGACTAGTTAATTGCACAGCCTAGAGAGGAGAGGTGGCAGCACTAGTTAATTACACAGCCTAGAGAGGAGAGGAGGCAGGACTAGTTAATTACACAGCCTAGAGAGGAGAGGCAGCACTAGTTAATTACACAGCCTAGAGAGGAGAGGAGAGGAGGCAGGACTAGTTAATTACACAGCCTAGAGAGGAGAGGTTGCAGCACTAGTTAATTACACAGCCTAGAGAGGAGAGGAGGCACGACTAGTTAATTACACAGCTTAGAGAGGAGAGGAGAGGAGGTAGCACTAGTTAATTACACAGCCTAGAGAGGAGAGGAGGCAGGACTAGTTAATTACACAGCCTAGAGAGGAGAGAAGAGGAGGCAGGACTAGTTAATTACACAGCCTAGAGAGGAGAGGAGCGGAGGCAGCACTAGTTAATTACACAGCCTAGAGAGGAGAGGAGGAAGGACTAGTTAATTACACAGCCTAGAGAGGAGAGGAAAGGAAGCAGCATTAGTTAATTACACAGCCTAGAGAGGAGAGGAGAGGAGGCAGCACTAGCTAATTACACAGCCTAGAGAGGAGAGGAGAGGAGGCAGCACTAGTTAATTACACAGCCTAGAGAGGAAAGGAGAGGAGGCTGCACTAGTTAATTACACAGCCTAGAGAGGAGAGGAGGCAGCACTAGTTAATTACACAGCCTAGAGAGGAGAGGAGGTGCTACTTGTTAATTACACAGCCTAGAGAGGGGAGGAGGCAGCACTAGTTAATTACACAGCCTAGAGAGGAGAGGAGAGGAGGCAGCACAAGTTATTTACACAGCCTAGAGAGGAGAGGAGAGGAGGACTAGTTAATTACACAGCCAAGAGATGAGAGGAAAGGAGGCAGGACTAGTTAATTACACAGCCTAGAGAGGAGAGGAGAGGAGGCAGGACTAGTTAATGACAAAGCCTAGAGAGGAGAGGAGGCAGGACTAGTTAATTACACAGCCTAGAGAGAAGAGGAGGCAGGACAAGTTAATTACACAGCCTAGACAGGAGAGGAGGACCACTAGTTAATTACACAGCCTACAGAGGAGCGGAGAGGAGGTAGCACTAGTTAATTACACAGCCTAGAGAGGAGATGAGGCAGGACTAGTTAATTACACAGCCTAGAAAGGAGAGGAGAGGAGGAAGGACTCGTTAATTACACTGCCTAGAGAGGAGAGGAGTCAGCACTAGTTAATTGCACAGCCTAGAGAGGAGAGGAGGCAGGACTAGTTAATTACACAGCCTAGAGAGGAGAGGGAGCACTAGTTAATTACACAGCCTAGAGAGGAGAGGAGAGGAGGCAGGACTAGTTAATTACACAGCCTAGAGAGGAGAGGTTGCAGCACTAGTTAATTACACAGCCTAGAGAGGAGAAGAGGCACGACTAGTTAATTACACAGCTTAGAGAGGAGAGGAGAGGAGAGGAGAGGAGGTAGCACTAGTTAATTACACAGCCTAGAGAGGAGAGGAGGCAGGACTAGTTAATTACACAGCCTAGAGAGGAGAGAAGAGGAGGCAGGACTAGTTAATTACACAGCCTAGAGAGGAGAGGAGTCAGCACTAGTTAATTGCACAGCCTAGAGAGGAGAGGAGGCAGGACTAGTTAATTACACAGCCTAGAGAGGAGAGGCAGCACTAGTTAATTACACAGCCTAGAGAGGAGAGGAGAGGAGGCAGGACTAGTTAATTACACAGCCTAGAGAGGAGAGGTTGCAGCACTAGTTAATTACACAGCCTAGAGAGGAGAGGAGAGGAGGCAGGACTAGTTAATTACACAGCCTAGACAGGAGAGGAGGCAGGACTAGTTAATTACACAGCCTAGAGAGGAGAGGAGAGGAGGCAGGACTAGTTAATTACACAGCCTAAACATGAGAGGAGGCAGCACTAATTAATTACAAAGCCTAGAGAGGAGAGGAGAGGAGGCAGCACTAGTTAATTACACAGCCTAGAGAGGAGAGGAGAGGAGGCAACACTAGTTAATTACACAGCCTAGAGAGGAGAGGAGGCAGGACTAGTTAATTACACAGCCTAGAGAGGAGAGGAGAGGAGGCAGGACTAGTTAATTACACAGCCTAGACAGGAGAGGAGGCAGGACTAGTTAATTGCACAGCCTAGAGAGGAGAGGTGGCAGCACTAGTTAATTACACAGCCTAGAGAGGAGAGGAGGCAGGAATAGTTAATTACACAGCCTAGAGAGGAGAGGCAGCACTAGTTAATTATACAACCTTAGAAAGGAGACGAGAGGATTTAGGACTAGTTAATTACACAGCCTAGAGAGGAGAGGTTGCAGCACTAGTTAATTACACAGCCTAGAGAGGAGAGGAGGCACGACTAGTTAATTACACAGCTTAGAGAGGAGAGGAGAGGAGAGGAGGTAGCACTAGTTAATTACACAGCCTAGAGAGGAGAGAAGAGGATGCAGGACTAGTTAATTACACAGCCTAGAGAGGAGAGCAGGCAGCACGATAATTACACAGCCTAGAGAGGAGAGGAGTGGAGGCAGCACTAGTTAATTACACAGCCTAGAGAGGAGAGGAGCGGAGGCAGCACTAGTTAATTACACAGCCTAGAGAGGAGAGGAGGCAGGATTAGTTAATTACACAGCCTAGAGAGGAGAGGAAAGGAGGCAGCACTAGTTAATTACACAGCCTAGAGAGGAGAGGAGAGGAGGCAGCACTAGTTAATTACACAGCCTAGAGAGGAGAGGAGAGGAGGCGGCACAAGCTAATTACACAGCCTAGAGAGGAAAGGAGAGGAGGCTGCACTAGTTAATTACACAGCCTAGAGAGGAGAGGAGGCAGCACTAGTTAATTACACAGCCTAGAGAGGAGAGGAGGTGCTACTTGTTAATTACACAGCCTAGAGAGGGGAGGAGGCAGCACTAGTTAATTACACAGCCTAGAGAGGAGAGGAGAGGAGGCAGCACTAGTTATTTACACAGCCTAGAGAGGAGGGGAGAGGAGGCCTAGTTAATTACACAGCCAAGAGAGGAGAGGAAAGGAGGCAGGACTAGTTAATTACACAGCCTAGAGAGGAGAGGAGAGGAGGCAGGACTAGTTAATGACAAAGCCTAGAGAGGAGAGGAGGCAGGACTAGTTAATTACACAGCCTAGAGAGGAGAGGAGGCAGGACAAGTTAATTACACAGCCTAGACAGGAGAGGAGGACCACTAGTTAATTACACAGCCTACAGAGGAGAGGAGAGGAGGTAGCACTAGTTAATTACACAGCCTAGAGAGGAGAGGAGAGGAGGCAGGACTAGTTAATTACACAGCCTAGAGAGGAGAGGTTGCATCACTAGTTAATGACACAGCCTAGAGAGGAGAGGAGGCACGACTAGTTAATTACACAGCTTAGAGAGGAGAGGAGAGGAGAGGAGGTAGCACTAGTTAATTACACAGCCTAGAGAGGAGAGGAGGCAGGACTAGTTAATTACACAGCCTAGAGAGGAGAGAAGAGGAGGCAGGACTAGTTAATTACACAGCCTAGAGAGGAGAGCAGGCAGCACGATAATTACACAGCCTAGAGAGGAGAGGAGTGGAGGCAGCACTAGTTAATTACACAGCCTAGAGAGGAGAGGAGCGGAGGCAGCACTAGTTAATTACACAGCCTAGAGAGGAGAGGAGGCAGGACTAGGTAATTACACAGCCTAGAGAGGAGAGGAAAGGAGGCAGCACTAGTTATTTACACAGCCTAGAGAGGAGAGGAGAGGAGAGGAGAGGAGAGGAGGCAGCACTAGTTAATTACACAGCCTAGAGAGGAGAGGAGAGGAGGCAGCACTAGTTAATTACACAGCCTAGAGAGGAAAGGAGAGGAGGCTGCACTAGTTAATTACACAGCCTAGAGAGGAGAGGAGGCAGCACTAGTTAATTACACTGCCTAGAGAGGAGAGGAGGTGCTACTTGTTAATTACACAGCCTAGAGAGGGGAGGAGGCAGCACTAGTTAATTACACAGCCTAGAGAGGAGAGGAGAGGAGGCAGCACTAGTTATTTACACAGCCTAGAGAGGAGAGGAGAGGAGGACTAGTTAATTACACAGCCAAGAGAGGAGAGGAAAGGAGGCAGGACTAGTTAATTACAAAGCCTAGAGAGGAGAGGAGAGGAGGCAGGACTAGTTAATGACAAAGAGAGGAGAGGAGGCAGGACTAGTTAATTACATAGCCTAGAGAGGAGAGGAGAGGAGGCAGGACTAGTTAATTACACAGCCTAGAGAGGAGAGGAGAGGAGGCAGCACTAGTTCATTACACAGCCTAGAGAGGAGAGGAGGCAGGACTAGTTAATTACACAGCCTAGGGAGGAGAGGAGAGGAGGCAGGACTAGTTAATTACACAGCCTAGAGAGGAGAGGAGGCACGACTAGTTAATTACACAGCTTAGAGAGGAGAGGAGAGGAGAGGAGGTAGCACTAGTTAATTACACAGCCTAGAGAGGAGAGGAGGCAGGACTAGTTAATTACACAGCCTAGAGAGGAGAGAAGAGGAGGCAGGACTAGTTAATTACACAGCCTAGAGAGGAGAGCAGGCAGCACGATAATTACAAAGCCTAGAGAGGAGAGGAGTGGAGGCAGCACTAGTTAATTACACAGCCTAGAGAGGAGAGGAGCGGAGGCAGCACTAGTTAATTACACAGCCTAGAGAGGAGAGGAGCGGAGGCAGCACTAGTTAATTACACAGCCTAGAGAGGAGAGGAGTTGCTACTTGTTAATTACACAGCATAGAGAGGGGAGGAGGCAGCACTAGTTAATTACACAGCCTAGAGAGGAGAGGAGAGGAGGCAGCACTAGTTATTTACACAGCCTAGAGAGGAGAGGAGAGGAGGACTAGTTAATTACACAGCCAAGAGAGGAGAGGAAAGGAGGCAGGACTAGTTAATTACACAGCCTAGAGAGGAGAGGAGAGGAGGCAGGACTAGTTAATGACAAAGCCTAGAGAGGAGAGGAGGCAGGACTAGTTAATTACACAGCCTAGAGAGGAGAGGAGGCAGGACAAGTTAATTACACAGCCTAGACAGGAGAGGAGGACCACTAGTTAATTACACAGCCTACAGAGGAGAGGAGAGGAGAGGAGGACTAGTTAATTACACAGCCTAGAGAGGAGATGAGGCAGGACTAGTTAATTACACAGCCTAGAGAGGAGAGGAGAGGAGGAAGGACTCGTTAATTACACTGCCTAGAGAGGAGAGGAGTCAGCACTAGTTAATTGCACAGCCTAGAGAGGAGATGTGGCAGCACTAGTTAATTACACAGCCTGGAGAGGTGAGGAGGCAGGACTAGTTAATTACACAGCCTAGAGAGGAGAGGAGAGGAGGCAGGACTAGTTAATGACAAAGCCTAGAGAGGAGAGGAGGCAGGACTAGTTAATTACACAGCCTAGAGAGGAGAGGCAGCACTAGTTAATTACACAGCCTAGAGAGGAGAGGAGAGGAGGCAGGACTAGTTAATTACACAGCCTAGAGAGGAGAGGTTGCAGCACTAGTTAATGACACAGCCTAGAGAGGAGAGGAGGCACGACTAGTTAATTACACAGCTTAGAGAGGAGAGGAGAGGAGGTAGCACTAGTTAATTACACAGCCTAGAGAGGAGAGGAGGCAGGACTAGTTAATTACACAGCCTAGAGAGTAGAGAAGAGGAGGCAGGACTAGTTAATTACACAGCCTAGAGAGGAGAGCAGGCAGCACGATAATTACAAAGCCTAGAGAGGAGAGGAGTGGAGGCAGCACTAGTTAATTATACAGCCTAGAGAGGAGAGGAGCGGAGGCAGCACTAGTTAATTACACAGCCTAGAGAGGAGAGGAGGCAGGACTAGGTAATTACACAGCCTAGAGAGGAGAGGAAAGGAGGCAGCACTAGTTATTTACACAGCCTAGAGAGGAGAGGAGAGGAGAGGTGGCAGCACTAGTTAATTACACAGCCTAGAGAGGAGAGGAGAGGAGAGGAGGCAGCACTAGTTAATTACACAGCCTAGAGAGGAAAGGAGAGGAGGCTGCACTAGTTAATTACACAGCCTAGAGAGGAGAGGAGGCAGCACTAGTTAATTACACAGCCTAGAGAGGAGAGGAGAGGAGGCAGCACTAGTTATTTACACAGCCTAGAGAGGAGAGGAGAGGAGGACTAGTTAATTACACAGCCAAGAGAGGAGAGGAAAGGAGGCAGGACTAGTTAATTACACAGCCTAAAGAGGAGAGGAGAGGAGGCAGGACTAGTTAATGACAAAGAGAGGAGAGGTGGCAGGACTAGTTAATTACATAGCCTAGAGAGGAGAGGAGAGGAGGCAGGACTAGTTAATTACACAGCCTAGAGAGGAGAGGAGAGGAGGCAGCACTAGTTCATTACACAGCCTAGAGAGGAGAGGAGGCAGGACTAGTTAATTACACAGCCTAGGGAGGAGAGGAGAGGAGGCAGGACTAGTTAATTACACAGCCTAGAGAGTAGAGGAGGCACGACTAGTTAATTACACAGCTTAGAGAGGAGAGGAGAGGAGGTAGCACTAGTTAATTACACAGCCAAGAGAGGAGAGGAGGCAGGACTAGTTAATTACACAGCCTAGAGAGGAGAGAAGAGGAGGCAGGACTAGTTAATTACACAGCCTAGAGAGGAGAGCAGGCAGCACGATAATTACAAAGCCTAGAGAGGAGAGGAGTGGAGGCAGCACTAGTTAATTACACAGCCTAGAGAGGAGAGGAGCGGAGGCAGCACTAGTTAATTACACAGCCTAGAGAGGAGAGGAGCGGAGGCAGCACTAGTTAATTACACAGCCTAGAGAGGAGAGGAGTTGCTACTTGTTAATTACACAGCCTAGAGAGGGGAGGAGGCAGCACTAGTTAATTACACAGCCTAGAGAGGAGAGGAGAGGAGGCAGCACTAGTTATTTACACAGCCTAGAGAGGAGAGGAGAGGAGGACTAGTTAATTACACAGCCAAGAGAGGAGAGGAAAGGAGGCAGGACTAGTTAATTACACAGCCTAGAGAGGAGAGGAGAGGAGGCAGGACTAGTTAATGACAAAGCCTAGAGAGGAGAGGAGGCAGGACTAGTTAATTACACAGCCTAGAGAGGAGAGGAGGCAGGACAAGTTGATTACACAGCCTAGACAGGAGAGGAGGACCACTAGTTAATTACACAGCCTACAGAGGAGAGGAGAGGAGAGGAGGACTAGTTAATTACACAGCCTAGAGAGGAGATGAGGCAGGACTAGTTAATTACACAGCCTAGAGAGGAGAGGAGAGGAGGAAGGACTCGTTAATTACACTGCCTAGAGAGGAGAGGAGTCAGCACTAGTTAATTGCACAGCCTAGAGAGGAGAGGTGGCAGCACTAGTTAATTACACAGCCTGGAGAGGTGAGGAGGTGCTACTTGTTAATTACACAGCCTAGAGAGGGGAGGAGGCAGCACTAGTTAATTACACAGCCTAGAGAGGAGAGGAGGCAGCACTAGTTATTTACACAGCCTAGAGAGGAGAGGAGAGGAGGCTGCACTAGTTAATTACACAGCCTAGAGAGGAGAGGAGGCAGCACTAGTTAATTACACAGCCTAGAGAGGAGAGGAGGTGCTACTTGTTAATTACACAGCCTAGAGAGGGGAGGAGGCAGCACTAGTTAATTACACAGCCTAGAGAGGAGAGGAGAGGAGGCAGCACTAGTTATTTACACAGCCTAGAGAGGAGAGGAGAGGAGGACTAGTTAATTACACAGCCTAGAGAGGAGAGGAGTCAGCACTAGTTAATTGCACAGCCTAGAGAGGAGAGGTGGCAGCACTAGTTAATTACACAGCCTGGAGAGGTGAGGAGGCAGGACTAGTTAATTACACAGCCTAGAGAGGAGAGGAGGAAGGACTAGTTAATTACACAGCCTAGAGAGGAGAGGAGAGGAGGCAGCACTAGTTATTTACACAGCCTAGAGAGGAGAGGAGAGGAGGACTAGTTAATTACACAGCCAAGAGAGGAGAGGAAAGGAGGCAGGACTAGTTAATTACACAGCCTAGAGAGGAGAGGAGAGGAGGCAGGACTAGTTAATGACAAAGCCTAGAGAGGAGAGGAGGCAGGACTAGTTAATTACACAGCCTAGAGAGGAGAGGAGGCAGGACAAGTTAATTACACAGCCTAGACAGGAGAGGAGGACCACTAGTTAATTACACAGCCTACAGAGGAGAGGAGCGGAGGTAGCACTAGTTAATTACACAGCCTAGAGAGGAGATGAGGCAGGACTAGTTAATTACACAGCCTAGAGAGGAGAGGAGAGGAGGAAGGACTCGTTAATTACACTGCCTAGAGAGGAGAGGAGTCAGCACTAGTTAATTGCACAGCCTAGAGAGGAGAGGAGGCAGGACTAGTTAATTACACAGCCTAGAGAGGAGAGGCAGCACTAGTTAATTACACAGCCTAGAGAGGAGAGGAGAGGAGGCAGGACTAGTTAATTACACAGCCTAGAGAGGAGAGGTTGCAGCACTAGTTAATGACACAGCCTAGAGAGGAGAGGAGGCACGACTAGTTAATTACACAGCTTAGAGAGGAGAGGAGAGGAGAGGAGGTAGCACTAGTTAATTACACAGCCTAGAGAGGAGAGGAGCGGAGGCAGCACTAGTTAATTACACAGCCTAGAGAGGAGAGGAGCGGAGGCAGCACTAGTTAATTACACAGCCTAGAGAGGAGAGGAGCGGAGGCAGCACTAGTTAATTACACAGCCTAGAGAGGAGAGGAGTTGCTACTTGTTAATTACACAGCATAGAGAGGGGAGGAGGCAGCACTAGTTAATTACACAGCCTAGAGAGGAGAGGAGAGGAGGCAGCACTAGTTATTTACACAGCCTAGAGAGGAGAGGAGAGGAGGACTAGTTAATTACACAGCCAAGAGAGGAGAGGAAAGGAGGCAGGACTAGTTAATTACACAGCCTAGAGAGGAGAGGAGAGGAGGCAGGACTAGTTAATGACAAAGCCTAGAGAGGAGAGGAGGCAGGACTAGTTAATTACACAGCCTAGAGAGGAGAGGAGGCAGGACAAGTTAATTACACAGCCTAGACAGGAGAGGAGGACCACTAGTTAATTACACAGCCTACAGAGGAGAGGAGAGGAGAGGAGGACTAGTTAATTACACAGCCTAGAGAGGAGATGAGGCAGGACTAGTTAATTACACAGCCTAGAGAGGAGAGGAGAGGAGGAAGGACTCGTTAATTACACTGCCTAGAGAGGAGAGGAGTCAGCACTAGTTAATTGCACAGCCTAGAGAGGAGAGGTGGCAGCACTAGTTAATTACACAGCCTGGAGAGGTGAGGAGGCAGGACTAGTTAATTACACAGCCTAGAGAGGAGAGGAGGAAGGACTAGTTAATTACACAGCCTAGAGAGGAGAGGAGGTGCTACTTGTTAATTACACAGCCTAGAGAGGGGAGGAGGCAGCACTAGTTAATTACACAGCCTAGAGAGGAGACGAGGCAGCACTAGTTATTTACACAGCCTAGAGAGGAGAGGAGAGGAGGCTGCACTAGTTAATTACACAGCCTAGAGAGGAGAGGAGGCAGCACTAGTTAATTACACAGCCTAGAGAGGAGAGGAGGTGCTACTTGTTAATTACACAGCCTAGAGAGGGGAGGAGGCAGCACTAGTTAATTACACAGCCTATAGAGGAGAGGAGAGGAGGCAGCACTAGTTATTTACACAGCCTAGAGAGGAGAGGAGAGGAGGACTAGTTAATTACACAGCCTAGAGAGGAGAGGAGTCAGCACTAGTTAATTGCACAGCCTAGAGAGGAGAGGTGGCAGCACTAGTTAATTACACAGCCTGGAGAGGTGAGGAGGCAGGACTAGTTAATTACACAGCCTAGAGAGGAGAGGAGGAAGGACTAGTTAATTACACAGCCTAGAGAGGAGAGGAGAGGAGGCAGCACTAGTTATTTACACAGCCTAGAGAGGAGAGGAGAGGAGGACTAGTTAATTACACAGCCAAGAGAGGAGAGGAAAGGAGGCAGGACTAGTTAATTACACAGCCTAGAGAGGAGAGGAGAGGAGGCAGGACTAGTTAATGACAAAGCCTAGAGAGGAGAGGAGGCAGGACTAGTTAATTACACAGCCTAGAGAGGAGAGGAGGCAGGACAAGTTAATTACACAGCCTAGACAGGAGAGGAGGACCACTAGTTAATTACACAGCCTACAGAGGAGAGGAGCGGAGGTAGCACTAGTTAATTACACAGCCTAGAGAGGAGATGAGGCAGGACTAGTTAATTACACAGCCTAGAGAGGAGAGGAGAGGAGGAAGGACTCGTTAATTACACTGCCTAGAGAGGAGAGGAGTCAGCACTAGTTAATTGCACAGCCTAGAGAGGAGAGGAGGCAGGACTAGTTAATTACACAGCCTAGAGAGGAGAGGCAGCACTAGTTAATTACACAGCCTAGAGAGGAGAGGAGAGGAGGCAGGACTAGTTAATTACACAGCCTAGAGAGGAGAGGTTGCAGCACTAGTTAATGACACAGCCTAGAGAGGAGAGGAGGCACGACTAGTTAATTACACAGCTTAGAGAGGAGAGGAGAGGAGAGGAGGTAGCACTAGTTAATTACACAGCCTAGAGAGGAGAGGAGCGGAGGCAGCACTAGTTAATTACACAGCCTAGAGAGGAGAGGAGCGGAGGCAGCACTAGTTAATTACACAGCCTAGAGAGGAGAGGAGCGGAGGCAGCACTAGTTAATTACACAGCCTAGAGAGGAGAGGAGTTGCTACTTGTTAATTACACAGCATAGAGAGGGGAGGAGGCAGCACTAGTTAATTACACAGCCTAGAGAGGAGAGGAGAGGAGGCAGCACTAGTTATTTACACAGCCTAGAGAGGAGAGGAGAGGAGGACTAGTTAATTACACAGCCAAGAGAGGAGAGGAAAGGAGGCAGGACTAGTTAATTACACAGCCTAGAGAGGAGAGGAGAGGAGGCAGGACTAGTTAATGACAAAGCCTAGAGAGGAGAGGAGGCAGGACAAGTTAAATACACAGCCTAGAGAGGAGAGGAGGCAGGACAAGTTAATTACACAGCCTAGACAGGAGAGGAGGACCACTAGTTAATTACACAGCCTACAGAGGAGAGGAGAGGAGAGGAGGACTAGTTAATTACACAGCCTAGAGAGGAGATGAGGCAGGACTAGTTAATTACACAGCCTAGAGAGGAGAGGAGAGGAGGAAGGACTCGTTAATTACACTGCCTAGAGAGGAGAGGAGTCAGCACTAGTTAATTGCACAGCCTAGAGAGGAGAGGTGGGAGCACTAGTTAATTACACAGCCTGGAGAGGTGAGGAGGCAGGACTAGTTAATTACACAGCCTAGAGAGGAGAGGAGGAAGGACTAGTTAATTACACAGCCTAGAGAGGAGAGGAGGTGCTACTTGTTAATTACACAGCCTAGAGAGGGGAGGAGGCAGCACTAGTTAATTACACAGCCTAGAGAGGAGAGGAGAGGAGGCAGCACTAGTTATTTACACAGCCTAGAGAGGAGAGGAGAGGAGGCTGCACTAGTTAATTACACAGCCTAGAGAGGAGAGGAGGCAGCACTAGTTAATTACACAGCCTAGAGAGGAGAGGAGGTGCTACTTGTTAATTACACAGCCTAGAGAGGGGAGGAGGCAGCACTAGTTAATTACACAGCCTAGAGAGGAGAGGAGAGGAGGCAGCACTACTTATTTACACAGCCTAGAGAGGAGAGGAGAGGAGGACTAGTTAATTACACAGCCAAGAGAGGAGAGGAAAGGAGGCAGGACTAGTTAATTACACAGCCTAGAGAGGAGAGGAGAGGAGGCAGGACTAGTTAATGACAAAGCCTAGAGAGGAGAGGAGGCAGGACTAGTTAATTACACAGCCTAGAGAGGAGAGGAGGCAGGACAAGTTAATTACACAGCCTAGACAGGAGAGGAGGACCACTAGTTAATTACACAGCCTACAGAGGAGAGGAGGTAGCACTAGTTAATTACACAGCCTAGAGAGGAGATGAGGCAGGACTAGTTAATTACACAGCCTAGAGAGGAGAGGAGAGGAGGAAGGACTCGTTAATTACACTGCCTAGAGAGGAGAGGAGTCAGCACTAGTTAATTGCACAGCCTAGAGAGGAGAGGAGGCAGGACTAGTTAATTACACAGCCTAGAGAGGAGAGGCAGCACTAGTTAATTACACAGCCTAGAGAGGAGAGGAGAGGAGGCAGGACTAGTTAATTACACAGCCTAGAGAGGAGAGGTTGCAGCACTAGTTAATGACACAGCCTAGAGAGGAGAGGAGGCACGACTAGTTAATTACACAGCTTAGAGAGGAGAGGAGAGGAGAGGAGAGGAGGTAGCACTAGTTAATTACACAGCCTAGAGAGGAGAGGAGGCAGGACTTGTTAATTACACAGCCTAGAGAGGAGAGAAGAGGAGGCAGGACTAGTTAATTACACAGCCTAGAGAGGAGAGCAGGCAGCACGATAATTACACAGCCTAGAGAGGAGAGGAGTGGAGGCAGCACTAGTTAATTACACAGCCTAGAGAGGAGAGGAGCGGAGGCAGCACTAGTTAATTACACAGCCTAGAGAGGAGAGGAGGCAGGACTAGGTAATTACACAGCCTAGAGAGGAGAGGAAAGGAGGCAGCACTAGTTATTTACACAGCCTAGAGAGGAGAGGAGAGGAGAGGAGGCAGCACTAGTTAATTACACAGCCTAGAGAGGAGAGGAGAGGAGGCAGCACTAGTTAATTACACAGCCTAGAGAGGAAAGGAGAGGAGGTTGCACTAGTTAATTACACAGCCTAGAGAGGAGAGGATGCAGCACTAGTTAATTACACTGCCTAGAGAGGAGAGGAGGTGCTACTTGTTAATTACACAGCCTAGAGAGGGGAGGAGGCAGCACTAGTTAATTACACAGCCTAGAGAGGAGAGGAGAGGAGGCAGGACTAGTTAATGACAAAGCCTAGAGAGGAGAGGAGGCAGGACTAGTTAATTGCACAGCCTAGGGAGGAGAGGAGAGGAGGCAGGACTAGTTAATTACACAGCCTAGAGAGGAGAGGAGGCAGGACTAGTTAATTACACAGCCTAGAGAGGAGAGGAGAGGAGGCAGCACTAGTTCATTACACAGCCTAGAGAGGAGAGGAGGCAGGACTAGTTAATTACACAGCCTAGGGAGGAGAGGAGAGGAGGCAGGACTAGTTAATTACACAGCCTAGAGAGGAGAGGAGGCAGGACTAGTTAATTACACAGCCTAGAGAGGAGAGAAGAGGAGGCAGGACTAATTAATTACACAGCCTAGAGAGGAGAGCAGGCAGCACGATAATTACAAAGCCTAGAGAGGAGAGGAGTGGAGGCAGCACTAGTTAATTACACAGCCTAGAGAGGAGAGGAGCGGAGGCAGCACTAGTTAATTACACAGCCTAGAGAGGAGAGGAGCGGAGGCAGCACTAGTTAATTACACAGCCTAGAGAGGAGAGGAGTTGCTACTTGTTAATTACACAGCCTAGAGAGGGGAGGAGGCAGCACTAGTTAATTACACAGCCTAGAGAGGAGAGGAGAGGAGGCAGCACTAGTTATTTACACAGCCTAGAGAGGAGAGGAGGACTAGTTAATTACACAGCCAAGAGAGGAGAGGAAAGGAGGCAGGACTAGTTAATTACACAGCCTAGAGAGGAGAGGAGAGGAGGCAGGACTAGTTAATGACAAAGCCTAGAGAGGAGAGGAGGCATGACTAGTTAATTACACAGCCTAGAGAGGAGAGGAGGCAGGACAAGTTAATTACACAGCCTAGACAGGAGAGGAGGACCACTAGTTAATTACACAGCCTACAGAGGAGAGGAGAGGAGAGGAGGACTAGTTAATTACACAGCCTAGAGAGGAGATGAGGCAGGACTAGTTAATTACACAGCCTAGAGAGGAGAGGAGAGGAGGAAGGACTCGTTAATTACACTGCCTAGAGAGGAGAGGAGTCAGCACTAGTTAATTGCACAGCCTAGAGAGGAGAGGTGGCAGCACTAGTTAATTACACAGCCTGGAGAGGTGAGGAGGCAGGACTAGTTAATTACACAGCCTAGAGAGGAGAGGAGGAAGGACTAGTTAATTACACAGCCTAGAGAGGAGAGGAGGTGCTACTTGTTAATTACACAGCCTAGAGAGGGGAGGAGGCAGCACTAATTAATTACACAGCCTAGAGAGGAGAGGAGAGGAGGCAGCACTAGTTATTTACACAGCCTAGAGAAGAGAGGAGAGGAGGCTGCACTAGTTAATTACACAGCCTAGAGAGGAGAGGAGACAGCACTAGTTAATTACACAGCCAAGAGAGGAGAGGAGGTGCTACTTGTTAATTACACAGCCTAGAGAGGGGAGGAGGCAGCACTAGTTAATTACACAGCCTAGAGAGGAGAGGAGAGGAGGCAGCACTAGTTATTTACACAGCCTAGAGAGGAGAGGAGAGGAGGACTAGTTAATTACACAGCCTAGAGAGGAGATGAGGCAGGACTAGTTAATTACACAGCCTAGAGAGGAGAGGAGAGGAGGAAGGACTCGTTAATTACACTGCCTAGAGAGGAGAGGAGTCAGCACTAGTTAATTGCACAGCCTAGAGAGGAGAGGTGGCAGCACTAGTTAATTACACAGCCTGGAGAGGTGAGGAGGCAGGACTAGTTAATTACACAGCCTAGAGAGGAGAGGAGGAAGGACTAGTTAATTACACAGCCTAGAGAGGAGAGGAGGTGCTACTTGTTAATTACACAGCCTAGAGAGGGGAGGAGGCAGCACTAGTTAATTACACAGCCTAGAGAGGAGAAGAGAGGAGGCAGCACTAGTTATTTACACAGCCTAGAGAGGAGAGGAGAGGAGGCTGCACTAGTTAATTACACAGCCTAGAGAGGAGAGGAGGAAGCACTAGTTAATTACACAGCCTAGAGAGGAGAGGAGGTGCTACTTGTTAATTACACAGCCTAGAGAGGGGAGGAGGCAGCACTAGTTAATTACACAGCCTAGAGAGGAGAGGAGAGGAGGCAGCACTAGTTATTTAAACAGCCTAGAGAGGAGAGGAGAGGAGGACTAGTTAATTACACAGCCATGAGAGGAGAGGAAACGAGGCAGGACTAGTTAATTACACAGCCTAGAGAGGAGAGGAGAGGAGGCAGGACTAGTTAATGACAAAGCCTAGAGAGGAGAGGAGGCAGGACTAGTTAATTTCACAGCCTAGAGAGGAGAGGAGGCAGGACAAGTTAATTACACAGCCTAGACTGGAGAGGAGGACCACTAGTTAATTACACAGCCTACAGAGGAGAAGAGAGGAGGTAGCACTAGTTAATTACACAGCCTAGAGAGGAGATGAGGCAGGACTAGTTAATTACACAGCCTAGAGAGGAGAGGAGAGGAGGAAGGACTCGTTAATTACACTGCCTAGAGAGGAGAGGAGTCAGCATTAGTTAATTGCACAGCCTAGAGAGGAGAGGAGGCAGGACTAGTTAATTACACAGCCTAGAGAGGAGAGGCAGCACTAGTTAATTACACAGCCTAGAGAGGAGAGGAGAGGAGGGAGGACTAGTTAATTACACAGCCTAGAGAGGAGAGGTTGCAGCACTAGTTAATGACACAGCCTAGAGAGGAGAGGAGGCACGACTAGTTAATTACACAGCTTAGAGAGGAGAGGAGAGGAGAGGAGGTAGCACTAGTTAATTACACAGCCTAGAGATGAGAGGAGGCAGGACTAGTTAATTACACAGCCTAGAGAGGAGAGAAGAGGAGGCAGGACTAGTTAATTACACAGCCTAGAGAGGAGAGCAGGCAGCACGATAATTACACAGCCTAGAGAGGAGAGGAGTGGAGGCAGCACTAGTTAATTACACAGCCTAGAGAGGAGAGGAGGCAGGACTAGGTAATTACACAGCCTAGAGAGGAGAGGAGAGGAGAGGAGGCAGCACTAGTTAATTACACAGCCTAGAGAGGAGAGGAGAGGAGGCAGCACTAGTTAATTACACAGCCTAGAGAGGAAAGGAGAGGAGGCTGCACTAGTTAATTACACAGCCTAGAGAGGAGAGGAGGCAGCACTAGTTAATTACACTGCCTAGAGAGGAGAGGAGGTGCTACTTGTTAATTACACAGCCTAGAGAGGGGAGGAGGCAGCACTAGTTAATTACACAGCCTAGAGAGGAGAGGAGAGGAGGCAGCACTAGTTATTTACACAGCCTAGAGAGGAGAGGAGAGGAGGACTAGTTAATTACACAGCCAAGAGAGGAGAGGAAAGGAGGCAGGACTAGTTAATTACACAGCCTAGAGAGGAGAGGAGAGGAGGCAGGACTAGTTAATGACAAAGCCTAGAGAGGAGAGGAGGCCGGACTAGTTAATTACATAGCCTAGAGAGGAGAGGAGAGGACGCAGGACTAGTTAATTACACAGCCTAGAGAGGAGAGGAGAGGAGGCAGGACTAGTTAATTACACAGCCTAGGGAGGAGAGGAGAGGAGGCAGGACTAGTTAATTACACAGCCTAGAGAGGAGAGGAGGCACGACTAGTTAATTACACAGCTTAGAGAGGAGAGGAGAGGAGAGGAGATAGCACTAGTTAATTACACAGCCTAGACAGGAGAGGAGGCAGGACTAGTTAATTACACAGCCTAGAGAGGAGAGAAGAGGAGGCAGGACTAGTTAATTACACAGCCTAGAGAGGAGAGCAGGCAGCACGATAATTACAAAGCCTAGAGGAGAGGAGTGGAGGCAGCACTAGTTAATTACACAGCCTAGAGAGGAAAGGAGCAGAGGCAGCACTAGTTAATTACACAGCCTAGAGAGGAGAGGAGCGGAGGCAGCACTAGTTAATTACACAGCCTAGAGAGGAGAGGAGTTGCTACTTGTTAATTACACAGCCTAGAGAGGGGAGGAGGCAGCACTAGTTAAATACACAGCCTAGAGAGGAGAGGAGAGGAGGACTAGTTAATTACACAGCCAAGAGAGGAGAGGAAAGAAGGCAGGACTAGTTAATTACAGAGCCTAGAGAGGAGAGGAGAGGAGGCAGCACTAGTTAATGACAAAGCCTAGAGAGGAGAGGAGGCAGGACTAGTTAATTACACAGCCTAGAGAGGAGAGGAGGCAGGACAAGTTAATTACACAGCCTAGACAGGAGAGGACGCAGCGCTAGTTAATTACAAAGCCTAGAGAGGTGAGGAGAGGAGGCAGAACTAATTAATTACACAGCCTAGACAGGAGAGGAGGCAGCGCTAGTTAATTACAAAGCCTAGAGAGGAGAGGAGAGGAGGCAGCCCTAGTTAATTACACAGCCTAGAGAGGAGAGGAGGTTGCAGCACTAGTTAATGACACAGCCTAGAGAGGAGAGGAGGCACGACTAGTTAATTACACAGCTTAGAGAGGAGAGGAGAGGAGAGGAAGGTACCACTAGTTAATTACACAGCCTAGAGAGGAGAGGAGGCAGGACTAGTTAATTACACAGCCTAGAGAGGAGAGAAGAGGAGGCAGGACTAGTTAATTACACAGCCTAGAGAGGAGAGCATGCAGCACGATAATTACACAGCCTAGAGAGGAGAGGAGTGGAGGCAGCACTAATTAATTACACACACTACACTACAGAACAAAATACTACACTACAGAACCACACACTACACTACAGAACCAGAAACCCTCACTGCACTACAGAACCAGAAACCCTCACTGCACTACAGAACCACTCATTACACTACACTACAGAACCACTCACTACACTACAGAACCACACACTGCACTACAGAACCACTCACTACACTACAGAACCACACACTACACTACAGAACCACACACTACACTACATAGCTACACACTACACTACACTACAGAACCACTCACTACACTACAGAACCACACACTACACTTCACTACAGAACCACACACTACACTACAGAACCACACACTACACTACAGAACCACACACAACACTACACTACAGAACCACACACTACACTACAGATCCACACACTACACTACAGAACCACACAACACTACATAACCACTCACTACACTTCAGAACCACAGCCACGCACTACACTACAGAACCACACACTACACTACAGAACCACTCACTACACTACAGAACGATAACCACACACTACACCACAGAACCACTCACAACACTACAGAACCCCTCACTACAGTACACATTTAGAACTAGGAATAGATGTAGTCCTTGGTGCACTCCAGACCTGTCTGCCCTTGATCAGCACAAAAACATCCTGTGGTGTTCTGCATTAGCATCGAATAGCCCCCATGATGTGCAACTTTTCAGGGAAGTTTGTAACAAATATACACAGGCAGTTACAGTGAGGGAAAAAAGTATTTGATCCCCTGCTGATTTTCTACGTTTGCCCACTGACAAAGAAAGGATCAGTCTATCATTTTAATGGTAGGTTTATTTGAACAGTTAGAACCAGAATAACAACAACAAAAAATCCAGAAAAAAGCATGTCAAAAATGTAAAAAATGTATTTGCATTTTAATGAGGGAAATAAGTCTTTGACCCCTCTGCAAAACATGACTTAGTACTTGGTGGCAAAACCCTTGTTGGCAATCACAGAGGTCAGACCTTTCTTGTAGTTGGTCACCAGGTTTGCACACATCTCAGGAGGGATTTTGTCCTGTAAAGGCTGTCGTCGGAAGAAGACCAAGGTGCAGCGGAGTTAGTGTTCATCTTGACATTTAATTCAAACAAAGAGAACACTATACAAAAAACAGGAAAACCGACAGCCAAATAGTACTGACAGGAAACACACTGAACAGAAACAATTACCCACAAAACCCAAAGGAAAAACATGCTCCTTATGTGTGACTCCCAATCAGCAACAACGAACATCAGCTGTGCCTGATTGGGAGCCACACACGGCCCAAAACAAAGAAATACAAAAACATAGAAAAAGGAACATAGAATGCCCACCCAATGTAACACCCTGGCCTAAGCAAAATAAAGAACAAAAACCCCTCTCTATGGCCAGGGCGTTACAGTACCCCCCCAAGGTGCGGACCCCGACCACAAAACCTGACTCTGAAGGGGAGGGTCCGGGTGGGCCTTCTTACGGCGGCAGCTCAGGTGCGGGACATGGCCTCTGCTCCACCCTCGGCGTTGCCCTCTTAGGTGGCGCACCTGGCCGCGCCGAAGGTCTGGTGGGCGACCCTGACTGCGCCCGGCTGGCGGGCGACCCTGGTTGCGCCCAGCTGGCGGGCGGCGATGGCTGCGCCCGGCTGGCGGGCGGCGATGGCTACGCCCGGCTAGCGGGCGGCGATGGCTGCGCCTGGCTGGCGGGTGTCCCTGGCGGCTCCGGCAGCACTGACCCAGGATTCACCAGGCTGAGGAGACAAGTAAGAGACCTGGCCCTAGGCACATGCACAGGACTCACCAGGCTGGCGGGCGGCTCTGGACAGGCGGGCGGCTCTGGCGGCTCCAGACAAGCAGGTGGCTCTGGCGGCTCCGGACAGGCGGGCGGCTCTGGCGGCTCCGGACAGGCGGGCGGCTCTGGCGGCTCTGGACAGGCGGGCAGCTCTGGCGGCACCGGACTGGCGGGCAGCTCTGGCGGCACCGGACTGGCGGGCAGCTCTGGCGGCTCCGGACTGGCGAGACCCACTGGAGGCCTAGTCCAAGGAGGCGGCACAGGAGAGACCAGGATGGGGAGACCCACTGGAGGCCTGGTCCGTGGAGGAGGCACAGGCTTAACCAGGATGGGGAGACCCACTGGAGGCCTGGTCCCTGGAAGCGGCACAGGAGAGACCAGGATGGGGAGACCCACTGGAGGCCTGGTCCGTGGAGGAGGCACAGGCTTAACCAGGATGGGGAGACCCACTGGAGGCCTGGTCCGAGTAGGAGGCACAGGATAAACCGGGCTGTGGGGCGGCTCTGGACAGGCGGGCAGCTCTGGCGGCTCCGGACAGGCAGGCGGCTCTGGTGGCTCCGGACAGGCGGGCGGCTCTGGCGGCTCCGGACAGGCGGGCGGCTCTGGCAGCTCCTGACTGGCGGATGGCTCTGGCGGCTCCTGACTGGCGGGCGGCTCTGGCGGCTCCTGACTGGCGGGCGGCTCTGGCGGCTCCTGACTGGCGGGTGGCTCTGGCGGCTCCTGACTAGCGGGCGGCTCTGGTGGCTCCTGACTGGCGGGCAGCTCTGGCGGCTCCGGACAGGCGGGCGGCTCTGGCGGCTCCGGACAGGCGGGCAGTTCTGGCGGCTCCGGACTGGCGGGCAGCTCTGGCTGCTCCGGACTGGCGAGACCCACTGGAGGCCTAGTCCAAGGAGGCGGCACAGGAGAGACCTGGATGGGGAGACCCACTGGAGGCCTGGTCCATGGAGGAGGCACAGGCTTAATCAGGATGGGGAGACCCACTGGAGGCCTGGTCCCTGGAAGCGGCACAGGAGAGACCAGGATGGGGAGACCCACTGGAGGCCTGGTCCGTGGAGGAGGCACAGGCTTAACCAGGATGGGGAGACCCACTGGAGGCCTGGTCCGAGGAGGAGGCACAGGATAAACTGGGCTGTGGGGGAGCACTGGAGTTCTGGTACAGACGCTCTTTACCCACACTCCAGGCTGAATGCCCACTTTGGCCCGGCACGGGCGGAGAGCAGGCATTGGGTGAACTGGACCCTCCCAGCGCCCTCTAGACACAGTGCGCAGAGCCGGTGCAGGATACCCTGGCCCGAAAAGGCGCACTGGAGACCAGACGCGCTGAGCTGGCACAACCCGTCCTGGCTCGATGCCTGCCCTCGCATGGCACTTGCGGGGGGCTGGTATGTAGCGCACCGGGCTTTGAACGCGCACTGGAGACACAGTGCGCTCCACAGCATAACACGGTGTCTTACCAGTACCACGCTGCTTCCGGTAAGCACGGGGAGTTGGCTCAGGTCTACCGCCTGACTCCGCCAATCTCCCCGTGTGACCCCCCCCCCCCAAAAAATTGGGGGCTGCCTCTCGTGTCTGCTGCGCTCCCTTTCCTCATACCAGCGCCTTTCATCTCTCGCCGCCTCGATCTCCCACTGCGGGCGGCGATAATCCCCAGCCTGAGCCCATGGTCCTTTACCGTCCAGGATTTCCTCCCAAGTCCACGATTCCAGATAGCTCCTCTCCTGGTTCTTCTCCTTGCGCTGCTCCTTCCTTCCGCTGCTTGGTCCGTTTTTGGTGGGTAATTCTGTAAGGGCTGTCGTCGGAAGAAGACCAAGGTGCAGCGGAGTTAGTGTTCATCTTGACATTTAATTCAAACAAAGAGAACACTATACAAAAAAAGGAAAACCGACAGCCAAACAGTACTGACAGGAAACACACTGAACAGAAACAATTACCCACAAAACCCAAAGGAAAACATGCTCCTTATGTGTGACTCCCAATCAGCAACAACGAACTTCAGCTGTGCCTGATTGGGAGCCACACACGGCCCAAAACAAAGAAATACAAAAACATAGAAAAAGGAACATAGAATGCCCACCCAATGTAACACCCTGGCCTAACCAAAATAAAGAACAAAAACCCCTCTCTATGGCCAGGGCGTTACACCCACTCCTCTTTGCAGATCTTCTCCAAGTCATTAACCTGTTAGGGCTAGGGGGCAGCATTTGCACGTCTGGATAAAAAAAATGTACCCGATTTAATCTGGTTACTAATCCTACCCAGTAACTAGAATATGCATATACTTATTATATATGGATAGAAAACACTCTAAAGTTTCTAAAACTGTTTGAATGGTGTCTGTGAGTATAACAGAACTCATTTGGCAGGCAAAACCCTGAGACATTTTCTGACAGGAAGTGGATACCTGATGTGTTGTATTACCTTTAAACCTATCCCATTGAAAAACACAGGGGCTGAGGAATATTTTGGCACTTCCTATTGCTTCCACTAGATGTCACCAGCCTTTACAAAGTGTTTTGAGTCTTCTGGAGGGAGATCTGACCAAACAAGAGCCATGGAACGATGATGGCCCATTAGACACCTGGCGCGCGAGTTCATGTTGGGTACCCTCGTTCCAATACGTTATAAAAGAGTATGCATTCGTCCACCTTGAATATTATTCATGTTCTGGTTAAAAAAGGCCCTAATGATTTATGCTATACAACGTTTGACATGTTTGAACGAACGTAAATATATTTTTTCCCCTCGTTCATGACGAGAAGTCCGGCTGGCTTAGATCATGTGCTAACAAGACGGAGATTTTTGGACATAAATGATGAGCTTTTTTGAACAAAACTACATTCGTTATGGACCTGTGATACCTGGAAGTGACATCTGATGAAGAGAATCAAAGGTAATGGATTATTTACATAGTATTTTCGATTTTAGATCTCCCCAACATGACGTCTAGTCTGTATCGCAACGCATATTTTTCTGGGCGCAGTGCTCAGATTATTGCAAAGTGTGATTTCCCAGTAAGGTTATTTTTAAATCTGGCAAGTTGATTGCGTTCAAGAGATGTAAATCTATAATTCTTTAAATGACAATATAATATTTTACCAATGTTTTCTAATTTTAATTATTTAATTTGTGACGCTGACTTGACTGCCGGTTATTGGAGGGAAACGATTTCCTCAACATCAATGCCATAGTAAAACGCTGTTTTTGGATATAAATATGAACTTGATAGAACTAAAAATGCATGCATTGTCTAACATAATGTCCTAGGAGTGTCATCTGATGGAGATTGTAAAAGGTTAGTGCATCATTTTAGCTGGTTTTATGGTTTTGGTGACCCTGTCTTTGACTTGACAAAACATTACACACAACTCTTGTAAATGTACTGTCCTAACATACTCTAAATTGATGCTTTCGCCGTAAAACCTTTTTGAAATCGTAAAACGTGGTTAGATTAAGGAGATGTTTATCTTTCAAATGGTGTAAAATAGTTGTATTTTTGAAAAATTTGAATTTTGACATTTATTTGGATTCAAATTTGCCGCTCTTGAAATGCACCTGCTGTTGATGGAGTGCACCACGGGTGGCACGCTAGCGTCCCACCTAGCCCATAGAGGTTAAATGACAATATAATATTTTACCAATGTTTTCTAAATTTAATTATTTAATTTGTGGTGTTGACTTGACTGCCGGTTATTGGAGGGAAACGATTTCCTCAACATCAATGCCATAGTAAAACGCTGTTTTTGGATATAAATATGAACTTGATAGAACTAAAAATGCATGCATTGTCTAACATAATGTCCTAGGAGTGTCATCTGATGGAGATTGTAAAAGGTTAGTGCATCATTTTAGCTGGTTTTATGGTTTTGGTGACCCTGTCTTTGAATTGACAAAACATTACACACAACTCTTGTAAATGTACTGTCCTAACATACTCTAAATTTATGCTTTCGCCGTAAAACCTTTTTGAAATCGTATAACGTGGTTAGATTAAGGAGATGTTTATCTTTCAAAGGGTGTGAAATAGTTGTATGTTTGAAAAATTTGAATTTTGACATTTATTTGGATTCAAATTTGCCGCTCTTGAAATGCACCTGCTGTTGATGGAGTGCACCACGGGGGGGACGCTAGCGTCCCACCTAGCCCATAGAGGTTAACAGAACCACACACTACACTACAGAACCACTCACTACACAACAGAACCACACACTACACTAAACTACACTACAGAACCACACACTACCATACACTACAGAACCACACACTACAGAACCACACTATATTACACTACACTACACTTGTCACGGTTTTCGTCGGTAATGGAGGACCAAAACGCAGCAGGTATGTGTACGCTTATCTTGACGTTTATTAACTTTCCAAAATGAACACCAAAATAACAAAACAAGTGAACGAACGATATACAGACAGTCTGACAAGGCTAAACACAGAACAATCTCCCACAAACACACAGACAAACACACCCAACTAATATAGGACTTCCAATCAAAGGCAACACCACACAGCTGCCTTCAATTGGAAGTCCACCCCAATTAACTCTACATAGAAAAACACTTACTAGACTACACATAGAAATACATAAACATAGACCATAAACCAAAAACCCGGAAATACTAAATCAAACACCCTTTTACCAAAACACCACCCCGAACCACATAAAACAAATACCCTCTGCCACGTCCTGACCAAACTACAATAACAATTAACCCTTATACTGGCCAGGACGTGACAGTACCCCCCCTTAAAGGTGCTAACCCCGGAAGCACCTTAAAAAAAAAAAAAAAACAACAACCCCAAACAACAAAAACTAAAATTCCCCCCTACTAAAGGGAGGGAAGGGAGGGTGGCTGCCGTCAACGACGGCACTGTGCTACACCCCCCCTCCCCAACCCACCTATATCTGGAGGTGGCTCCGGTTCTGGCCGTTCCAGGCAGTCGGGCCACTCTGGCAGCTCGGGGCAGTCTGGGCAGTCTTGCAGCTCGGGACAGTCTGGGCAGTCTGGCAGCTCGGGGCAGTATGGCCAGTCTGGCAGCTCGGGGCAGTCTGGCCAGTCTGGCAGCTCAGGGCAGTCTGGCAGCTCGGGGCAGTCTGGGCAGTCTGGCAGCTCGGGACAGTCTGGGCAGTCTGGCAGCTCGGGACAGTCTGGGCAGTCTGGCCACTCTGGCAGCTCGGGGCAGTCTGGCAGCTCGGGGCAGTCTGGCAGCTCGGGGCAGTCTGGCCGCTCTGGCAGCTCCTGACTAGTGGGTGGCTCTGGCGACTCCTCACTGACGGGCGGCTCTGGCGATTCCTCACTGACGGGCGGCACTGGTGACTGTTGACTGGCAGGCAGCTCTGGTGACTGTTGACTGGCGGGCAGCTCTGGTGACTGTTGACTGGCGGGCAGCTCTGGTGACTGTTGACTGGCGGGCAGCTCTGGTGACTGTTGACTGGCGGGCAGCTCTGGTGACTGTTGACTGGCGGGCAGCTCTGGTGACTGTTGACTGGCGGGCAGCTCTGGTGACTGTTGACTGGCGAGGCTGGGTTTACGCACTTGAAGCCTGGTGTGTGGTGCTGGTACTGGGCGTACCAGATTGGGAACACGCACCTCCAGGCTAGTGCGGGGAGCGGGAACAGGACGAGTCGGACTGGGTTGACGCACTTCCGGGTCCGCACGAGAGACAGGAGCTGGAAACCCAGGGCTATGGAGGCGCACAGTCGGTCTTGATCTTACCTCCTGCACAACCCGTCTTGGCTGGATGGAACTAGTAGCCCTGTACGAGCGGGGTGCTTGTACAGGGCAGACTGGGCTGTGCAGGGGCCTGATGGTAGCCGTGCGTAGAGCGGGAGTTGGGTAGTCTGGTCCTCGGAGGCGTACCGGCGACCAGATGCGATGCGTAGGCAACCTCCTACCAGGCTGGATGCCCGCTCTAGCACGGCACCTGCGAGGGGCTGGAATAATGCGCACCGGACTGTGCGTGCAAATGGGTGAGGTAGTGCGCTCCTCAGCGAAACATGGCGCTCTCCACCTCATACGCTCCTCCATATAACCACGGGTAGCTGGCTTCCGGCTCTTCCTAGGCCTAGCCAAACTACCCGTGTGCCCCCCACAAAAAAATTCTTGGGGGTGCCTCTCGTGCTTCTCCCTCAGCGCGTCCAAGGCCTCGTACCTCCTCCTCTCTGCCTTGGCTGCCTCAATTTCCTCCCGTGGGCGACGGTACGCCCCAGCCTGGTGCCAAGGTCCAGCCCCGTCCAGAACTTCCTCCCAGGTCCATCTCTCCCGCCAGTCCAACTCGAAATCCTTTTTCTTCTGCTGCTTGGTCCTTAGTTGGTGGGAGATTGTGTCACGGTTTTCGTCGGTAATGGAGGACCAAAACGCAGCAGGTATGTGTACGCTCATCTTGACGTTTATTAACTTTCCAAAATGAACACCAAAATAACAAAACAAGTGAACGAACGATATACAGACAGTCTGACAAGGCTAAACACAGAACAATCTCCCACAAACACACAGACAAACACACCCAACTAATATAGGACTTCCAATCAAAGGCAACACCACACAGCTGCCTTCAATTGGAAGTCCACCCCAATTAACTCTACATAGAAACACACTTACTAGACTACACATAGAAATACATAAACGTAGACCATAAACCAAAAACCCAGAAATACTAAATCAAACACCCTTTTACCAAAACACCACCCCGAACCACATAAAACAAATACCCTCTGCCACGTCCTGAACAAACTACAATAACAATTAAGCCTTATACTGGCCAGGACGTGACAACACTACAGAACCACACACTACACTACACTACAGAACCACACACTACAGAACCACTCACTACACTACACTACAGAACCACTCACTACACTACTGAACCACACACTACACTACACTACAGAACCACAAACACTCACTACACTACAGAACCAAACACTACACTACACTACACTACACTACAGAACCACAACCACTCACTACACTACAGAACCACTCACTACACCACAGAACCACACACTACACTACAGAACCACTCACTACACTACAGAACCACACACTACACTACACTACACTACAGAACCACTCACTACACTACAGAACCAATCACTACACTACAGAACCACTCACTACACTACAGAACCACACACTACACTACACTATAGAACCACACACTACACTACAGAACCACACACTACACTACACTACACTACAGAACCACACAATACACTACAGAACCACTCACAACACTACAGAACCACACACTACACTACACTACAGAACCACTCACTACACTACAGAACCACACGCTACACTACACTACACTACAGAACCACACACTACAGAATCACACACTACACTTCACTACACTACAGAACCACACACTACACTACACTACAGAACCACACACTACACTACACTACAGAACCACACACTACAGAACCACTCACTACACTACACTACAGAACCACTCACTACACTACAGAACCACACACTACACTACACTACAGAACCACAACCACTCACTACACTACAGAACCACACACTACACTACACTACACTACACTACAGAACCACAACCACTCACTACACTACAGAACCACTCACTACACCACAGAACCACACACTACACTACAGAACCACTCACTACACTACAGAACCACACACTACACTACACTACAGAACCACTCACTACACTACAGAACCAATCACAACACTACAGAACCACACACTACACTACACTACACTACAGAACCACTCACTACACTACAGAACCACACGCTACACTACACTACACTACAGAACCACACACTACAGAATCACACACTACACTTCACTACACTACACTACAGAACCACACACTACACTACACTACAGAACCACACACTACACTACACTACAGAACCACACACTACAGAACCACTCACTACACTACACTACAGAACCACTCACTACACTACAGAACCACACACTACACTACACTACAGAACCACAACCACTCACTACACTACAGAACCACACACTACACTACACTACACTACACTACAGAACCACAACCACTCACTACACCACAGAACCACTCACTACACTACAGAACCACACACTACACTACAGAATCACTCACTACACTACAGAACCACTCACTACACTACAGAACCACACACTACACTACACTACACTACAGAACCACTCACTAAATAACCACTCACTGCACTACAGAACCACTCACTACACTACAGAACCACTCACTACACTACAGAACCACACACTACACTACACTACACTACAGAACCACTCACTACACTACAGAACCAATCACTACACTACAGAACCACTCACTACACTACAGAACCACACACTACACTACACTATAGAACCACACACTACACTACAGAACCACACACTACACTACACTACACTACAGAACCACACACTACACTACAGAACCACTCACTACACTACAGAACCACACGCTACACTACACTACACTACAGAACCACACACTACAGAATCACACACTACACTTCACTACACTACACTACAGAACCACACACTACACTACACTACAGAACCACACACTACACTACACTACAGAACCACACACTACAGAACCACTCACTACACTACACTACAGAACCACTCACTACACTACAGAACCACACACTACACTACACTACAGAACCACAACCACTCACTACACTACAGAACCACACACTACACTACACTACACTACACTACAGAACCACAACCACTCACTACACTACAGAACCACTCACTACACCACAGAACCACACACTACACTACAGAACCACACACTACACTACACTACAGAACCACTCACTACACTACAGAACCACTCACTACACTACAGAACCAATCACAACACTACAGAACCACACACTACACTACACTACACTACAGAACCACTCACTACACTACAGAACCACACGCTACACTACACTACACTACAGAACCACACACTACAGAATCACACACTACACTTCACTACACTACACTACAGAACCACACACTACACTACACTACAGAACCACACACTACACTACACTACAGAACCACACACTACAGAACCACTCACTACACTACACTACAGAACCACTCACTACACTACAGAACCACACACTACACTACACTACAGAACCACAACCACTCACTACACTACAGAACCACACACTACACTACACTACACTACACTACAGAACCACAACCACTCACTACACCACAGAACCACTCACTACACTACAGAACCACACACTACACTACACTACACTACAGAACCACTCACTAAATAACCACTCACTGCACTACAGAACCACTCACTACACTACAGAACCACACACTACACTACACTACACTACAGAACCACACATTACACTACAGAACCACACACTACACTACACTACAGAACCACACACTACACTACAGAACCACACGCTACACTACACAACACTACAGAACGACACACTACACTACACTACAGAACCACTCACTACACTACAGAAACACGCTACACTACACTACACTACAGAACCACACACTACAGAATCACACACTACACTTCACTACACTACACTACAGAACCACACACTACACTACACTACAGAACCACACACTACACTACACTACAGAACCACACACTACAGAACCACTCACTACACTACACTACAGAACCACTCACTACACTACAGAACCACACACTACACTACACTACAGAACCACAACCACTCACTACACCACAGAACCACTCACTACACTACAGAACCACACACTACACTACAGAATCACTCACTACACTACAGAACCACTCACTACACTACAGAACCACACACTACACTACACTACACTACAGAACCACTCACTAAATAACCACTCACTGCACTACAGAACCACTCACTACACTACAGAACCACTCACTACACTACAGAACCACACACTACACTACACTACACTACAGAACCACTCACTACACTACAGAACCAATCACTACACTACAGAACCACTCACTACACTACAGAACCACACACTACACTACACTATAGAACCACACACTACACTACAGAACCACACACTACACTACACTACACTACAGAACCACACACTACACTACAGAACCACTCACTACACTACAGAACCACACGCTACACTACACTACACTACAGAACCACACACTACAGAATCACACACTACACTTCACTACACTACACTACAGAACCACACACTACACTACACTACAGAACCACACACTACACTACACTACAGAACCACACACTACAGAACCACTCACTACACTACACTACAGAACCACTCACTACACTACAGAACCACACACTACACTACACTACAGAACCACAACCACTCACTACACTACAGAACCACACACTACACTACACTACACTACACTACAGAACCACAACCACTCACTACACTACAGAACCACTCACTACACCACAGAACCACACACTACACTACAGAACCACACACTACACTACACTACAGAACCACTCACTACACTACAGAACCACTCACTACACTACAGAACCAATCACAACACTACAGAACCACACACTACACTACACTACACTACAGAACCACTCACTACACTACAGAACCACACGCTACACTACACTACACTACAGAACCACACACTACAGAATCACACACTACACTTCACTACACTACACTACAGAACCACACACTACACTACACTACAGAACCACACACTACACTACACTACAGAACCACACACTACAGAACCACTCACTACACTACACTACAGAACCACTCACTACACTACAGAACCACACACTACACTACACTACAGAACCACAACCACTCACTACACTACAGAACCACACACTACACTACACTACACTACACTACAGAACCACAACCACTCACTACACCACAGAACCACTCACTACACTACAGAACCACACACTACACTACACTACACTACAGAACCACTCACTAAATAACCACTCACTGCACTACAGAACCACTCACTACACTACAGAACCACACACTACACTACACTACACTACAGAACCACACATTACACTACAGAACCACACACTACACTACACTACAGAACCACACACTACACTACAGAACCACACGCTACACTACACAACACTACAGAACGACACACTACACTACACTACAGAACCACTCACTACACTACAGAAACACGCTACACTACACTACACTACAGAACCACACACTACAGAATCACACACTACACTTCACTACACTACACTACAGAACCACACACTACACTACACTACAGAACCACACACTACACTACACTACAGAACCACACACTACAGAACCACTCACTACACTACACTACAGAACCACTCACTACACTACAGAACCACACACTACACTACACTACAGAACCACAACCACTCACCACACTACAGAACCACACACTACACTACACTACACTACACTACACTACAGAACCACAACCACTCACTACACCACAGAACCACTCACTACACTACAGAACCACACACTACACTACAGAATCACTCACTACACTACAGAACCACTCACTACACTACAGAACCACACACTACACTACACTACACTACAGAACCACTCACTAAATAACCACTCACTGCACTACAGAACCACTCACTACACTACAGAACCACACACTACACTACACTACACTACAGAACCACACATTACACTACAGAACCACACACTACACTACACTACAGAACCACACACTACACTACAGAACCACACGCTACACTACACTACAGAACCACAACCACTCACTACACTACAGAACCACACACTACACTACACTACAGAACTACAGAACCACACACTACACTACACTACAGAACCACAACCACTCACTACACTACAGAACCACACACTACACTACACTACACTACACTACAGAACCACAACCACTCACTACACCACAGAACCACTCACTACACTACAGAACCACACACTACACTACAGAATCACTCACTACACTACAGAACCACTCACTACACTACAGAACCACACACTACACTACACTACACTACAGAACCACTCACTAAATAACCACTCACTGCACTACAGAACCACTCACTACACTACAGAACCACACACTACACTACACTACACTACAGAACCACACATTACACTACAGAACCACACACTACACTACACTACAGAACCACACACTACACTACAGAACCACACGCTACACTACACAACACTACAGAACGACACACTACACTACACTACAGAACCACTCACTACACTACGAAACACGCTACACTACACTACACTAAAGAACCACACACTACAGAATCACACACTACACTTCACTACACTACACTACAGAACCACACACTACACTACACTACAGAACCACACACTACACTACACTACAGAACCACACACTACAGAACCACTCACTACACTACACTACAGAACCACCCACTACACTACAGAACCACACACTACACTACACTACAGAACCACAACCACTCACCACACTACAGAACCACACACTACACTACACTACACTACACTACACTACAGAACCACAACCACTCACTACACCACAGAACCACTCACTACACTACAGAACCACACACTACACTACAGAATCACTCACTACACTACAGAACCACTCACTACACTACAGAACCACACACTACACTACACTACACTACAGAACCACTCACTAAATAACCACTCACTGCACTACAGAACCACTCACTACACTACAGAACCACACACTACACTACACTACACTACAGAACCACACATTACACTACAGAACCACACACTACACTACACTACAGAACCACACACTACACTACAGAACCACACGCTACACTACACTACACTACAGAACCACACACTGCACTACAGAACCACACACTACACTACAGAACCACACACTACACTACAGAATCACACACTACACTACACTGCACTACACTACACTACAGAACCACACACTACAGAACCACACACTACACTTCACTACACTACACTACAGAACCACACACTACACTACACTACACTACAGAACCACACACTACACTACACTACAGAACCACACACTACAGAACCACTCACTGCACTACACTACAGAACCACAACCACTCACTACACTACAGAACCACACACTACACTACACTACACTACAGAACCACAACCACTCACTACACCACAGAACCACTCACTACACTACAGAACCACACACTACACTACAGAATCACTCACTACACTACAGAACCACTCACTACACTACATAACCACACACTACACTACACTACACTACAGAACCACTCACTAAATAACCACTCACTGCACTACAGAACCACTCACTACACTACAGAACCACACACTACACTACACTACACTACAGAACCACACATTACACTACAGAACCACACACTACACTACAGAACCACACACTACACTACAGAACCACACGCTACACTACACTACACTACAGAACCACACACTGCACTACAGAACCACACACTACACTACAGAACCACACACTACACTACAGAATCACACACTACACTACACTGCACTACACTACAAAACCACACACTGCATTACAGAACCACTCACTACACTACAGAACCACACACTACACTACACTACACTACAGAACCACACACTGCACTACAGAACCACTCACTACACTACAGAACCACACACTACACTACACTACACTACACTACACTACAGAACCACTCACTACACTACTGAACCACTCACTACACTACAGAACCAGAACCACACACTCACTGCAGAACCAGAACCACACACTACACTACAGAACCACTCACTACACTACAGAACCACACACTACACTACAGAACCACTCACTACACTACAGAACCAGAACCACTCACAACACTACAGAACCACACACTACACACAGAACCAGAACCACTCACTACACTACAGAACCAGAACCACTCACTACACCACAGAACCAGAACCACTACACTACACTACAGAACTAGAATCACTCACTACACAACACTACACTACAGAACCACACACTACTCTACAGAACCACTCACTACACTACACTACAGAACCAGAACCACACACTACACTACAGAACCACTCACTACACTACACTACAGAACCACAACCACACACTACACTACAAAACCAAACACAATACTACACTACAGAACCACAACCAAACACTACAGTACAGAACCACAGCCACTCGCTACACCACAGAACCATTCACTACACTACACTACACTACAGAACCACAACCACACACTACACTACACTACAGAACCACAACCACACACTACACTACAGAACCACACACTACACTACACTACAGAACCACAACCACACACTACACTACAGAACCACACACTATACTACAGTACAGAACCACACACTACAGAACCACTCGCTACACTACATTACAGAACCACTCACTACACTACACTACAGAACCAGAACCACTCACTACACTGCAGAACCACTCACTTCACTACAGAACCAGAACCACTCACTACACTACACTACAGTACAGAACCACACACTACACTACAGAACCACACACTACACTACACTACAGAACCACTCACTACACTACAGAACCAGAACCACTCACTACACTACACTACACTACAGAACCACATACTACACTACAGAACCACACACTACACTACACTACACTACAGAACCACACACTACACTACACTACAGAACCACACACTACACTACAGAACCACAACCACACACTACACTACAGTACAGAACCACACACTACACTACAGAACCAGAACCACTCACTACACTACACTACACTACAGAACCACACACTACACTACAGAACCAGAACCACTACACTACACTACAGAACATTTACATTTACATTTAAGTCATTTAGCAGACGCTCTTATCCAGAGCGACTTACAAATTGGTGCATTCACCTTCTGATATCCAGTGGAACAACCACTTTACAATAGTGCATCTAAATCTTTTAACCTGTTAGGGCTAGGGGGCAGCATTTGCACGTCTGGATAAAAAAAATGTACCCGATTTAATCTGGTTACTAATCCTACCCAGTAACTAGAATATGCATATACTTATTATATATGGATAGAAAACACTCTAAAGTTTCTAAAACTTTACCGTCCAGGATTTCCTCCCAAGTCCACGATTCCAGATAGCTCCTCTCCTGGTTCTTCTCCTTGCGCTGCTCCTTCCTTCCGCTGCTTGGTCCGTTTTTGGTGGGTAATTCTGTAAGGGCTGTCGTCGGAAGAAGACCAAGGTGCAGCGGAGTTAGTGTTCATCTTGACATTTAATTCAAACAAAGAGAACACTATACAAAAAAAGGAAAACCGACAGCCAAACAGTACTGACAGGAAACACACTGAACAGAAACAATTACCCACAAAACCCAAAGGAAAACATGCTCCTTATGTGTGACTCCCAATCAGCAACAACGAACTTCAGCTGTGCCTGATTGGGAGCCACACACGGCCCAAAACAAAGAAATACAAAAACATAGAAAAAGGAACATAGAATGCCCACCCAATGTAACACCCTGGCCTAACCAAAATAAAGAACAAAAACCCCTCTCTATGGCCAGGGCGTTACACCCACTCCTCTTTGCAGATCTTCTCCAAGTCATTAACCTGTTAGGGCTAGGGGGCAGCATTTGCACGTCTGGATAAAAAAAATGTACCCGATTTAATCTGGTTACTAATCCTACCCAGTAACTAGAATATGCATATACTTATTATATATGGATAGAAAACACTCTAAAGTTTCTAAAACTGTTTGAATGGTGTCTGTGAGTATAACAGAACTCATTTGGCAGGCAAAACCCTGAGACATTTTCTGACAGGAAGTGGATACCTGATGTGTTGTATTACCTTTAAACCTATCCCATTGAAAAACACAGGGGCTGAGGAATATTTTGGCACTTCCTATTGCTTCCACTAGATGTCACCAGCCTTTACAAAGTGTTTTGAGTCTTCTGGAGGGAGATCTGACCGAACAAGAGCCATGGAACGATGATGGCCCATTAGACACCTGGCGCGCGAGTTCATGTTGGGTACCCTCGTTCCAATACGTTATAAAAGAGTATGCATTCGTCCACCTTGAATATTATTCATGTTCTGGTTAAAAAAGGCCCTAATGATTTATGCTATACAACGTTTGACATGTTTGAACGAACGTAAATATATTTTTTCCCCTCGTTCATGACGAGAAGTCCGGCTGGCTTAGATCATGTGCTAACAAGACGGAGATTTTTGGACATAAATGATGAGCTTTTTTGAACAAAACTACATTCGTTATGGACCTGTGATACCTGGAAGTGACATCTGATGAAGAGAATCAAAGGTAATGGATTATTTACATAGTATTTTCGATTTTAGATCTCCCCAACATGACGTCTAGTCTGTATCGCAACGCGTATTTTTCTGGGCGCAGTGCTCAGATTATTGCAAAGTGTGATTTCCCAGTAAGGTTATTTTTAAATCTGGCAAGTTGATTGCGTTCAAGAGATGTAAATCTATAATTCTTTAAATGACAATATAATATTTTACCAATGTTTTCTAATTTTAATTATTTCATTTGTGACGCTGACTTGACTGCCGGTTATTGGAGGGAAACGATTTCCTCAACATCAATGCCATAGTAAAACGCTGTTTTTGGATATAAATATGAACTTGATAGAACTAAAAATGCATGCATTGTCTAACATAATGTCCTAGGAGTGTCATCTGATGGAGATTGTAAAAGGTTAGTGCATCATTTTAGCTGGTTTTATGGTTTTGGTGACCCTGTCTTTGACTTGACAAAACATTACACACAACTCTTGTAAATGTACTGTCCTAACATACTCTAAATTGATGCTTTCGCCGTAAAACCTTTTTGAAATCGTAAAACGTGGTTAGATTAAGGAGATGTTTATCTTTCAAATGGTGTAAAATAGTTGTATTTTTGAAAAATTTGAATTTTGACATTTATTTGGATTCAAATTTGCCGCTCTTGAAATGCACCTGCTGTTGATGGAGTGCACCACGGGTGGCACGCTAGCGTCCCACCTAGCCCATAGAGGTTAAATGACAATATAATATTTTACCAATGTTTTCTAAATTTAATTATTTAATTTGTGGTGTTGACTTCACTGCCGGTTATTGGAGGGAAACGATTTCCTCAACATCAATGCCATAGTAAAACGCTGTTTTTGGATATAAATATGAACTTGATAGAACTAAAAATGCATGCATTGTCTAACATAATGTCCTAGGAGTGTCATCTGATGGAGATTGTAAAAGGTTAGTGCATCATTTTAGCTGGTTTTATGGTTTTGGTGACCCTGTCTTTGAATTGACAAAACATTACACACAACTCTTGTAAATGTACTGTCCTAACATACTCTAAATTTATGCTTTCGCCGTAAAACCTTTTTGAAATCGTATAACGTGGTTAGATTAAGGAGATGTTTATCTTTCAAAGGGTGTGAAATAGTTGTATGTTTGAAAAATTTGAATTTTGACATTTATTTGGATTCAAATTTGCCGCTCTTGAAATGCACCTGCTGTTGATGGAGTGCACCACGGGGGGGACGCTAGCGTCCCACCTAGCCCATAGAGGTTAACAGAACCACACACTACACTACAGAACCACTCACTACACAACAGAACCACACACTACACTAAACTACACTACAGAACCACACACTACACTACACTACAGAACCACACACTACAGAACCACACTATATTACACTACACTACACTTGTCACGGTTTTCGTCGGTAATGGAGGACCAAAACGCAGCAGGTATGTGTACGCTTATCTTGACGTTTATTAACTTTCCAAAATGAACACCAAAATAACAAAACAAGTGAACGAACGATATACAGACAGTCTGACAAGGCTAAACACAGAACAATCTCCCACAAACACACAGACAAACACACCCAACTAATATAGGACTTCCAATCAAAGGCAACACCACACAGCTGCCTTCAATTGGAAGTCCACCCCAATTAACTCTACATAGAAAAACACTTACTAGACTACACATAGAAATACATAAACATAGACCATAAACCAAAAACCCGGAAATACTAAATCAAACACCCTTTTACCAAAACACCACCCCGAACCACATAAAACAAATACCCTCTGCCACGTCCTGACCAAACTACAATAACAATTAACCCTTATACTGGCCAGGACGTGACAGTACCCCCCCTTAAAGGTGCTAACCCCGGAAGCACCTTAAAAAAAAAAAAAAAACAACAACCCCAAACAACAAAAACTAAAATTCCCCCCTACTAAAGGGAGGGAAGGGAGGGTGGCTGCCGTCAACGACGGCACTGTGCTACACCCCCCCTCCCCAACCCACCTATATCTGGAGGTGGCTCCGGTTCTGGCCGTTCCAGGCAGTCGGGCCACTCTGGCAGCTCGGGGCAGTCTGGGCAGTCTTGCAGCTCGGGACAGTCTGGGCAGTCTGGCAGCTCGGGGCAGTATGGCCAGTCTGGCAGCTCGGGGCAGTCTGGCCAGTCTGGCAGCTCAGGGCAGTCTGGCAGCTCGGGGCAGTCTGGGCAGTCTGGCAGCTCGGGACAGTCTGGGCAGTCTGGCAGCTCGGGACAGTCTGGGCAGTCTGGCCACTCTGGCAGCTCGGGGCAGTCTGGCAGCTCGGGGCAGTCTGGCAGCTCGGGGCAGTCTGGCCGCTCTGGCAGCTCCTGACTAGTGGGTGGCTCTGGCGACTCCTCACTGACGGGCGGCTCTGGCGATTCCTCACTGACGGACGGCACTGGTGACTGTTGACTGGCAGGCAGCTCTGGTGACTGTTGACTGGCGGGCAGCTCTGGTGACTGTTGACTGGCGGGCAGCTCTGGTGACTGTTGACTGGCGGGCAGCTCTGGTGACTGTTGACTGGCGGGCAGCTCTGGTGACTGTTGACTGGCGGGCAGCTCTGGTGACTGTTGACTGGCGGGCAGCTCTGGTGACTGTTGACTGGCGGGCAGCTCTGGTGACTGTTGACTGGCGAGGCTGGGTTTACGCACTTGAAGCCTGGTGTGTGGTGCTGGTACTGGGCGTACCAGATTGGGAACACGCACCTCCAGGCTAGTGCGGGGAGCGGGAACAGGACGAGTCGGACTGGGTTGACGCACTTCCGGGTCCGCACGAGAGACAGGAGCTGGAAACCCAGGGCTATGGAGGCGCACAGTCGGTCTTGATCTTACCTCCTGCACAACCCGTCTTGGCTGGATGGAACTAGTAGCCCTGTACGAGCGGGGTGCTTGTACAGGGCAGACTGGGCTGTGCAGGGGCCTGATGGTAGCCGTGCGTAGAGCGGGAGTTGGGTAGTCTGGTCCTCGGAGGCGTACCGGCGACCAGATGCGATGCGTAGGCAACCTCCTACCAGGCTGGATGCCCGCTCTAGCACGGCACCTGCGAGGGGCTGGAATAATGCGCACCGGACTGTGCGTGCAAATGGGTGAGGTAGTGCGCTCCTCAGCGAAACATGGCGCTCTCCACCTCATACGCTCCTCCATATAACCACGGGTAGCTGGCTTCCGGCTCTTCCTAGGCCTAGCCAAACTACCCGTGTGCCCCCCACAAAAAAATTCTTGGGGGTGCCTCTCGTGCTTCTCCCTCAGCGCGTCCAAGGCCTCGTACCTCCTCCTCTCTGCCTTGGCTGCCTCAATTTCCTCCCGTGGGCGACGGTACGCCCCAGCCTGGTGCCAAGGTCCAGCCCCGTCCAGAACTTCCTCCCAGGTCCATCTCTCCCGCCAGTCCAACTCGAAATCCTTTTTCTTCTGCTGCTTGGTCCTTAGTTGGTGGGAGATTGTGTCACGGTTTTCGTCGGTAATGGAGGACCAAAACGCAGCAGGTATGTGTACGCTCATCTTGACGTTTATTAACTTTCCAAAATGAACACCAAAATAACAAAACAAGTGAACGAACGATATACAGACAGTCTGACAAGGCTAAACACAGAACAATCTCCCACAAACACACAGACAAACACACCCAACTAATATAGGACTTCCAATCAAAGGCAACACCACACAGCTGCCTTCAATTGGAAGTCCACCCCAATTAACTCTACATAGAAACACACTTACTAGACTACACATAGAAATACATAAACGTAGACCATAAACCAAAAACCCAGAAATACTAAATCAAACACCCTTTTACCAAAACACCACCCCGAACCACATAAAACAAATACCCTCTGCCACGTCCTGAACAAACTACAATAACAATTAAGCCTTATACTGGCCAGGACGTGACAACACTACAGAACCACACACTACACTACACTACAGAACCACACACTACAGAACCACTCACTACACTACACTACAGAACCACTCACTACACTACTGAACCACACACTACACTACACTACAGAACCACAAACACTCACTACACTACAGAACCAAACACTACACTACACTACACTACACTACAGAACCACAACCACTCACTACACTACAGAACCACTCACTACACCACAGAACCACACACTACACTACAGAACCACTCACTACACTACAGAACCACACACTACACTACACTACACTACAGAACCACTCACTACACTACAGAACCAATCACTACACTACAGAACCACTCACTACACTACAGAACCACACACTACACTACACTATAGAACCACACACTACACTACAGAACCACACACTACACTACACTACACTACAGAACCACACACTACACTACAGAACCACTCACAACACTACAGAACCACACACTACACTACACTACAGAACCACTCACTACACTACAGAACCACACGCTACACTACACTACACTACAGAACCACACACTACAGAATCACACACTACACTTCACTACACTACACTACAGAACCACACACTACACTACACTACAGAACCACACACTACACTACACTACAGAACCACACACTACAGAACCACTCACTACACTACACTACAGAACCACTCACTACACTACAGAACCACACACTACACTACACTACAGAACCACAACCACTCACTACACTACAGAACCACACACTACACTACACTACACTACACTACAGAACCACAACCACTCACTACACTACAGAACCACTCACTACACCACAGAACCACACACTACACTACAGAACCACTCACTACACTACAGAACCACACACTACACTACACTACAGAACCACTCACTACACTACAGAACCAATCACAACACTACAGAACCACACACTACACTACACTACACTACAGAACCACTCACTACACTACAGAACCACACGCTACACTACACTACACTACAGAACCACACACTACAGAATCACACACTACACTTCACTACACTACACTACAGAACCACACACTACACTACACTACAGAACCACACACTACACTACACTACAGAACCACACACTACAGAACCACTCACTACACTACACTACAGAACCACTCACTACACTACAGAACCACACACTACACTACACTACAGAACCACAACCACTCACTACACTACAGAACCACACACTACACTACACTACACTACACTACAGAACCACAACCACTCACTACACCACAGAACCACTCACTACACTACAGAACCACACACTACACTACAGAATCACTCACTACACTACAGAACCACTCACTACACTACAGAACCACACACTACACTACACTACACTACAGAACCACTCACTAAATAACCACTCACTGCACTACAGAACCACTCACTACACTACAGAACCACTCACTACACTACAGAACCACACACTACACTACACTACACTACAGAACCACTCACTACACTACAGAACCAATCACTACACTACAGAACCACTCACTACACTACAGAACCACACATTACACTACACTATAGAACCACACACTACACTACAGAACCACACACTACACTACACTACACTACAGAACCACACACTACACTACAGAACCACTCACAACACTACAGAACCACACACTACACTACACTACAGAACCACTCACTACACTACAGAACCACACGCTACACTACACTACACTACAGAACCACACACTACAGAATCACACACTACACTTCACTACACTACACTACAGAACCACACACTACACTACACTACAGAACCACACACTACACTACACTACAGAACCACACACTACAGAACCACTCACTACACTACACTACAGAACCACTCACTACACTACAGAACCACACACTACACTACACTACAGAACCACAACCACTCACTACACTACAGAACCACACACTACACTACACTACACTACACTACAGAACCACAACCACTCACTACACTACAGAACCACTCACTACACCACAGAACCACACACTACACTACAGAACCACTCACTACACTACAGAACCACACACTACACTACACTACAGAACCACTCACTACACTACAGAACCAATCACAACACTACAGAACCACACACTACACTACACTACACTACAGAACCACTCACTACACTACAGAACCACACGCTACACTACACTACACTACAGAACCACACACTACAGAATCACACACTACACTTCACTACACTACACTACAGAACCACACACTACACTACACTACAGAACCACACACTACACTACACTACAGAACCACACACTACAGAACCACTCACTACACTACACTACAGAACCACTCACTACACTACAGAACCACACACTACACTACACTACAGAACCACAACCACTCACTACACTACAGAACCACACACTACACTACACTACACTACACTACAGAACCACAACCACTCACTACACCACAGAACCACTCACTACACTACAGAACCACACACTACACTACACTACACTACAGAACCACTCACTAAATAACCACTCACTGCACTACAGAACCACTCACTACACTACAGAACCACACACTACACTACACTACACTACAGAACCACACATTACACTACAGAACCACACACTACACTACACTACAGAACCACACACTACACTACAGAACCACACGCTACACTACACAACACTACAGAACGACACACTACACTACACTACAGAACCACTCACTACACTACAGAAACACGCTACACTACACTACACTACAGAACCACACACTACAGAATCACACACTACACTTCACTACACTACACTACAGAACCACACACTACACTACACTACAGAACCACACACTACACTACACTACAGAACCACACACTACAGAACCACTCACTACACTACACTACAGAACCACTCACTACACTACAGAACCACACACTACACTACACTACAGAACCACAACCACTCACCACACTACAGAACCACACACTACACTACACTACACTACACTACACTACAGAACCACAACCACTCACTACACCACAGAACCACTCACTACACTACAGAACCACACACTACACTACAGAATCACTCACTACACTACAGGACCACTCACTACACTACAGAACCACACACTACACTACACTACACTACAGAACCACTCACTAAATAACCACTCACTGCACTACAGAACCACTCACTACACTACAGAACCACACACTACACTACACTACACTACAGAACCACACATTACACTACAGAACCACACACTACACTACACTACAGAACCACACACTACACTACAGAACCACACGCTACACTACACTACAGAACCACAACCACTCACTACACTACAGAACCACACACTACACTACACTACAGAACTACAGAACCACACACTACACTACACTACAGAACCACAACCACTCACTACACTACAGAACCACACACTACACTACACTACACTACACTACAGAACCACAACCACTCACTACACCACAGAACCACTCACTACACTACAGAACCACACACTACACTACAGAATCACTCACTACACTACAGAACCACTCACTACACTACAGAACCACACACTACACTACACTACAGAACCACTCACTAAATAACCACTCACTGCACTACAGAACCACTCACTACACTACAGAACCACACACTACACTACACTACACTACAGAACCACACATTACACTACAGAACCACACACTACACTACACTACAGAACCACACACTACACTACAGAACCACACGCTACACTACACAACACTACAGAACGACACACTACACTACACTACAGAACCACTCACTACACTACAGAAACAAGCTACACTACACTACACTAAAGAACCACACACTACAGAATCACACACTACACTTCACTACACTACACTACAGAACCACACACTACACTACACTACAGAACCACACACTACACTACACTACAGAACCACACACTACAGAACCACTCACTACACTACACTACAGAACCACTCACTACACTACAGAACCACACACTACACTACACTACAGAACCACAACCACTCACCACACTACAGAACCACACACTACACTACACTACACTACACTACACTACAGAACCACAACCACTCACTACACCACAGAACCACTCACTACACTACAGAACCACACACTACACTACAGAATCACTCACTACACTACAGAACCACTCACTACACTACAGAACCACACACTACACTACACTACACTACAGAACCACTCACTAAATAACCACTCACTGCACTACAGAACCACTCACTACACTACAGAACCACACACTACACTACACTACACTACAGAACCACACATTACACTACAGAACCACACACTACACTACACTACAGAACCACACACTACACTACAGAACCACACGCTACACTACACTACACTACAGAACCACACACTGCACTACAGAACCACACACTACACTACAGAACCACACACTACACTACAGAATCACACACTACACTACACTGCACTACACTACACTACAGAACCACACACTACAGAACCACACACTACACTTCACTACACTACACTACAGAACCACACACTACACTACACTACACTACAGAACCACACACTACACTACACTACAGAACCACACACTACAGAACCACTCACTACACTACACTACAGAACCACAACCACTCACTACACTACAGAACCACACACTACACTACACTACACTACAGAACCACAACCACTCACTACACCACAGAACCACTCACTACACTACAGAACCACACACTACACTACAGAATCACTCACTACACTACAGAACCACTCACTACACTACATAACCACACACTACACTACACTACACTACAGAACCACTCACTAAATAACCACTCACTGCACTACAGAACCACTCACTACACTACAGAACCACACACTACACTACACTACACTACAGAACCACACATTACACTACAGAACCACACACTACACTACAGAACCACACACTACACTACAGAACCACACGCTACACTACACTACACTACAGAACCACACACTGCACTACAGAACCACACACTACACTACAGAACCACACACTACACTACAGAATCACACACTACACTACACTGCACTACACTACACTACAAAACCACACACTGCATTACAGAACCACTCACTACACTACAGAACCACACACTACACTACAGAACCACACACTACACTACACTACACTACAGAACCACACACTGCACTACAGAACCACTCACTACACTACAGAACCACACACTACACTACACTACACTACACTACACTACACTACAGAACCACTCACTACACTACTGAACCACTCACTACACTACAGAACCAGAACCACACACTCACTGCAGAACCAGAACCACACACTACACTACAGAACCACTCACTACACTACAGAACCACACACTACACTACAGAACCACTCACTACACTACAGAACCAGAACCACTCACAACACTACAGAACCACACACTACACACAGAACCAGAACCACTCACTACACTACAGAACCAGAACCACTCACTACACCACAGAACCAGAACCACTACACTACACTACAGAACTAGAATCACTCACTACACAACACTACACTACAGAACCACACACTACTCTACAGAACCACTCACTACACTACACTACAGAACCAGAACCACACACTACACTACAGAACCACTCACTACACTACACTACAGAACCACAACCACACACTACACTACAAAACCAAACACAATACTACACTACAGAACCACAACCAAACACTACAGTACAGAACCACAGCCACTCGCTACACCACAGAACCATTCACTACACTACACTACACTACAGAACCACAACCACACACTACACTACACTACAGAACCACAACCACACACTACACTACAGAACCACACACTACACTACACTACAGAACCACAACCACACACTACACTACAGAACCACACACTATACTACAGTACAGAACCACACACTACAGAACCACTCGCTACACTACATTACAGAACCACTCACTACACTACACTACAGAACCAGAACCACTCACTACACTGCAGAACCACTCACTTCACTACAGAACCAGAACCACTCACTACACTGCACTACAGTACAGAACCACACACTACACTACAGAACCACACACTACACTACACTACAGAACCACTCACTACACTACAGAACCAGAACCACTCACTACACTACACTACACTACAGAACCACATACTACACTACAGAACCACACACTACACTACACTACACTACAGAACCACACACTACACTACACTACAGAACCACACACTACACTACAGAACCACAACCACACACTACACTACAGTACAGAACCACACACTACACTACAGAACCAGAACCACTCACTACACTACACTACACTACAGAACCACACACTACACTACAGAACCAGAACCACTACACTACACTACAGAACATTTACATTTACATTTAAGTCATTTAGCAGACGCTCTTATCCAGAGCGACTTACAAATTGGTGCATTCACCTTCTGATATCCAGTGGAACAACCACTTTACAATAGTGCATCTAAATCTTTTAACCTGTTAGGGCTAGGGGGCAGCATTTGCACGTCTGGATAAAAAAAATGTACCCGATTTAATCTGGTTACTAATCCTACCCAGTAACTAGAATATGCATATACTTATTATATATGGATAGAAAACACTCTAAAGTTTCTAAAACTGTTTGAATGGTGTCTGTGAGTATAACAGAACTCATTTGGCAGGCAAAACCCTGAGACATTTTCTGACAGGAAGTGGATACCTGATGTGTTGTATTGACTTTAAACCTATCCCATTGAAAAACACAGGGGCTGAGGAATATTTTGGCACTTCCTATTGCTTCCACTAGATGTCACCAGCCTTTACAAAGTGTTTTGAGTCTTCTGGAGAGAGATCTGACCGAACAAGAGCCATGGAACGATGATGTCCCATTAGACACCTGGCGCGCGAGTTCATGTTGGGTACCCTCGTTCCAATACGTTATAAAAGAGTATGCATTCGTCCACCTTGAATATTATTCATGTTCTGGTTAAAAAAGGCCCTAATGATTTATGCTATACAACGTTTGACATGTTTGAACGAACGTAAATATATTTTTTCCCCTCGTTCATGACGAGAAGTCCGGCTGGCTTAGATCATGTGCTAACAAGACGGAGATTTTTGGACATAAATGATGAGCTTTTTTGAACAAAACTACATTCGTTATGGACCTGTGATACCTGGAAGTGACATCTGATGAAGAGAATCAAAGGTAATGGATTATTTACATAGTATTTTCGATTTTAGATCTCCCCAACATGACGTCTAGTCTGTATCGCAACGCGTATTTTTCTGGGCGCAGTGCTCAGATTATTGCAAAGTGTGATTTCCCAGTAAGGTTATTTTTAAATCTGGCAAGTTGATTGCGTTCAAGAGATGTAAATCTATAATTCTTTAAATGACAATATAATATTTTACCAATGTTTTCTAATTTTAATTATTTAATTTGTGACGCTGACTTGACTGCCGGTTATTGGAGGGAAACGATTTCCTCAACATCAATGCCATAGTAAAACGCTGTTTTTGGATATAAATATGAACTTGATAGAACTAAAAATGCATGCATTGTCTAACATAATGTCCTAGGAGTGTCATCTGATGGAGATTGTAAAAGGTTAGTGCATCATTTTAGCTGGTTTTATGGTTTTGGTGACCCTGTCTTTGACTTGACAAAACATTACACACAACTCTTGTAAATGTACTGTCCTAACATACTCTAAATTTATGCTTTCGCCGTAAAACCTTTTTGAAATCGTAAAACGTGGTTAGATTAAGGAGATGTTTATCTTTCAAATGGTGTAAAATAGTTGTATTTTTGAAAAATTTGAATTTTGACATTTATTTGGATTCAAATTTGCCGCTCTTGAAATGCACCTGCTGTTGATGGAGTGCACCACGGGTGGCACGCTAGCGTCCCACCTAGCCCATAGAGGTTAAGGGGGGGGGGGGGGGGGGTTAGAAGGATTACTTTATCCTATCCTAGGTATTCCTTAAAGAGGTGGGGTTTCAGGTGTCTCCGGAAGGTGGTGATTGACTCCGCTGTCCTGGCGTCGTGAGGGAGCTTGTTCCACCATTGGGGTGCCAGAGCAGCGAACAGTTTTGACTGGGCTGAGCGGGAACTGTGCTTCCTCAGAGGTAGGGGGGCCAGCAGGCCAGAGGTGGATGAACGCAGTGCCCTTGTTTGGGTGTAGGGCCTGATCAGAGCCTGAAGGTACAGAGGTGCCGTTCCCTTCACAGCTCCGTAGGCAATCACCATGGTCTTGTAGCGGATGCGAGCTTCAACTGGAAGCCAGTGGAGAGAGCGGAGGAGCGGGGTGACGTGAGAGAACTTGGGAAGGTTGAACACCAGATGGGCTGCGGCGTTCTGGATGAGTTGTAGGGGTTTAATGGCACAGGCAGGGAGCCCAGCCAACAGCGAGTTGCAGTAATCTGGACGGGAGATGACAAGTGCCTGGATTAGGACCTGCGCCGCTTCCTGTGTGAGGCAGGGTCGTACTCTGCGAATGTTGTAGAGCATGAACCTACAGGATCGGGTCACCGCTTTGATGTTAGTGGAGAACGACAGGGTGTTGTCCAGGATCACGCCAAGGTTCTTAGCACTCTGGGAGGAGGACACAAGGGAGTTGTCAACCGTGATGGCGAGATCATGGAACGGGCAGTCCTTCCCCGGGAGGAAGAGCAGCTCCGTCTTGCCGAGGTTCAGCTTGAGGTGGTGATCCGTCATCCACACTGATATGTCTGACAGACATGCAGAGATGCGATTCGCCGCCTGGTTATCAGAAGGGGGAAAGGAGAAGATTAATTGTGTGTCGTCTGCATAGCAATGATAGGAGAGACCATGTGAGGATATGACAGAGCCAAGTGACTTGGTGTATAGCGAGAATAGGAGAGGGCCTAGAACAGAGCCCTGGGGGACACCAGTGGTGAGAGCGCATGGTGCGGAGACAGATTCTCGCCACACCACCTGGTAGGAGCGACCTGTCAGGTAGGACGCAATCCAAGAGTGGGCCGCGCCGGAGATGCCCAACTCGGAGAGGGTGGAGAGGAGGATCTGATGGTTCACAGTATCAAAGGCAGCAGATAGGTCTAGAAGGATGAGAGCAGAGGAGAGAGAGTTAGCTTTAGCAGTGCGGAGAGCCTCCATGACACAGAGAAGAGCAGTCTCAGTTGAATGCCCAATCTTGAAACCTGACTGATTAGGATCAAGAAGGTCATTCTGAGAGAGGTAGCAGGAGAGCTGGCCAAGGACGGCACGTTCAAGAGTTTTGGAGAGAAAAGAAAGAAGGCATACTGGTCTGTAGTTGTTGACATCGGAGGGACCGAGTGTAGGTTTTTTCAGAAGGGGTGCAACTCTCGCTCTCTTGAAGACGGAAGGGACGTAGCCAGCGGTCAAGGATGAGTTGATGAGCGAGGTGAGGTAGGGGAGAAGGTCTCCGGAAATGGTCTGGAGAAGAGAGGAGGGGATAGGGTCAAGTGGGCAGGTTGTTGGGCGGCCGGCCGTCACAAGACGCGAGATTTCATCGCGAGATTTCGCGAGATTTCATCTGTTATCTCCAGGAGTGATTCTATAGCTGGAGGACTCCTGTTATCTCCAGGAGTGATTCTATAGCTAGAGGGACTCCTGTTATCTCCAGGAATTATTCTATAACTAGGGGACTCCTGTTATCTCCAGGAGTGATTCTATAGCTAGAGGGACTCCTGTTATCTCCAGGAGTGATTCTATAACTAGAGGACTCCTGTTATCTCCAGGAGTGATTCTATAACTAGAGGACTCCTGTTATCTACAGTTTTGTCTTTGTCTGTTGTGGTCTAGTATTGTCTTTTTGCTAGCTAGCACCATCTACTTTAAGTGCTGCCTGTCTTCCCAGTGATCTACTTGGTGTGTGAACTGTTGACTGATAATCATTTGCAGATAGTTGTTGACACATCAACCAGGATCAAGAGGCAGGGAAATCTGTGCCTTGTTTTGGTAATCAGTGGCTGTATTGTTGCGGGGGAAGGGGGGGTGGTTTCACCTCTCCTAGCCAATCAGTAATAGGTACAGGGAGGTGTGTTCTCCACCTCTGCTAGACAACTAGCAATTAGTGTCAGTTCTTCAGTCTCCCCTGGTTTCTCAGCGGAAGCTGTAAGCAGCGGTCGTGTCAGTGGCGGTTTTGTCGCAAAACGAATGTCTGTCGTCGAAACAAAGACGGTTCTACCCGAGTTGTTCTACCCGAGTTGTTCTACCCGAGTTGTTCTACCCGAGTTGTTCTACCTGAGTTGTTCTACCCGAGTTGTTCTACCCGAGATGTTCTACCCGAGTTGTTCTACCCGAGTTGTTCTACCCGAGATGTCCTACCCGAGTTGTTCTACCCGCGTTGTTCTACCCGAGTTGATCTACCTGAGTTGTTCTACCTGAGTTGTTCTATTCGAGATGTTAGAGGAAGTAAAGAGAGGGAGGCTCCACACCACATCTGTCACTTGACAGACGGTTGAACCATAGAGATCCAGGATAATGAGAGGGTTGAACCATAGAGATCCAGGATAATGAGAGGGTTGAACCATAGAGATCCAGAATAATGAGAGGGTTGAACCATAGAGATCCAGGGTAATGATAGACGGTTGAACCATAGAGATCCAGGGTGATGACAGATGGTTGAACCATAGAGATCCAGGGTAATGACAGATGGTTGAACCATAGAGATCCAGGATAATGATAGATGGTTGACCCATAGAGATACAGGGTAATGACAGACGGTTGAACCATATAGATCCAGGGTAATGACAGATGGTTGAACCATAGAGATCCAGGGTAATGACAGATGGTTGAACCATAGAGATCCAGGATAATGATAGATGGTTGACCCATAGAGATCCAGGGTAATGACAGACGGTTGAACCATAGAGATCCAGGGTTATGATAGATGGTTGACCCATAGAGATCCAGGATAATGAGAGACGGTTGACCCATAGAGATCCAGGATAATGACAGATGGTTGAACCATAGAGATCCAGGATAATGACAGATGGTTGACGCATAGAGATCCAGGGTAATGATAGATGGTTGACCCATAGAGATCCAGGATAATGACAGATGGTTGACCCATAGAGATCCAGGATAATGACAGATGGTTGACCCATAGAGATCCAGGATAATGACAGATGGTTGACCCATAGAGATCCAGGGTAATGATAGATGGTTGACCCATAGAGATCCAGGGTAATGGCAGATGGTTGACCCATAGAGATCCAGGATAATGAGAGACGGTTGACCAATAGAGATCCAGGGAAATGACAGATGGTTGAACCATAGAGATCCAGGGTAATGGCAGATGGTTGAACCATAGAGATCCAGGATAATGAGAGACGGTTGACCCATAGAGATCCAGGGAAATGACAGATGGTTGACCCATAGAGATCCAGGGTAATGACAGATGGTTGACCCATAGAGATCCAGGGTAATGATAGATGGTTGACCCATAGAGATCCAGGATAATGATAGATGGTTGACCCATAGAGATCCAGGATAATGACAGATGGTTGACCCATAGAGATCCAGGGTAATGACAGATGGTTGACCCATAGAGATCCAGGATAATGACAGACGGTTGAACCATAGAGATCCAGGATAATGACAGATGGTTGACCCATAGAGATCCCGGGTAATGATAGATGGTTGACCCATAGAGATCCAGGATAATGACAGATGGTTGACCCATAGAGATCCAGGGTAATGGCAGATGGTTGAACCATAGAGATCCAGGATAATGAGAGACGGTTGACCCATAGAGATCCAGGATAATGACAGATGGTTGACCCATAGAGATCCAGGGTAATGACAGATGGTTGAACCATAGAGATCCAGGATAATGAGAGGGTTGAACCATAGAGATCCAGGATAATGATAGATGGTTGAACCATAGAGATCCAGGGTAATGATAGACGGTTGAACCATAGAGATCCAGGGTGGTGACAGATGGTTGAACCATAGAGATCCAGGGTAATGACAGATGGTTGAACCATAGAGATCCAGGGTAATGACAGATGGTTGAACCATAGAGATCCAGGGTAATGACAGATGGTTGAACCATAGAGATCCAAGGTAATGATAGATGGTTGACCCATAGAGATCCAGGGTAATGACAGATGGTTGACCCATAGAGATCCAGGGTAATGATAGACGGTTGACCCATAGAGATCCAGGGTAATGACAGATGGTTGACCCATAGAGATCCAGGGTAATGATAGATGGTTGACCCATAGAGATCCAGGGTAATGACAGATGGTTGACCCATAGAGATCCAGGGTAATGACAGATGGTTGAACCATAGAGATCCAGGATAATGATAGATGGTTGACCCATAGAGATACAGGGTAATGACAGACGGTTGAACCATAGAGATCCAGGGTAATGACAGATGGTTGACCAATAGAGATCCAGGGTAATGACAGATGGTTGACCCATAGAGATCCAGGGTAATGATAGATGGTTGACCCATAGAGATCCAGGGTAATGACAGATGGTTGAACCATAGAGATCCAGGATAATGATAGATGGTTGACCCATAGAGATCCAGGGTAATGACAGACGGTTGAACCATAGAGATCCTGGGTTATGATAGATGGTTGACCCATAGAGATCCAGGATAATGAGACGGTTGACCCATAGAGA
>NC_138307.1:34722500-34762500 GCF_965601325.2 Salmo salar | reverse complement strand
TGTCTCTCCACACTCCTCTCCTTTCCCCCTCTCTCTCCACACTCCTCTCCTTTCCTTCTGTCTCTCTCCACACTCCTCTCCCTTCCCTCTCTCTCTCTACACTCCTATCTCCCCCTCTCTCTCTCTCCACACTCCTCTCCTTTCCCTCTCTGTCTCTCCACACTCCTCTCCTTTCCCTCTGTCTCTCTCCACACTCCTCTCCTTTCCCTCTCTCTCTCTCCACACTCCTCTCTCCCCCTCTCTCTCTCCACACCCCTCTCCTTTCCCCCTCTGTCTCTCCACACTCCTCTCCTTTCCCTCTCTCTCTCTCCACACTCCTCTCCTTTCCCTCTCTCTCTCCACACTCCTCTCCTTTCCCTCTCTCTCTCCACACTCCTCTCCTTTCCCTCTCTCTCTCCACACTCCTCTCCTTTCCCTCTCTCCACACTCCTCTCCTTTCCCTCTCTCTCTCCACACTCCTCTCTCCCCCTCTCTCTCTCTCCACACTCCTCTCCTTTCCCTCTCTGTCTCTCCACACTCCTCTCCTTTCCCTCTGTCTCTCTCCACACTCCTCTCCTTTCCCTTTCCCTCTCTCTCTCCACACTCCTCTCTCCCCCTCTCTCTCTCCACACCCCTCTCCTTTCCCCCTCTGTCTCTCCACACTCCTCTCCTTTCCCTCTGTCTCTCTCCACACTCCTCTCCTTTCCCTCTCTGTCTCTCCACACTCCTCTCCTTTCCCTCTCTCTCTCTCCAGACTCCTCTCTTTCTCTCCACACTCCTCTCTCCCCCTCTCTCTCTCCACACTCTCTCTCTCCACAAATCAAATCAAATTTCAAATCAAATTTATTTTTATATAGCCCTTCGTACATCAGCTGATATTCTCAAAGTGCTGTACAGAAACCCAGCCTAAAACCCCAAACAGCAAGCAAAGCATGTGAAAGAAGCACGGTGGCTAGGAAAAACTCCCTAGGAAAAACTCCCTAGAAAGGCCAAAAACCTAGGAAGAAACCTAGAGAGGAACCAGGCTATGAGGGGTGGCCAGTCCTCTTCTGGCTGTGCAGGGTGGATATTAAAACAGAACATGGTCAAAATGTTAAAATGTTAAAATGTTCATAAATGACCAGCATGGTCAAATAATAATAATCATAGTAGTTGTCGAGGGTGCAACAAGCACGTCCGGTGAACAGGTCAGGGTTCCATAGCCGCAGGCAGAACAGTTGAAACTGGAGCAGCAGCACGGCCAGGTGGGCTGGGGACAGCAAGGAGTCATCATACCAGGTAGTCCTGAGGCATGGTCCTAGGGCTCAGGTCCTCCGAGAGAAAGACAGAAAGAGAGAAAGAGAGAATTAGAGAGAGCATATTTAAATACACACAGGACACCGGATAAGACAAGAGAAATACTCCAGATGTAACAGACTGACCCTAGCCCCCCGACACATAAACTACTGCAGCATAAATACTGGAGGCTGAGACAGGAGGGATCAGAAGACACTGTGGCCCCATCCGATGATACCCCCGGACAGGGCCAAACAGGCAGGATATAACCCCACCCACTTTGCCAAAGCACAGCCCCCACACCACTAGAGGGATGTCTCCAACCACCAACTTACCGTCCTAAGACAAGGCCGAGTATAGCCCACAACGATCTCCGCCATGGCACAACCCAAGGGGGGGGGGGGGGGGGGGGCGCCAACCCAGACAGGAAGACCACGTCAGTGACTCAACCCACTCAAGTGACGCACCCCTCCCATGGACGGCATGGAAGAACACCAGTAGGCCAGTGACTCAGCCTCTGTAAAAGGGTTAGAGGCAGAGAATCCCAGTGGAAAGAGGGGAACCGGCAAGGCAGAGACAGCAAGGGCGGTTCGTTGCTCCAGCCTTTCCGTTCACCTTCACACTCCTGGGCCAGACTATACTTAATCATAGGACCTACTGAAGAGATAAGTCTTCAGTAAAGACTTAAAGGTTGAGACTGAGTCTGCGTCTCTCACATTGGTAGGCAGACCATTCCATAAAAATGGAGCTCTATAGGAGAAAGCCCTACCTCCAGCCGTTTGCTTAGAAATTCTAGGGACAATTAGGAGGCCTGCGTCTTGTGACCGTAGCGTACGTGTAGGTATGTACGGCAGGACCAAATCGGAAAGATAGGTAGGAGCAAGCCCATGTAATGCTTTGTAGGTTAGCAGTAAAACCTTGAAATCAGCCCTTGCCTTAACAGGAAGCCAGTGTAGGGAGGCTAACACTGGAGTAATATGATCAAATTTTTTGGTTCTAGTCAGGATTCTAGCAGCCGTATTTAGCACTAACTGAAGTTTATTTAGTGCTTTATCCGGGTAGCCGGAAAGTAGAGCATTGCAGTAGTCCAGCCTAGAAGTAACAAAAGCATGGATTAATTTTTCTGCGTCATTTTTGGACAGAAAATTTCTGATTTTTGCAATGTTACGTAGATGGAAAAAAGCTGTCCTTGAAACAGTCTTGATATGTTCTTCAAAAGAGAGATCAGGGTCCAGAGTAACGCCGAGGTCCTTCACAGTTTTATTTGAGACGACTGTACAACCATCCAGATTAATTGTCAGATTCAACAGAAGATCTCTTTGTTTCTTGGGACCTAGAACAAGCATCTCTGTTTTGTCCGAGTTTAAAAGTAGAAAGTTTGCAGCCATCCACTTCTTTATGTCTGAAACACAGGCTTCTAGCGAGGGCAATTTTGGGGCTTCACCATGTTTCATTGAAATGTACAGCTGTGTGTCGTCTGCATAGCAGTGAAATTTAACATTATGTTTTCGAATGACATCCCCAAGAGGTAAAATATATAGTGAAAACAATAGTGGTCCTAAAACGGAACCTTGAGGAACACCGAAATTTACAATTGATTTGTCAGAGGACAAACCATTCACAGAGACAAACTGATATCTTTCCGACAGATAAGATCTAAACCAGGCCAGAACTTGTCCATGTAGACCAATTTGGGTTTCCAATCTCTCCAAAAGAATGTGGTGATCGATGGTATCAAAAGCGGCACTAAGATCTAGGAGCACGAGGACAGATGCAGAGCCTCGGTCTGACGTCATTAAAAGGTCATTTACCACCTTCACAAGTGCAGTCTCAGTGCTATGATGGGGTCTAAAACCAGACTGAAGCGTTTCGTATACATTGTTTGTCTTCAGGAAGGCAGTCAGTTGCTGTGCAACAGCTTTTTCTAAAATTTTGGAGAGGAATGGAAGATTCGATATAGGCCGATAGTTTTTTATAATTTCTGGATCAAGATTCGGCTTTTTCAAGAGAGGCTTTATTACTGCCACTTTTAGTGAGCTTGGTACACATCCGGTGGATAGAGAGCCGTTTATTATGTTCAACATAGGAGGGCCAAGCACAGGAAGCAGCTCTTTCAGTAGTTTAGTTGGAATAGGGTCCAGTATGCAGCTTGAGGGTTTGGAGGCCATGATTATTTTCATCATTGCGTCAAGAGATATAGTACTAAAACACTTTAGTATCTCCCTTGATCCTAGGTCCTGGCAGAGTTGTGCAGACTCAGGACAATGGAGCTTTGGAGGAATACCCAGATTTAAAGAGGAGTCTGTAATTTGCTTTCTAATGATCATGATCTTTTCCTCAAAGAAGTTCATAAATTTATTACTGCTGAAGTGAAAGCCATCCTCCATTTGCGAAGGCTGCTTTTTAGTTAGCTTTGCGACAGTATCAAAAAGAAATTTCGGATTGTTCTTATTTTCCTCAATTAAGTTGGAAAAATAGGATGATCGAGCAGCAGTAAGGGCTCTTCGATACTGCACGGTACTGTCTTTCCAAGCTAGTCGGAAGACTTCCAGTTTGGTGTGGCGCCATTTCCGTTCCAATTTTCTGGAAGCTTGCTTCAGAGCTCGTGTATTTTCTGTATACCAGGGAGCTAGTTTCTTATGACAGATGTTTTTAGTTTTTAGGGGTGCAACTGCATCTAGGGTATTGCGCAAGGTTAAATTGAGTTCCTCGGTTAGGTGGTTAACTGATTTTTGTCCTCTGACGTCCTTGGGTAGGCAGAGGCAGTCTGGAAGGGCATCAAGGAATCTTTGGGTTGTCTGAGAATTTATAGCACGACTTTTAATGCTCCTTGGTTGGGGTCTGAGCAGATTATTTGTTGCAATTGCAAACGTAATAAAATGGTGGTCCGATAGTCCAGGATTATGAGGAAAAACATTTAGATCCACAACATTTATTCCATGGGACAAAACTAGGTCCAGAGTATGACTGTGGCAGTGAGTAGGTCCAGAGACATGTTGGACAAAACCCACTGAGTCGATGATGGCTCCGAAAGCCTTTTGGAGTGGGTCTGTGGACTTTTCCATGTGAATGTTAAAGTCACCAAAAATTAGAATATTATCTGCTATGACTACAAGATCCGATAGGAATTCAGGGAACTCAGTGAGGAACACTGCATATGGCCCAGGAGGCCTATAAACAGTAGCTATAAAAAGTGAGTGAGTAGGCTGCATAGATTTCATGACTAGAAGCTCAAAAGACGAAAACGTCATTGTTGTTTTTTTTTTTGTAAATTGAAATTTGCTATCGTAAATGTTAGCAACACCTCCGCCTTTGCCGGATGCACGGGGGGTATGGTCACTAATGTAACCTGGGGGTGAGGCCTCATTTAACACAGTAAATTCATCAGGCTTAAGCCATGTTTCAGTCAGGCCAATCACATCAAGATTATTATCAGTGATTAGTTCATTGACTATAACTGCCTTGGAAGTGAGGGATCTAACATTAAGTAACCCAATTTTGAGATGTGAGGTATCACAATCTCTTTCAATAATGGCAGGAATGGAGGAGGTCTTTATACTAGTGAGATTGCTAAAGCGAACACCGCCATTTTTAATTTTGCCCAACCTAGATCGAGGCACAGACACGGTCTCAATGGGGGAAGCTGAGCTGACTACACTGACTGTGCTAGTGGCAGACTCCACTAAGCTGGCAGGCTGGCTAACAGCCTGCTGCCTGGCCTGCACCCTATTTCATTGTGGAGCTAGAGGAGTTAGAGCCCTGTCTATGTTCGTAGATAAGATGAGAGCACCCCTCCAGCTAGGATGGAGTCCGTCACTCCTCAACAGGCCAGGCTTGGTCCTGTTTGTGGGTGAGTCCCAGAAAGAGGGCCAATTATCTACAAATTCTATCTTTTGGGAGGGGCAGAAAACAGTTTTTCAACCAGCGATTGAGTTGTGAGACTCTGCTGTAGAGCTCATCACTCCCCCTAACTGGGAGGGGGCCAGAGACAATTAATCGATGCCGACACATCTTTCTAGCTGATTTACACGCTGAAGCTATGTTGCGCTTGGTGACCTCTGACTGTTTCATCCTAACATCGTTGGTGCCGACGTGGATAACAATATCTCTATACTCTCTACACTCGCCAGTTTTAGCTTTAGCCAGCACCGTCTCCTTTAGCCACACTCCTCTCCTTTCCCTCTCTCTCTCTCTCTCTCTCTCTCCACACTCCTCTCCTCTCTCCCCCTCTCTCTCCACACTCCTCTCCTTTCCCTCTGTCTCTCTCCAAATTCCTCTCCTTTCCCTCTCTGTCTCTCCACACTCCTCTCCTTTCCCCCTCTCTCTCTCCACACTCCTCTCCTTTCCCTCTCTCTCTCTCCACACTCCTCTCCTTTCCCACTGTCTCTCTCCACACTCCTCTCCTTTCCCTCTGTCTCTCTCCACACTCCTCTCCTTTCCCTCTCTCTCTCCACACTCCTATCTCCCCCTCTCTCTCTCTCCACACTCCTCTCCTTTCCCTCTCTGTCTCTCCACACTCCTCTCCTTTCCCTCTGTCTCTCTCCACACTCCTCTCCTTTCCCTCTCTCTCTCTCCACACTCCTCTCTCCCCCTCTCTCTCTCCACACCCCTCTCCTTTCCCCCTCTGTCTCTCCACACTCCTCTCCTTTCCCTCTCTCTCTCTCCACACTCCTCTCCTTTCCCTCTCTCTCTCCACACTCCTCTCCTTTCCCTCTCTCTCTCCACACTCCTCTCCTTTCCCTCTCTCTCTCCACACTCCTCTCCTTTCCCTCTCTCCACACTCCTCTCCTTTCTCCGTCTCTCTCCACACTCCTCTCCTTTCCCTCTCTCTCTCCACACTCCTCTCCTTTCTCCCTCTCTCTCCACACTCCTCTCCTTTCCCTCTCTCTCTCCACACTCCACTCCTTTCCCTCTCTCTCTCCACACTCCTCTCCTTTCCCCCTCTCTCTCTCCACACTCCTCTCCTTACCCCCTCTCTCTCTATACACTCCTCTCCTTTCCCCCTCTCTCTCCACAATCCTCTCTCACCCTCTCTCTCTCTCCACACTCCTCTCCTTTCCCTCTCTCTCTTCACACTCCTCTCCTTTCCCCCTCTGTCTCTCCACACTCCTCTCCTTTCCCCCTCTCTCTCCACACTCCTCTCCTTTCCCTCTCTCTCTCCACACTCCTCTCCTTTCCCTCTGTCTCTCTCCACACTCCTCTCCTTTCCCCCTCTCTCTCTCCACACTCATCTCCTTTCCCTCTCTCTCTCTCCACACTCCTCTCCTTTCCCACTGTCTCTCTCCACACTCCTCTCCTTTCCCTCTCTCTCTCCACACTCCTCTCTCCCCCTCTCTCTCTCTCCACACTCCTCTCCTTTCCCTCTCTGTCTCTCCACACTCCTCTCCTTTCCCTCTGTCTCTCTCCACACTCCTCTCCTTTCCCTCTCTCTCTCTCCACACTCCTCTCTCCCCCTCTCTCTCTCCACACCCCTCTCCTTTCCCCCTCTGTCTCTCCACACTCCTCTCCTTTCCCTCTGTCTCTCTCCACACTCCTCTCCTTTCCCTCTCTGTCTCTCCACACTCCTCTCCTTTCCCTCTCTCTCTTCACACTCCTCTCCTTTCCTCCTCTGTCTCTCCCCACTCCTCTCCTTTCCCCCTCTCTCTCTCCACACTCCTCTCCTTTCCCTCTCTCTCTCTCCACACTCCTCTCCTTTCCCTCTGTCTCTCTCCACACTCCTCTCCTTTCCCTCTCTCTCTCCACACTCCTCTCCCCCCCTCTCTCTCTCTCCACACTCCTCTCCTTTCCCTCTCTGTCTCTCCACACTCCTCTCCTTTCCCTCTCTGTCTCTCCACACTCCTCTCCTTTCCCTCTGTCTCTCTCCACACTCCTCTCCTTTCCCTCTCTCTCTCCACACTCCTCTCTCCCCCTCTCTCTCTCCACACCCCTCTCCTTTCCCCCTCTGTCTCTCCACACTCCTCTCCTTTCCCTCTGTCTCTCTCCACACTCCTCTCCTTTCCCTCTCTGTCTCTCCACACTCCTCTCCTTTCCCTCTCTCTCTCTCCAGACTCCTCTCTTTCTCTCCACACTCCTCTCTCCCCCTCTCTCTCTCCACACTCTCTCTCTCCACACTCCTCTCCTTTCCCTCTCTCTCTCTCTCTCTCTCTCTCCACACTCCTCTCCTCTCTCCCCCTCTCTCTCCACACACCTCTCCTTTCCCTCTGTCTCTCTCCAAATTCCTCTCCTTTCCCTCTCTGTCTCTCCACACTCCTCTCCTTTCCCCCTCTCTCTCTCCACACTCCTCTCCTTTCCCTCTCTCTCTCTCCACACTCCTCTCCTTTCCCACTGTCTCTCTCCACACTCCTCTCCTTTCCCTCTGTCTCTCTCCACACTCCTCTCCTTTCCCTCTCTCTCTCCACACTCCTCTCTCCCCCTCTCTCTCTCTCCACACTCCTCTCCTTTCCCTCTCTGTCTCTCCACACTCCTCTCCTTTACCTCTGTCTCTCTCCACACTCCTCTCCTTTCCCTCTCTCTCTCTCCACACTCCTCTCTCCCCCTCTCTCTCTCCACACTCCTCTCCTTTCCCTCTCTCTCTCCACACTCCTCTCCTTTCCCTCTCTCTCTCCACACTCCTCTCCTTTCCCTCTCTCTCTCTCCACACTCCTCTCCTTTCCCTCTCTCTCTCCACACTCCTCTCCTTTCCCACTCTCTCTCTCCACACTCCTCTCCTTTCCCTCTCTCTCTCCACACTCCTCTCCTTTCCCTCTCTCACTCCACACTCCTCTCCTTTCCCCCTCTCTCTCTCCACACTCCTCTCCTTTCCCTCTCTCTCTCCACACGCCTCTCCTTTCCCTCTCTCCACACTCCTCTCCTTTCTCCCTCTCTCTCCACACTCCTCTCCTTTCCCTCTCTCTCTCCACACTCCTCTCCTTTCTCCCTCTCTCTCCACACTCCTCTCCTTTCCCTCTCTCTCTCCACACTCCTCTCCTTTCCCTCTCTCACTCCACACTCCTCTCCTTTCCCCCTCTCTCTCTCCACACTCCTCTCCTTTCCCCCTCTCTCTCTCCACACTCCTCTCCTTTCCCCCTCTCTCTCTATACACTCCTCTCCTTTCCCCCTCTCTCTCCACAATCCTCTCTCACCCTCTCTCTCTCTCCACACTCCTCTCCTTTCCCTCTCGTCTCTCCACACTCCTCTCCTTTCCCCCTCTCTCTCCACACTCCTCTCCTTTCCCTCTCTCTCTCCACACTCCTCTCCTTTCCCTCTGTCTCTCTCCACACTCCTCTCCTTTCCGTCTCTGTCTCTCCACACTCCTCTCCTTTCCCCCTCTCTCTCTCCACACTCATCTCCTTTCCCTCTCTCTCTCTCCACACTCCTCTCCTTTCCCACTGTCTCTCTCCACACTCCTCTCCTTTCCCTCTCTCTCTCCACACTCCTCTCTCCCCCTCTCTCTCTCTCCACACTCCTCTCCTTTCCCTCTCTGTCTCTCCACACTCCTCTCCTTTCCCTCTGTCTCTCTCCACACTCCTCTCCTTTCCCTCTCTCTCTCTCCACACTCCTCTCTCCCCCTCTCTCTCTCCACACCCCTCTCCTTTCCCCCTCTGTCTCTCCACACTCCTCTCCTTTCCCTCTGTCTCTCTCCACACTCCTCTCCTTTCCCTCTCTGTCTCTCCACACTCCTCTCCTTTCCCTCTCTCTCTTCACACTCCTCTCCTTTCCTCCTCTGTCTCTCCCCACTCCTCTCCTTTCCCCCTCTCTCTCTCCACACTCCTCTCCTTTCCCTCTCTCTCTCCACACTCCTCTCCTTTCCCTCTGTCTCTCTCCACACTCCTCTCCTTTCCCTCTCTGTCTCTCCACACTCCTCTCCTTTCCCTCTCTCTCTCCACACTCCTCTCCTTTCCCACTGTCTCTCTCCACACTCCTCTCCTTTCCCTCTGTCTCTCTCCACACTCCTCTCCTTTCCCTCTCTCTCTCCACACTCCTCTCCCCCCCTCTCTCTCTCTCCACACTCCTCTCCTTTCCCTCTCTGTCTCTCCACACTCCTCTCCTTTCCCTCTCTGTCTCTCCACACTCCTCTCCTTTCCCTCTGTCTCTCTCCACACTCCTCTCCTTTCCCTCTCTCTCTCCACACTCCTCTCTCCCCCTCTCTCTCTCCACACCCCTCTCCTTTCCCCCTCTGTCTCTCCACACTCCTCTCCTTTCCCTCTGTCTCTCTCCACACTCCTCTCCTTTCCCTCTCTGTCTCTCCACACTCCTCTCCTTTCCCTCTCTCTCTCTCCAGACTCCTCTCTTTCTCTCCACACTCCTCTCTCCCCCTCTCTCTCTCCACACTCTCTCTCTCCACACTCCTCTCCTTTCCCTCTCTCTCTCTCTCTCTCTCTCTCTCCACACTCCTCTCCTCTCTCCCCCTCTCTCTCCACACACCTCTCCTTTCCCTCTGTCTCTCTCCAAATTCCTCTCCTTTCCCTCTCTGTCTCTCCACACTCCTCTCCTTTCCCCCTCTCTCTCTCCACACTCCTCTCCTTTCCCTCTCTCTCTCTCCACACTCCTCTCCTTTCCCACTGTCTCTCTCCACACTCCTCTCCTTTCCCTCTGTCTCTCTCCACACTCCTCTCCTTTCCCTCTCTCTCTCCACACTCCTCTCTCCCCCTCTCTCTCTCTCCACACTCCTCTCCTTTCCCTCTCTGTCTCTCCACACTCCTCTCCTTTACCTCTGTCTCTCTCCACACTCCTCTCCTTTCCCTCTCTCTCTCTCCACACTCCTCTCTCCCCCTCTCTCTCTCCACACCCCTCTCCTTTCCCCCTCTGTCTCTCCACACTCCTCTCCTTTCCCTCTCTCTCTCTCCACACTCCTCTCCTTTCCCTCTCTCTCTCCACACTCCTCTCCTTTCCCTCTCCTCTCCACACTCCTCTCCTTTCCCTCTCTCTCTCCACACCCTCCTTCCCTCTCTCCACACCCTCTCCTTCCCCTCTCTCTCCACACTCCTCTCCTTTCCCTCTCTCTCTCCACACTCCTCTCCTTTCTCCCTCTCTCTCCACACTCCTCTCCTTTCCCTCTCTCTCTCCACACTCCTCTCCTTTCCCTCTCTCACTCCACACTCCTCTCCTTTCCCCCTCTCTCTCTCCACACTCCTCTCCTTTCCCCCTCTCTCTCTCCACACTCCTCTCCTTTCCCTCTCTCTCCACACTCCTCTCCTTTCCCCTCTCTCTCCACACTCCTCTCCTCTCTCCTCTCTCTCTCTCCACACTCCTCTCCTTTCCCTCTCTCTCTCCACACTCCTCTCCTTTCCCCCTCTCTCTCTCCACACTCCTCTCCTTTCCCTCCTCTCTCTCCTCCACACTCCTCTCCTCTCTCCCCCTCTCTCTCCACACACCTCTCCTTTCCCTCTGTCTCTCTCCAAATCCTCTCCTTTCCCTCTCTGTCTCTCCACACTCCTCTCCTTTCCCCCTCTCTCTCTCCACACTCCTCTCCTTTCCCTCTCTCTCTCTCCACACTCCTCTCCTTTCCCACTGTCTCTCTCCACACTCCTCTCCTTTCCCTCTGTCTCTCTCCACACTCCTCTCCTTTCCCTCTCTCTCTCCACACTCCTCTCTCCCCTCTCTCTCTCTCCACACTCCTCTCCTTTCCCTCTCTGTCTCTCCACACTCCTCTCCTTTCCCTCTGTCTCTCTCCACACTCCTCTCCTTTCCCCTCTCTCTCTCCACACTCCTCTCTCCCCCTCTCTCTCTCCACACCCCTCTCCTTTCCCCCTCTGTCTCTCCACACTCCTCTCCTTTCCCTCTGTCTCTCTCCACACTCCTCTCCTTTCCCTCTCTGTCTCTCCACACTCCTCTCCTTTCCCTCTCTCTCTCTCCACACTCCTCTCCTTTCCCCTCTCTCTCTCCACACTCCTCTCCTTTCCCCCTCTCTCTCTCCACACTCCTCTCCTTCCCTCTCTCTCTCTCCACACTCCTCTCCTTTCCCTCTCTCTCTCTCCACACTCCTCTCCTTTCCCTCTCTGTCTCTCCACACTCCTCTCCTTTCCCTCTCTCTCTCCACACTCCTCTCCTTTCCCCTGTCTCTCTCCACACTCCTCTCCTTTCCCTCTGTCTCTCTCCACACTCCTCTCCTTTCCCTCTCTCTCTCCACACTCCTCTCCCCCTCTTCTCTCCACACTCCTCTCCCCCTCTCTCTCTCCACACTCCTCTCCTTTCCCTCTCTGTCTCTCCACACTCCTCTCCTTTCCCTCTGTCTCTCTCCACACTCCTCTCCTTTCCCTCTCTGTCTCTCCACACTCCTCTCCTTTCCCTCTCTCTCTCTCCAGACTCCTCTCTTTCTCTCCACACTCCTCTCTCCCCCTCTCTCTCTCCACACTCTCTCTCTCCACACTCCTCTCCTTTCCCTCTCTCTCTCTCTCTCTCTCCACACTCCTCTCCTCTCTCCCCTCTCTCTCCACACACCTCTCCTTTCCCTCTGTCTCTCTCCAAATTCCTCTCCTTTCCCTCTCTGTCTCTCCACACTCCTCTCCTTTCCCCCTCTCTCTCTCCACACTCCTCTCCTTTCCCTCTCTCTCTCTCCACACTCCTCTCCTTTCCCACTGTCTCTCTCCACACTCCTCTCCTTTCCCTCTGTCTCTCTCCACACTCCTCTCCTTTCCCTCTCTCTCTCCACACTCCTCTCTCCCCCTCTCTCTCTCTCCACACTCCTCTCCTTTCCCTCTCTGTCTCTCCACACTCCTCTCCTTTACCTCTGTCTCTCTCCACACTCCTCTCCTTTCCCTCTCTCTCTCTCCACACTCCTCTCTCCCCCTCTCTCTCTCCACACCCCTCTCCTTTCCCCCTCTGTCTCTCCACACTCCTCTCCTTTCCCTCTCTCTCTCTCCACACTCCTCTCCTTTCCCTCTCTCTCTCCACACTCCTCTCCTTTCCCTCTCTCTCTCCACACTCCTCTCCTTTCCCTCTCTCTCTCCACACTCCTCTCCTTTCCCTCTCTCCACACTCCTCTCCTTTCTCCCTCTCTCTCCACACTCCTCTCCTTTCCCTCTCTCTCTCCACACTCCTCTCCTTTCTCCCTCTCTCTCCACACTCCTCTCCTTTCCCTCTCTCTCTCCACACTCCTCTCCTTTCCCTCTCTCACTCCACACTCCTCTCCTTTCCCCCTCTCTCTCTCCACACTCCTCTCCTTTCCCTCTCTCTCTCCACACTCCTCTCCTTTCCCTCTCTCCACACTCCTCTCCTTTCTCCCTCTCTCTCCACACTCCTCTCCTTTCCCTCTCTCTCTCCACACTCCTCTCCTTTCTCCCTCTCTCTCCACACTCCTCTCCTTTCCCTCTCTCTCTCCACACTCCTCTCCTTTCCCTCTCTCACTCCATACTCCTCTCCTTTCCCCCTCTCTCTCTCCACACTCCTCTCCTTTCCCCCTCTCTCTCTCCACACTCCTCTCCTTTCCCCCTCTCTCTCTATACACTCCTCTCCTTTCCCCCTCTCTCTCCACAATCCTCTCTCACCCTCTCTCTCTCTCCACACTCCTCTCCTTTCCCTCTCTCTCTTCACACTCCTCTCCTTTCCCCCTCTGTCTCTCCACACTCCTCTCCTTTCCCCCTCTCTCTCCACACTCCTCTCCTTTCCCTCTCTCTCTCCACACTCCTCTCCTTTCCCTCTGTCTCTCTCCACACTCCTCTCCTTTCCGTCTCTGTCTCTCCCCACTCCTCTCCTTTCCCCCTCTCTCTCTCCACACTCATCTCCTTTCCCTCTCTCTCTCTCCACACTCCTCTCCTTTCCCACTGTCTCTCTCCACACTCCTCTCCTTTCCCTCTCTCTCTCCACACTCCTCTCTCCCCCTCTCTCTCTCTCCACACTCCTCTCCTTTCCCTCTCTGTCTCTCCACACTCCTCTCCTTTCCCTCTGTCTCTCTCCACACTCCTCTCCTTTCCCTCTCTCTCTCTCCACACTCCTCTCTCCCCCTCTCTCTCTCCACACCCCTCTCCTTTCCCCCTCTGTCTCTCCACACTCCTCTCCTTTCCCTCTGTCTCTCTCCACACTCCTCTCCTTTCCCTCTCTGTCTCTCCACACTCCTCTCCTTTCCCTCTCTCTCTTCACACTCCTCTCCTTTCCTCCTCTGTCTCTCCCCACTCCTCTCCTTTCCCCCTCTCTCTCTCCACACTCCTCTCCTTTCCCCTCTCTCTCTCCACACTCCTCTCCTTTCCCTCTGTCTCTCTCCACACTCCTCTCCTTTCCCTCTCTGTCTCTCCACACTCCTCTCCTTTCCCTCTCTCTCTCCACACTCCTCTCCTTTCCCACTGTCTCTCTCCACACTCCTCTCCTTTCCCTCTGTCTCTCTCCACACTCCTCTCCTTTCCCTCTCTCTCTCCACACTCCTCTCCCCCCCTCTCTCTCTCTCCACACTCCTCTCCTTTCCCTCTCTGTCTCTCCACACTCCTCTCCTTTCCCTCTCTGTCTCTCCACACTCCTCTCCTTTCCCTCTGTCTCTCTCCACACTCCTCTCCTTTCCCTCTCTCTCTCCACACTCCTCTCTCCCCCTCTCTCTCTCCACACCCCTCTCCTTTCCCCCTCTGTCTCTCCACACTCCTCTCCTTTCCCTCTGTCTCTCTCCACACTCCTCTCCTTTCCCTCTCTGTCTCTCCACACTCCTCTCCTTTCCCTCTCTCTCTCTCCAGACTCCTCTCTTTCTCTCCACACTCCTCTCTCCCCCTCTCTCTCTCCACACTCTCTCTCTCCACACTCCTCTCCTTTCCCTCTCTCTCTCTCTCTCTCTCTCTCCACACTCCTCTCCTCTCTCCCCCTCTCTCTCCACACACCTCTCCTTTCCCTCTGTCTCTCTCCAAATTCCTCTCCTTTCCCTCTCTGTCTCTCCACACTCCTCTCCTTTCCCCCTCTCTCTCTCCACACTCCTCTCCTTTCCCTCTCTCTCTCTCCACACTCCTCTCCTTTCCCACTGTCTCTCTCCACACTCCTCTCCTTTCCCTCTGTCTCTCTCCACACTCCTCTCCTTTCCCTCTCTCTCTCCACACTCCTCTCTCCCCCTCTCTCTCTCTCCACACTCCTCTCCTTTCCCTCTCTGTCTCTCCACACTCCTCTCCTTTACCTCTGTCTCTCTCCACACTCCTCTCCTTTCCCTCTCTCTCTCTCCACACTCCTCTCTCCCCCTCTCTCTCTCCACACCCCTCTCCTTTCCCCCTCTGTCTCTCCACACTCCTCTCCTTTCCCTCTCTCTCTCTCCACACTCCTCTCCTTTCCCTCTCTCTCTCCACACTCCTCTCCTTTCCCTCTCTCTCTCCACACTCCTCTCCTTTCCCTCTCTCTCTCCACACTCCTCTCCTTTCCCTCTCTCCACACTCCTCTCCTTTCTCTCTCTCTCCACACTCCTCTCCTTTCCCTCTCTCTCTCCACACTCCTCTCCTTTCCCTCTCCTCTCTCTCCACACTCCTCTCCTTTCCCTCTCTCTCTCCACACTCCTCTCCTTTCCCTCTCTCTCTCCACACTCCTCTCCTTTCCCTCTCTCTCTCCACACTCCTCTCCTTTCCCTCTCTCTCTCCACACTCCTCTCCTTTCCCTCTCTCCACACTCCTCTCCTTTCTCCCTCTCTCTCCACACTCCTCTCCTTTCCCTCTCTCTCTCCACACTCCTCTCCTTTCTCCCTCTCTCTCCACACTCCTCTCCTTTCCCTCTCTCTCTCCACACTCCTCTCCTTTCCCTCTCTCACTCCACACTCCTCTCCTTTCCCCCTCTCTCTCTCCACACTCCTCTCCTTTCCCTCTCTCTCTCCACACTCCTCTCCTTTCCCTCTCTCCACACTCCTCTCCTTTCCCCTCTCTCTCCACACTCCTCTCCTTTCCCTCTCTCTCTCCACACTCCTCTCCTTCTCCCTCCTCTCTCTCTCCACACTCCTCTCCTTTCCCTCTCTCTCTCCACACTCCTCTCCTTTCCCCTCTCTCTCTCCACACTCCTCTCCTTTCCCCCTCTCTCTCTCCACACTCCTCTCCTTTCCCTCTCTCTCTCCACACTCCTCTCCTTTCCCTCTCTCTCTCTCCACACTCCTCTCCTTTCCCTCTGTCTCTCCACACTCCTCTCCTTTCCCCTCCACACTCCTCTCCTTTCCCTCTCTGTCTCTCCACAGTCCTCTCCTCTCCCCCTCTCTCTCTCCACACCCCTCTCCTTTCCCCTCTGTCTCTCCACACTCCTCTCCTTTCCCTCTGTCTCTCTCCACACTCCTCTCCTTTCCCTCTCTGTCTCTCCACACTCCTCTCCTTTCCCTCTCTCTCTCTCCAGACTCCTCTCTTTCTCTCCACACTCCTCTCTCCCACCTCTCTCTCTCCACACTCTTCCCCCTCTCTCTCTCCACACTCCTCTCCTTTCCCTCTCTCTCTCTCCACACTCCTCTCCTTTCCCACTGTCTCTCTCCACACTCCTCTCCTTTCCCTCTGTCTCTCTCCACACTCCTCTCCTTTCCCTCTCTCTCTCCACACTCCTCTCTCCCCCTCTCTCTCTCTCCACACTCCTCTCCTTTCCCTCTCTGTCTCTCCACACTCCTCTCCTTTCCCTCTGTCTCTCTCCACACTCCTCTCCTTTCCCTCTCTCTCTCTCCACACTCCTCTCTCCCCCTCTCTCTCTCCACACCCCTCTCCTTTCCCCCTCTGTCTCTCCACACTCCTCTCCTTTCCCTCTGTCTCTCTCCACACTCCTCTCCTTTCCCTCTCTGTCTCTCCACACTCCTCTCCTTTCCCTCTCTCTCTTCACACTCCTCTCCTTTCCCCTCTGTCTCTCCCCACTCCTCTCCTTTCCCCCTCTCTCTCTCCACACTCCTCTCCTTTCCCTCTCTCTCTCTCCACACTCCTCTCCTTTCCCTCTGTCTCTCTCCACACTCCTCTCCTTTCCCCTCTCTCTCTCCACACTCCTCTCCTTTCCCACTGTCTCTCTCCACACTCCTCTCCTTTCCCTCTGTCTCTCTCCACACTCCTCTCCTTTCCCTCTCTCTCTCCACACTCCTCTCCCCCCTCTCTCTCTCTCCACACTCCTCTCCTTTCCCTCTCTGTCTCTCCACACTCCTCTCCTTTCCCTCTCTGTCTCTCCACACTCCTCTCCTTTCCCTCTGTCTCTCTCCACACTCCTCTCCTTTCCCTCTCTCTCTCCACACTCCTCTCTCCCCCTCTCTCTCTCCACACCCCTCTCCTTTCCCCCTCTGTCTCTCCACACTCCTCTCCTTTCCCTCTGTCTCTCTCCACACTCCTCTCCTTTCCCTCTCTGTCTCTCCACACTCCTCTCCTTTCCCTCTCTCTCTCTCCAGACTCCTCTCTTTCTCTCCACACTCCTCTCTCCCCCTCTCTCTCTCCACACTCTCTCTCTCCACACTCCTCTCCTTTCCCTCTCTCTCTCTCCTCTCTCTCTCTCCACACTCCTCTCCTCTCTCCCCCTCTCTCTCCACACACCTCTCCTTTCCCTCTGTCTCTCTCCAAATTCCTCTCCTTTCCCTCTCTGTCTCTCCACACTCCTCTCCTTTCCCCCTCTCTCTCTCCACACTCCTCTCCTTTCCCTCTCTCTCTCTCCACACTCCTCTCCTTTCCCACTGTCTCTCTCCACACTCCTCTCCTTTCCCTCTGTCTCTCTCCACACTCCTCTCCTTTCCCTCTCTCTCTCCACACTCCTCTCTCCCCCTCTCTCTCTCTCCACACTCCTCTCCTTTCCCTCTCTGTCTCTCCACACTCCTCTCCTTTCCCTCTGTCTCTCTCCACACTCCTCTCCTTTCCCTCTGTCTCTCTCCACACTCCTCTCTCCCCTCTCTCTCTCCACACCCCTCTCCTTTCCCCCTCTGTCTCTCCACACTCCTCTCCTTTCCCTCTCTCTCTCCACACTCCTCTCCTTTCCCTCTCTCTCTCCACACTCCTCTCCTCCCCCTCTCTCTCTCTCCACACTCCTCTCCTTTCCCTCTCTGTCTCTCCACACTCCTCTCCTTTCCCTCTGTCTCTCTCCACACTCCTCTCCTTTCCCTCTCTCTCTCTCCACACTCCTCTCTCCCCTCTCTCTCTCCACACCCCTCTCCTTTCCCCTCTGTCTCTCCACACTCCTCTCCTTTCCCTCTCTCTCTCCACACTCCTCTCCTTTCCCTCTCTCTCTCCACACTCCTCTCCTTTCCCTCTGTCTCTCTCCACACTCCTCTCCTTTCCCTCTCTCTCTCCACACTCCTCTCCTTTCCCCCTCTCTCTCTCTCCACACTCCTCTCCCCCCTGTCTCTCTCCACACTCCTCTCCTTTCCCTCTGTCTCTCTCCACACTCCTCTCCTTTCCCTCTCTCTCTCCACACTCCTCTCTCCCCCTCTCTCTCTCTCCACACTCCTCTCCTTTCCCTCTCTGTCTCTCCACACTCCTCTCCTTTCCCTCTGTCTCTCTCCACACTCCTCTCCTTTCCCCTCTCTCTCTCCACACTCCTCTCTCCCCCTCTCTCTCTCCACACCCCTCTCCTTTCCCCCTCTGTCTCTCCACACTCCTCTCCTTTCCCTCTCTCTCTCTCCACACTCCTCTCCTTTCCCCTCTCTCTCCACACTCCTCTCCTTCACATCTCCTCTCCTCTCTCCACACTCCTCTCCTTTCTCCTCTCTCTCTCCACACTCCTCTCCTTTCCCTCTCTCTCTCCACACTCCTCTCCTTTCCCTCTCTCTCTCCACACTCCTCTCCTTTCCCTCTCTCTCTCCACACTCCTCTCCTTTCCCTCTCTCTCTCCACACTCCTCTCCTTTCCCCCTCTCTCTCTCCACACTCCTCTCCTTTCCCCCTCTCTCTCCACACTCCTCTCCTTTCCCTCTCTCTCTCCACACTCCTCTCCTTTCCCTCTCTCTCTCCACACTCCTCTCCTTTCCCTCTCTCTCTCTCCACACTCCTCTCCTTTCCCCCTCTCTCTCTCCACACTCCTCTCCTTTCCCTCTGTCTCTCTCCACACTCCTCTCCTTTCCCTCTCTCTCTCCACACTCCTCTCTCCCCCTCTCTCTCTCTCCACACTCCTCTCCTTTCCCTCTCTGTCTCTCCACACTCCTCTCCTTTCCCTCTGTCTCTCTCCACACTCCTCTCCTTTCCCTCTCTCTCTCTCCACACTCCTCTCTCCCCCTCTCTCTCTCCACACCCCTCTCCTTTCCCCCTCTGTCTCTCCACACTCCTCTCCTTTCCCTCTCTGTCTCTCCACACTCCTCTCCTTTCCCTCTCTCTCTCCACACTCCTCTCCTTTCCCTCTGTCTCTCTCCACACTCCTCTCCTTTCCCTCTGTCTCTCTCCACACTCCTCTCCTTTCCCTCTCTCTCTCCACACTCCTCTCCCCCTCTCTCTCTCCACACTCCTCTCCCCCTCTCTCTCTCTCCACACTCCTCTCCTTTCCCTCTCTGTCTCTCCACACTCCTCTCCTTTCCCTCTGTCTCTCTCCACACTCCTCTCCTTTCCCTCTCTCTCTCCACACTCCTCTCTCCCCCTCTCTCTCTCCACACCCCTCTCCTTTCCCCCTCTGTCTCTCCACACTCCTCTCCTTTCCCTCTGTCTCTCTCCACACTCCTCTCCTTTCCCTCTCTGTCTCTCCACACTCCTCTCCTTTCCCTCTCTCTCTCTCCAGACTCCTCTCTTTCTCTCCACACTCCTCTCTCCCCCTCTCTCTCTCCACACTCCTCTCCTTTCCCTCTGCTCTCTCCACACTCCTCTCCTTTCCCCTCTCTCTCCACACTCCTCTCTCCCCCCTCTCTCTCCACACCCTCTCCTTTCCCTCTCTCTCTCCACACTCCTCTCCTTTCCCTCTCTCTCTCCACACTCCTCTCCTTTCCCCTCTCTCTCTCCACACTCCTCTCCTTTCCCCTCTCTCTCTCCACACTCCTCTCCTTTCCCCTGTCTCTCTCCACACTCCTCTCCTTTCCCTCTCTCTCTCCACACTCCTCTCCTTTCCCTCTCTCTCTCCACACTCCTCTCCCCCTCTCTCTCTCTCCACACTCCTCTCCTTTCCCTCTCTGTCTCTCCACACTCCTCTCCTTTCCCTCTCTCTCTCCACACTCCTCTCCTTTCCCTCTCTCTCTCTCCACACTCCTCTCTCCCCCTCTCTCTCTCCACACCCCTCTCCTTTCCCCCTCTGTCTCTCCACACTCCTCTCCTTTCCCTCTCTCTCTCTCCACACTCCTCTCCTTTCCCTCTCTCTCTCCACACTCCTCTCCTTTCCCTCTCTCTCTCTCCACACTCCTCTCCTTTCCCTCTCTCTCTCCACACTCCTCTCCTTTCCCTCTCTCTCCACACTCCTCTCCTTTCCCTCTCTCTCTCCACACTCCTCTCCTTTCCCTCTCTCCACACTCCTCTCCTTTCCCTCTCTCTCTCCACACTCCTCTCCCCCTCTCTCTCTCCACACTCCTCTCCCCCCCTCTCTCTCTCCACACTCCTCTCCTTTCCCTCTCTGTCTCTCCACACTCCTCTCCTTTCCCTCTCTGTCTCTCCACACTCCTCTCCTTTCCCTCTTCTCTCTCCACACTCCTCTCTCTCTCTCTCCACACTCCTCTCTCCCCCTCTCTCTCTCCACACTCTCTCTCCTCCACACTCTCTCCTTTCCCTCTCTCTCTCCCTCTCTCTCTCTCCACACTCCTCTCCTCTCTCCCCCTCTCTCTCCACACTCCTCTCCTTTCCCCCTCTCTCTCTCCACACTCCTCTCCTTTCCCTCTCTCTCTCTCCACACTCCTCTCCTTTCCCACTGTCTCTCTCCACACTCCTCTCCTTTCCCTCTGTCTCTCTCCACACTCCTCTCCTTTCCCTCTCTCTCTCCACACTCCTATCTCCCCCTCTCTCTCTCTCCACACTCCTCTCCTTTCCCTCTCTGTCTCTCCACACTCCTCTCCTTTCCCTCTGTCTCTCTCCACACTCCTCTCCTTTCCCTCTCTCTCTCTCCACACTCCTCTCTCCTCCTCTCTCTCTCCACACCCCTCTCCTTTCCCCCTCTGTCTCTCCACACTCCTCTCCTTTCCCTCTCTCTCTCTCCACACTCCTCTCCTTTCCCTCTCTCTCTCCACACTCCTCTCCTTTCCCTCTCTCTCTCCACACTCCTCTCCTTTCCCTCTCTCTCTCCACACTCCTCTCCTTTCCCTCTCTCCACACTCCTCTCCTTTCCCTCTCTCTCTCCACACTCCTCTCCTTTCCCTCCTCTCTCTCTCCACACTCCTCTCCTTTCCCTCTCTCTCTCCACACTCCTCTCCTTTCCCTCTCTCTCTCCACACTCCTCTCCTTTCCCCCTCTCTCTCTATACACTCCTCTCCTTTCCCCCTCTCTCTCCACAATCCTCTCTCACCCTCTCTCTCTCTCCACACTCCTCTCCTTTCCCTCTCTCTCTTCACACTCCTCTCCTTTCCCCCTCTGTCTCTCCACACTCCTCTCCTTTCCCCCTCTCTCTCTCCACACTCCTCTCCTTTCCCTCTCTCTCTCCACACTCCTCTCCTTTCCCTCTGTCTCTCTCCACACTCCTCTCCTTTCCGTCTCTGTCTCTCCACACTCCTCTCCTTTCCCCCTCTCTCTCTCCACACTCATCTCCTTTCCCACTGTCTCTCTCCACACTCCTCTCCTTTCCCTCTGTCTCTCTCCACACTCCTCTCCTTTCCCTCTCTCTCTCCACACTCCTCTCTCCCCCTCTCTCTCTCTCCACACTCCTCTCCTTTCCCTCTCTGTCTCTCCACACTCCTCTCCTTTCCCTCTGTCTCTCTCCACACTCCTCTGCTTTCCCTCTCTCTCTCTCCACACTCCTCTCTCCCCCTCTCTCTCTCCACACCCCTCTCCTTTCCCCCTCTGTCTCTCCACACTCCTCTCCTTTCCCTCTGTCTCTCTCCACACTCCTCTCCTTTCCCTCTCTGTCTCTCCACACTCCTCTCCTTTCCCTCTCTCTCTTCACACTCCTCTCCTTTCCTCCTCTGTCTCTCCCCACTCCTCTCCTTTCCCCCTCTCTCTCTCCACACTCCTCTCCTTTCCCTCTCTCTCTCTCCACACTCCTCTCCTTTCCCTCTGTCTCTCTCCACACTCCTCTCCTTTCCCTCTCTGTCTCTCCACACTCCTCTCCTTTCCCTCTCTCTCTCCACACTCCTCTCCTTTCCCACTGTCTCTCTCCACACTCCTCTCCTTTCCCTCTGTCTCTCTCCACACTCCTCTCCTTTCCCTCTCTCTCTCCACACTCCTCTCCCCCCCTCTCTCTCTCTCCACACTCCTCTCCTTTCCCTCTCTGTCTCTCCACACTCCTCTCCTTTCCCTCTCTGTCTCTCCACACTCCTCTCCTTTCCCTCTGTCTCTCTCCACACTCCTCTCCTTTCCCTCTCTCTCTCCACACTCCTCTCTCCCCCTCTCTCTCTCCACACCCCTCTCCTTTCCCCCTCTGTCTCTCCACACTCCTCTCCTTTCCCTCTGTCTCTCTCCACACTCCTCTCCTTTCCCTCTCTGTCTCTCCACACTCCTCTCCTTTCCCTCTCTCTCTCTCCAGACTCCTCTCTTTCTCTCCACACTCCTCTCTCCCCCTCTCTCTCTCCACACTCTCTCTCTCCACACTCCTCTCCTTTCCCTCTCTCTCTCTCTCTCTCTCTCTCCACACTCCTCTCCTCTCTCCCCCTCTCTCTCCACACACCTCTCCTTTCCCTCTGTCTCTCTCCAAATTCCTCTCCTTTCCCTCTCTGTCTCTCCACACTCCTCTCCTTTCCCCCTCTCTCTCTCCACACTCCTCTCCTTTCCCTCTCTCTCTCTCCACACTCCTCTCCTTTCCCACTGTCTCTCTCCACACTCCTCTCCTTTCCCTCTGTCTCTCTCCACACTCCTCTCCTTTCCCTCTCTCTCTCCACACTCCTCTCTCCCCCTCTCTCTCTCTCCACACTCCTCTCCTTTCCCTCTCTGTCTCTCCACACTCCTCTCCTTTCCCTCTCTCTCTCTCCGCACTCCTCTCTCCCCCTCTCTCTCTCCACACCCCTCTCCTTTCCCCCTCTGTCTCTCCACACTCCTCTCCTTTCCCTCTCTCTCTCTCCACACTCCTCTCCTTTCCCTCTCTCTCTCCACACTCCTCTCCCTCTCTCTCTCCACACTCCTCTCCTTTCCCTCTCTCTCTCCACACTCCTCTCTCCCCCTCTCTCTCTCTCCACACTCCTCTCCTTTCCCTCTCTGTCTCTCCACACTCCTCTCCTTTCCCTCTGTCTCTCTCCACACTCCTCTGCTTTCCCTCTCTCTCTCTCCACACTCCTCTCTCCCCCTCTCTCTCTCCACACCCCTCTCCTTTCCCCCTCTGTCTCTCCACACTCCTCTCCTTTCCCTCTGTCTCTCTCCACACTCCTCTCCTTTCCCTCTCTGTCTCTCCACACTCCTCTCCTTTCCCTCTCTCTCTTCACACTCCTCTCCTTTCCTCCTCTGTCTCTCCCCACTCCTCTCCTTTCCCCCTCTCTCTCTCCACACTCCTCTCCTTTCCCTCTCTCTCTCTCCACACTCCTCTCCTTTCCCTCTGTCTCTCTCCACACTCCTCTCCTTTCCCTCTCTGTCTCTCCACACTCCTCTCCTTTCCCTCTCTCTCTCCACACTCCTCTCCTTTCCCACTGTCTCTCTCCACACTCCTCTCCTTTCCCTCTGTCTCTCTCCACACTCCTCTCCTTTCCCTCTCTCTCTCCACACTCCTCTCCCCCCCTCTCTCTCTCTCCACACTCCTCTCCTTTCCCTCTCTGTCTCTCCACACTCCTCTCCTTTCCCTCTCTGTCTCTCCACACTCCTCTCCTTTCCCTCTGTCTCTCTCCACACTCCTCTCCTTTCCCTCTCTCTCTCCACACTCCTCTCTCCCCCTCTGTCTCTCCACACTCCTCTCCTTTCCCTCTGTCTCTCTCCACACTCCTCTCCTTTCCCTCTCTGTCTCTCCACACTACTCTCCTTTCCCTCTCTCTCTCTCTCCAGACTCCTCTCTTTCTCTCCACACTCCTCTCTCCCTCTCTCTCTCCACACTCTCTCTCTCCACACTCCTCTCCTTTCCCTCTCTCTCTCTCTCTCTCCTCCACACTCCTCTCCTCTCTCCCCCTCTCTCTCCACACACCTCTCCTTTCCCTCTGTCTCTCTCCAAATTCCTCTCCTTTCCCTCTCTGTCTCTCCACACTCCTCTCCTTTCCCCCTCTCTCTCTCCACACTCCTCTCCTTTCCCTCTCTCTCTCTCCACACTCCTCTCCTTTCCCACTGTCTCTCTCCACACTCCTCTCCTTTCCCTCTGTCTCTCTCCACACTCCTCTCCTTTCCCTCTCTCTCTCCACACTCCTCTCTCCCCCTCTCTCTCTCTCCACACTCCTCTCCTTTCCCTCTCTGTCTCTCCACACTCCTCTCCTTTCCCTCTCTCTCTCTCCGCACTCCTCTCTCCCCCTCTCTCTCTCCACACTCCTCTCCTTTCCCCCTCTGTCTCTCCACACTCCTCTCCTTTCCCTCTCTCTCTCTCCACACTCCTCTCCTTTCCCTCTCTCTCTCCACACTCCTCTCCCTCTCTCTCTCCACACTCCTCTCCTTTCCCTCTCTCTCTCCACACTCCTCTCCTTTCCCTCTCTCTCTCCACACTCCTCTCCTTTCCCTCTCTCCACACTCCTCTCCTTTCTCCCTCTCTCTCCACACTCCTCTCCTTTCCCTCTCTCTCTCCACACTCCTCTCCTTTCTCCCTCTCTCTCCACACTCCTCTCCTTTCCCTCTCTCTCCACACTCCTCTCCTTTCCCTCTCTCACTCCACACTCCTCTCCTTTCCCCCTCTCTCTCTCCACACTCCTCTCCTTTCCCTCTCTCTCCACACGCCTCTCCTTTCCCTCTCTCCACACTCCTCTCCTTTCTCTCTCTCTCTCCACACTCCTCTCTCCCCCTCTCTCTCCACACCCCTCTCCTTTCCCCCTCTGTCTCTCCACACTCCTCTCCTTTCCCTCTCTCTCTCTCCACACTCCTCTCCTTTCCCTCTCTCTCTCCACACTCCTCTCCCTCTCTCTCTCCACACTCCTCTCCTTTCCCTCTCTCTCTCCACACTCCTCTCCTTTCCCTCTCTCCACACTCCTCTCCTTTCTCCCTCTCTCTCCACACTCCTCTCGTTTCCCTCTCTCTCTCCACACTCCTCTCCTTTCTCCCTCTCTCTCCACACTCCTCTCCTTTCCCTCTCTCTCTCCACACTCCTCTCCTTTCCCTCTCTCACTCCACACTCCTCTCCTTTCCCCCTCTCTCTCTCCACACTCCTCTCCTTTCCCCCTCTCTCTCTATACACTCCTCTCCTTTCCCCCTCTCTCTCCACACTCCTCTCTCAACCTCTCTCTCTCTCCACACTCCTCTCCTTTCCCTCTCTGTCTCTCCACACTCCTCTCCTTTCCCCCTCTCTCTCCACACTCCTCTCTCAACCTCTCTCTCTCTCCACACTCCTCTCCTTTCCCTCTCTCTCTCTCCACACTCCTCTCCTTTCCCTCTCTCCACACTCCTCTCCTTTCTCCCTCTCTCTCCACACTCCTCTCGTTTCCCTCTCTCTCTCCACACTCCTCTCCTTTCTCCCTCTCTCTCCACACTCCTCTCCTTTCCCTCTCTCTCTCCACACTCCTCTTCTTTCCCTCTCTCACTCCACACTCCTCTCCTTTCCCCCTCTCTCTCTCCACACTCCTCTCCTTTCCCCCTCTCTCTCTATACACTCCTCTCCTTTCCCCTTCTCTCTCCACACTCCTCTCTCAACCTCTCTCTCTCTCCACACTCCTCTCCTTTCCCTCTCTGTCTCTCCACACTCCTCTCCTTTCCCCCTCTCTCTCCACACTCCTCTCCTTTCCCTCTCTGTCTCTCCACACTCCTCTCCTTTCCCTCTCTCTCTTCACACTCCTCTCCTTTCCCCCTCTGTCTCTCCACACTCCTCTCCTTTCCCCCTCTCTCTCTCCACACTCCTATCCTTTCCCTCTCTCTCTCCACACTCCTCTCCTTTCCCTCTGTCTCTCTCCACACCCCTCTCCTTTCCGTCTCTGTCTCTCCACACTCCTCTCCTTTCCGTCTCTGTCTCTCCACACTCATCTCCTTTCCCTCTCTCTCTCTCCACACTCCTCTCCTTTCCCACTGTCCCTCGCCACACTCCTCTCCTTTCCCTCTGTCTCTCTCCACACTCCTCTCCTTTCCCTCTCTCTCTCCACACTCCTCTCTCCCCCTCTCTCTCTCTCCACACTCCTCTCCTTTCCCTCTCTGTCTCTCCACACTCCTCACCTTTCCCTCTGTCTCTCTCCACACTCCTCTCCTTTCCCTCTGTCTCTCTCCACACTCCTCTCCTTTCCCTTTCCCTCTCTCTCTCCACACCCCTCTCCTTTCCCCCTCTGTCTCTCCACACTCCTCTCCTTTCCCTCTGTCTCTCTCCACACTCCTCTCCTTTCCCTCTGTCTCTCTCCACACTCCTCTCCTTTCCCTCTCTGTCTCTCCACACTCCTCTCCTTTCCCTCTCTCTCTCTCCAGACTCCTCTCTTTCTATCCACACTCCTCTCTCCCCCTCTCTCTCCACACTCCTCTCCCCCCTCTCTCTCTCCACACTCCTCTCCTTTCCCTCTCTCTCTCTCTCTCTCTCTCTCTCCACACTCCTCTCCTCTCTCCCCCTCTCTCTCCACACTCCTCTCCTTTCCCTCTGTCTCTCTCCACACTCCTCTCCTTTCCCTCTCTCTCCAGACTCCTCGCTTTCTCTCCACACTCCTCTCTCCCCCTCTCTCTCTCCACACTCCTGTCCCCCTCTCTCTCTCTCCACACTCCTCTCTCCCCCTCTCTCTCTCTCCACACTCCTCTCTCCCCCTCTCTCTCTCCACACTCCTCTCTCCCCCTCTCCACATCGAGTCCCAGAACTCTAGCCTGTTCTCCAAACTAAACAGGAGAGGAGTAGCAGAAGCACTGAACTTAAATGTTCCTGGCCTCACCAAGGTCTGAATCAACAGTTACCCTCAGGCTATTTGTGTTTTGGTGGGGCTGTCGATGGTTCAGGAGCTCAAACCAAAGTCACATTCTAGGAGGTAATAACAGGATCAGACAACAACAAACACACACACACACACACACACACACACACACACATGCACGCGCACACGCACGCACGCACACACACACACACACACACACCAAAATCAGGTATTCTGTTGAGGGACAGTTAGTTTTTTTGAACAGGTCTTAATGTGATCTGTTGAGGGACAATTAGTTATTTTGAACAGGTCTTAATGTGATCTGTTGAGGGACAGTTAGTTATTTTGAACAGGTCTTAATGTGATCTGTTGAGGGACAGTTAGTTATTTTGAACAGGTCTTAATGTGATCTGTTGAGGGACAGTTAGTTATTTTGAACAGGTCTTAATGTGATCTGTTGAGGGACAGTTAGTTATTTTGAACAGGTCTTAATGTGATCTGTTGAGGGACAATTAGTTATTTTTGTAACACGCCTCTGGCAAGAGGGGGGGGGGTGGAATCAGGAGCAGGAGAGCAGATGGGTTCCAGGAAATCAAATGTTTATTAAAGGCGGTCCCAAAGGCACAGCACAAACACAAAGGGTAACCGCACAAAATGTAGCATCCACCCACAGGGAAGGAATTGAGTGCACACAGAGGAGAAACCTCGACTCCGTTAACTATCGAGCAAAAATGTCCACGGTAAAACACATACCGCACAAAACGAAACAAAATCCCGTGGTGCAGGCACGCACCCCTTACAGTACTAAACAGCAACAATCCTGCACACAGCCTAACCTGCAGCGGGGAAATATAAACCCACCGAATCAGTACAACTAGACACAGGTGTGTAAAACAAGACAGTGCTAAACGAAAAAGGAAAATGGGATCGGTGGCAGCTATTACAACAGCTAACCCAGTCGCAGAAACCTCTGAAATCAACAGCTAACAACAGCTAACCCAGTCACATCAACCTCTGAAATCAACAGCTAACAACAGCTAAACCAGTCACATCAACCTCTGAAATCAACAGCTAACCCAGTCACATCAACCTCTGAAATCACCAGCTAACAACAGCTAACCCAGTCACATCAACCTCTGAAATCAACAGCTAACAACAGCTAACCCAGTCACATCAACCTCTGAAATCACCAGCTAACAACAGCTAACCCAGTCACATCAACCTCTGAAATCACCAGCTAACAACAGCTAACCCAGTCACATCAACCTCTGAAATCACCAGCTAACAACAGCTAACCCAGTCACATCAACCTCTGAAATCACCAGCTAACAACAGCTAACCCAGTCACATCAACCTCTGAAATCAACAGCTAACAACAGCTAACCCAGTCACGTCAACCTCTGAAATCAACAGCTAACGTTCCCTTTTAGTTTGTTTTAGCTGTTTTCCATTGACACTTCTATCCGTAATATTAATGATGTTGCTGTTGGTCAGAAAAATTGCTAGCAGACATCCGACATCATTACCTCTCTATGGTAAGAGGAAGATCGAATTCATATTGTTTTGCAACAACGAGGTCTGAGTGGCAAACAGCAAGGTTCATACAAACCTGTGCTGTTCCAAACTAATTGCTAGCTAGAAGCTAGATGAAATAATATGTTTAATGAAAGCATACACTTTTAGATATACAGTATATAAATACATTAAAAAAAGAGTTCTACATAGAACCTTTTGGATCGGTCAATTCAAAATGTAACTGCCATTACGATTTAAAAACCAACTGCCAATCCATTCCAGCATGAAGACGCAAGAGGACTTGCAAATACAGCCGACCAATAAGCACGTTATTTTGCGGGGAATTATGGTAAGCAGAGTTGATTATTTAATTAAAATGTATGAAGCCAAAGTCATATGATAAACTGTAGGCAAAATATATAAAGTTGAAAATACATTTGAGCACTTCAGAAAAGGCTAGGCTACTTCAATTCACCTCTTTACAAGCTAGCCAGCTAACTCTTTCATATATACTTTCTTTTTTATTATGGGATATGCCAAATAGAGGTACAGAGCCAGCCTGATATTAGCAATTAGCTAATTGTTTCTTTAATTCACTATTTCAGTGTGGAGTCAATTGAGGGGACTAGCACATGTTTCATGAAGCCATTAGAAGACTGTTGCTAACTGAGAGGAGGTATGTATAAATTATTTATAATAAATTATGTGTAATAAGTCTTGGTGATTAATCGCCTAGTTAATCATTACCTGACTTTTAACACACTATGTTTTTCTCCATCTGGCACTAACCCAGAACTATCAGAGGCAGAGGATCTCTCTTTCTGCTGCTGCTGACAACAACTGCAATGTAAGTTGTTCTTCTACATCATAATAATGATGTGTCTGCTGGGCATTTAGTCTTCTCAAGGAGTTGGACCTGTGATGCAGGTACCCAGCCGCCGAAGGAGTTGGACCTGTGATGCAGGTTCCCAGCGGCTAAGGAGTTGGACCTGTGATGCAGGTACCCAGCCGGATAAGGAGTTGGACCTGTGATGCAGGTACCCAGCCGCCTAAGGAGTTGGACCTGTGATGCAGGTACCCAGCCGCCTAAGGAGTTGGACCTGTGATGCAGGTACCCAGCTGGCTAAGGAGTTGGACCTGTGATGCAGGTACCCAGCCGCCTAAGGAGTTGGACCTGTGATGCAGGTACCCAGCCGCCTAAGGAGTTGGACCTGTGATGCAGGTACCCAGCTGGCTAAGGAGTTGGACCAGTGATGCAGGTACCCAGCGGTTAAGGAGTTGGAACTGTGATGCAGGTAACCAGCCGGCTAAGGAAATGGACTTGTGATGCAGGTACCCAGCCGGCTAAGGAGTTGGACCTGTGATGCAGGTACCCAGCGGCTAAGGAGATGGACTTGTGATGCAGGTACCCAGCCGATAAGGAGTTGGACCTGTGATGCAGGTACCCAGCCGATAAGGAGTTGGACCTGTGATGCAGGTACCCAGCCGGATAAGGAGTTGGACCTGTGATGCAGGTACCCAGCCGGATAAGGAGTTGGACCTGTGATGCAGGTACCCAGCTGGCTAAGGAGTTGGACCTGTGGTCGGTTCGAATCGCGGGCCGGGTGCTGGGGAAAAATATGGGCGAAATTAATCTGACAACTGGAGGGCACCTGGGTTCACATCCTCAAAACATTCCCCTACCGTTGTGTCGTGTCGTGTCGTGTCGTGTCGTGTCGTGTCGCGTCGCATCGCATCGTATCGTAAACAGGTCAGCCAGAATTTATGTGGGTCGTCATTCAAACAAACATATGCCCCCAGGGCATATTTCCATATTTGCTTCTAATGACAAATTCTATTATTTTGTCCATTATTTTATTGTTTATTTAAGCATTAAGGTCCAAGGGGGAGGGCTATATTGAACAATATACCACAAACCCCCACCGAGGTGCCTTATTGCTATTATAAACTGGTTACCAACGTAATTAGAGCAGTAAAAATACATGTTTTGTCATAACCGTGGTATACGGTCTCATATACCACGGCTTTCAGCCAATGAGCATTCAGGGCTCGAAGAACCCAGTTAATTATATACTCGGCTCAGAATAATAAAATATTAGTATTTAATAGTGGTAGCCATAATTCATACATGGCACCATGCAGGGTTCTATATGGAACCTCTAAGGTTCTTATCAAGGAACCCTATAAGAATGTTCTAGATAGAACTTTTAGGGGTTCCATATGAAGGATTTTCAGTTTTATAAGGAACCAAACATTTATCCGTCTCCCTCTCTCTCTCTCTTTGTCTCTCTCTCTCCCCCACTCTCCACACACACACACACACACACACACACACACACACACACACACACACACACACACACACACACACACACACACACACACACACACACACACACACACACACACACACACACACACACACACACACACACAGGCACACAATATAATTTTGAAATGAGTGTTGTATTGATGCTCTTATGTGGTGACATACTGTTTGTGTTCACTGTTGCTACTTCTATTAATGTTGTTACTAATTTTTATTATTTTATGTATTGTTTTTCTTACATTTAGACTTCACAGAGAACTTCCCACGTACACTGCACGCAGACATACACACACACACACACACACACACACACACACACACACACACACACACACACACACACACACACACACACACACACACACACACCCGCACGCAGACACACACACCAGAGTTGGCTGCTTAATACTGTAATTAGGCTTTACAACAGGGATGCTGTAATATGTTTTACAGTAAGGAAACTAGTACTGTAATATATAATACAGCATCTCTGCTGTAAAGCTAAATTACAATATTTAAACTGGCAACTCTGGTGCCAGTATAATGCTGTAAATTTACAGGGAAAAGTTTTACAGTAATATCTTTAAACAGAACCCTGCTCTTCTTCCTTTACCTCCTCTTCCACCTCTCTCTCCTCCTCCCTCCTCCTCTTCCGCTTCTTTCTCTCTCCTCCTCCTCCTCTACCTCTTTCTCTCTCCTCCTCCTCCTCCTCCTCCTAACTCCTCTTCCTCCTCCCTCCTCCTCTTCCTCTTCTCTACTCCTCCTCCTCCTCCTCTACCTCTTCCTCTCTCCTCCTCCTCCTCCTCCTCCTCTTAACTCCTCTTCCCTCCTCTTCCTCCTCCCTCCTCCTCTTCTCTCCTCCTCCACCTCCTCCTCTCCAGTCGATCCCGACCTCAACTTGAAGTGCATCAAAATGTACTGCTTTGCTGCCATTATTATTTTACCAACGGACCGTTCCTCTCTGTATGAGTGCTTAACACCGTGGCCTGGTCTGCCTGCCTCTCTGAATATCATTAGCTTCTCCCACAGGGACAGACAACTAGGAACATGGTGGAAGGTTGTAATGAATACTAGAACAATACAGATGTGTGGTCAACGTCCCTGTACAACACACACACACACACACACACTCACACACACACACCACACACACACACACACACACACACACACACACACACACACACACACACACACACTGCAAGCAGACAAACACACAAACACACAAACACACACACAGAGCACAATTGGCCCCCCGAGCACAGAGCAGCACCCAGGTATAGACTGTGGTAAGAAGACTTGACTATCGCCGTGCAATAAAACAATATCTCAGACAGAGAATAGATTACAAAAACAGAGAGGAGAGACTCTTCAGATTACATAAACAGAGAGGAGAGGTCTCTTCAGATTACAGAAACAGAGAGGAGAGGTCTCTTCAGATTACAAAAACAGAGAGGAGAGACTCTTCAGATTACATAAACAGAGAGGAGAGGTCTCTTCAGATTACAGAAACAGGGAGGAGAGGTCTCTTCAGATGACAGAAACAGAGAGGAGAGGTCTCTTCAGATTACAGAAACAGAGGTGAGAGGTCTCTTCAGATTACAGAAACAGAGAGGAGAGGTCTCTTCAGATTACAGAAACAGAGAAGAGAGGCCTCTTCAGATTACAGAAACATATAGGAGAGGTCTCTTCAGATTACAGAAACAGAGGGGAGAGATCTCTTCAGATTACAGAGAGGAGAGGTCTCTTCAGATTACAGAAACAGAGAGGAGAGATCTCTTCAGATTACAGAAACAGAGAGGAGAGGTCTCTTCAGATTACAGAAACAGAGAGGAGAGGTCTCTTCAGATTACAGAAACAGAGAGGAGAGGTCTCTTCAGATTACAGAAACAGAGGGGAGAGGTCACTTCAGATTACAGAAACATAGAGGAGAGGTCTCTTCAGATTACAGAAACATAGAGGAGAGGTCTCTTCAGATTACAGAAACAGAGAGGAGAGGTCTCTTCAGATTACAGAAACAGAGAGGAGAGACTCTTCAGATTACAGAAACATAGAGGAGAGGTCTCTTCAGATTACAGAAACAGAGAGGAGAGGTCTCTTCAGATTACAGAAACAGAGAAGAGAGGTCTCTTCAGATTACAGAAACAGAGAGGAGAGGTCTCTTCAGATTACAGAAACAGAGAGGAGAGGTCTCTTCAGATTACAGAAACAGAGACAAGAGGTCTCTTCAGATTACAGAAACAGAGAGGAGAGATCCCTTCAGATTACAGAGAGGAGAGGTCTCTTCAGATTACAGAAACAGAGAGGAGAGGTCTCTTCAGATTACAGAAACAGAGAAGAGAGGTCTCTTCAGATTACAGAAACAGAGAGGAGAGGTCTCTTCAGATTACAGAAACAGAGAGGAGAGGTCTCTTCAGATTACAGAAACAGAGAGGAGAGATCTCTTCAGATTACAGAAACAGAGAGGAGAGATCCCTTCAGATTACAGAGAGGAGAGGTCTCTTCAGATTACAGAAACAGAGAGGAGAGGTCTCTTCAGATTACAGAAACAGAGAAGAGAGGTCTCTTCAGATTACAGAAACAGAGAGGAGAGGTCTCTTCAGATTACAGAAACAGAGAGGAGAGGTCTCTTCAGATTACAGAAACAGAGAGGAGAGATCTCTTCAGATTACAGAAACAGAGAGGAGAGATCCCTTCAGATTACAGAGAGGAGAGGTCTCTTCAGATTACAGAAACAGAGAGGAGAGGTCTCTTCAGATTACAGAAACAGAGAAGAGAGGTCTCTTCAGATTACAGAAACAGAGAGGAGAGGTCTCTTCAGATTACAGAAACAGAGAGGAGAGGTCTCTTCAGATTACAGAAACAGAGAGGAGAGATCTCTTCAGATTACAGAAACAGAGAGGAGAGATCCCTTCAGATTACAGAGAGGAGAGGTCTCTTCAGATTACAGAAACAGAGAGGAGAGGTCTCTTCAGATTGTAAAACAACACATTACACATATCGGCTGTATGTGACAATACATATTTCTTAGGGGGGGATTGTTTTTTCATGACTACTCATTTGTATCCAACAAAGTGCATGTGACCGACTGTACTCTGTCTAGGTTGTCTACCAAACAGTGTCCCAGCACGTCAGAGAGAGAGAGAGAGAGAGAGAGAGAGAGACAGAATTTGCATCCCAAATGGAACCCTATTCCCTACATAGTGCACTACTTTAGAAGGGATGCTGCTTCCTGTCCCGAAAAGAATCAATCTGTCAACAAAGAAAGATGGGTTGCTAAGGACACGTCGTCGTGGGAACCTCTTTGAGGAAGTAACTGATGTCTCACCTGGGCGTTAATCTAAATCACTTTTATTAGTTATCACACAAGGAGGGTGACATTATATACGTCCCGATTGGTTCCCTATCCCCTATATAGTGCACTATTTTAGATATAGGGTGTCATTTGGGACGCGGGGCTTTATTAAGAATTAAGGGAGGAGGATACTAAAAGATTCTAAACATTTAACAAGTCAGGATCTACGAGAGAGTCTCATTTATTTTTGAAGCTAAACTTTAAAAGGGAAGCTGTCACAGTTCAACGGTTATTTGATTTTAAATGATTGTTTTGTTGTTTTACAAACCCATAGCATGTAGCTTTAACAGAGTCCTGCCTCGGTAGCTTTCATGCCTCGAGGAGAGGATTGGAAACAGTCATATAACATTTGTAGCTATAGTCCCCTACTTGTCCCCTAAAGTGGCAAACCCTTTTATCCACCACTAGAGACTACCAAGGGAGGGTACTGAGACAAGAGGAACAAGACTTCAGACACCTTACTAGGGGAAGTCCTATGAAGAAGAATACAATATTGTAGAACGAGAAGAACTCACACTCTCTCTCTCTCTCTCTCTCACACACACACACACACACACACACACACACACACACACACACACACACACACACACACACACACACACACACACACACACACACACACACACACACACACACACACTCACACACTCACACACACACACACACACACACACACACCCACACCCACACCCACACACACAGAAACACACACACACCTTCACACCAACATCTGTAGGTCCTTTGGGAGAAACTACAGAACTGTAAAACATACAACCAATGTTCTGTTATCGAACAGGACTTGAATTGAGTTTGAAACGTGTTCTCACAGCGAACCTCACTATCTTTCTATTAGATGGTATGAGTCCCAATGTAGTTCCCTTAACTTCAAACAAGCCTGAAGACATGAAGTACATGATAAACCTGCCCAGTAATCAGCCTTAATAACACTCAAACCTGGAGGTCATCTTTACACTACCAATCATTATTACAACACTGCAACTAAAGATACTGTTGAGGGAGAGAGAGGGAGAGAGAGGCAGACAGAGAGAGGCAGACAGAGAGGGAGAGAGAGAGGGGGGAGAGAGAGCGGGGAGACAGAGGGGGGGAGATGAAGAGAGAGAGGCAGACAGAGAGGGAGAGAGAGAGGGGGGAGAGAGACAGAGAGGGAAAGAGACAGACAGACAGACAGACAGACAGACAGACAGACAGACAGACAGACAGACAGACAGACAGACAGACAGACAGACAGACAGACAGACAGACAGACAGACAGACAGACAGACAGACAGACAGACAGACAGACAGACAGACAGACAGACAGACAGACAGACAGAGGGGGAAAGGGGGAGTGAGAGAGAGAGAGAGAGAGAGAGAGAGAGAGAGAGAGAGAGAGAGGGTGAGGGTGAGAGAGGGAGGGAAAAGATTGAGCGAGAGAGAGAGAAGTAGAGAGATTTAACTTTTAAACTTTTGTTTATCTATTGCACTTGCTTTGGCAATGTAAACATGTGTTTCCCATGCCAATAAAGCCCTTAGAATTTAATTTAATTTAATTAAGAGCGAGAGAGAGAAGGGGAATACATAGTTGGTTGTACAACTGAATGCATTCAACTGAAATGTGTTTTCCGCAATGAACCCAACCCCTCTGAATCAGAGAGGTGCGGAGGGCTGCCATAATCGACGTCCACGTCATCGGCGCCCGGGGGAACAGTGGGTTAAACTGCCTTGTTCAGGGGCAGAACGACAGATTTTTACCTTGTCAGCTCGGGGATTCGATCCAGCAACCTTTGGGTTACTGGCCCAACACTTCCTACCTGCCAGGAGAGAGAGAGAGAACACCCTGGAGAGACACAGCAGAGGAAGAGCTGCTCTGCAGCGTTAGGGGATAGAAGGTGTGCCCACTGGGGAGAAGGGAAGTTTAGTAGTCCACACAACACAGAAAGAGGGAGGGGGAGGGAGGGAGGGAGGGAGGGAGGGAGGGAGGGAGGGAGGGAGGGAGGGAGGGAGGGAGGGAGGGAGGGAGGGAGGGAGGGAGGGAGGGAGGGAGGGACAGAAGAGAGGGGATGTGAGAGAGATGGAGAACGAGAAAGAGAGAGAAACAAAAACAAACCACTTTAGGTCCCTCTCCTTCTCTCCTCTCTGTCTGAGGTTTATAGCCACCCACACCATGCTAAAGGTGTCTATATAGAAAGCAGATTAAGGTTGTGCATCCTAAATGGTTGCCTATTCTCTACATACTGAACAACTTTTGACCAGAATCCCCGTGGCATTTGGGACGTACCCCTGGGTCTATTTCTGCATTCAGCAGGGCCCTCCACCGGCCACCAGATAACCACCCTACCCCCATATCCTCCCCCCAAGTGGCACTCAAAATTTAATTAGTATGTTGCCGTTTAAAACTATTAATATTCATTGAATTGGCATTTTGCACTAATGCAAATGAAGCCAGATGGAGGGCTCATTTCAGACCTGGCTGTGGGGTTCTTTCTGGAGTGAAGAATCTGTCTCACCTTACTAATATTCTGATATATACTATATAAACCTGAGCAGAAAGAAAAACGAGCAGTATCATTATCACGGTTTGAGTTTCTCCTTTGGGAGAGGAGAGGAGAGGAGAGGAGAGGAGAGGAGAGGAGAGGAGAGGAGAGGAGAGGAGAGGAGAGGAGAGGAGAGGAGAGGAGAGGAGAGGAGAGGAGAGGAGAGGAGAGGAGAGGAGAGGAGAGGAGAGGAGAGGAGAGGAGAGGAGAGGAGAGGAGAGGAGAGAGCTCCCTGTTGGACCAATTACTACTTGAGCTAGAAGTTCTCCAGAACCTCAGCTCCTACACTTATCCCAGACAGAATGAAGAGGTATTGTTTATATATTTCAATAGCCTGATCCAGCTCTGTAATAAGAGGTGCAGGATGACGTCAATGCACCCACAGATCCTCTTAGACTTGTCATGTCCTCTGGGACCTTTTAGTCCACAACTCTCCACCCAGAAACAGGAAAAAAGGTTTTGTTTTTATATACGTTCGTTATACCCTTCTCCTGGGTATCTAAATATCACCCAGGTACTCTTAGACTTCCCATGACGAACATGACATCTTAGGTACAGTATAATGATGGATGGTTAAATCCATTGTGGTTTGGGACATTTTGACATGTGACACCGATCTCATGTCACTGTGTAGCGTTGTTGGCAGCATGTTGTGAATCAGTTTCAAGTGCCTGTGTTTCCTGTTGCCTCGCAGGCCAATCATTTCCTGGCGACCCAGGCTCCTTGCTCAGGCCAAACGCTACGCCAAACATACAGATGATAGTTTCTTCTCCGCAATGAGTCTGGATCTGAGTACCCTTCCCCGAACGCCAACACATTCGGGACCGTCTGATTGGTCCAGAAACCGATGGGTTGGGCCAGAGCCAGAACACACGTGGACGGCGAACGTTAGAACATTCTTCGTTGGCTTTGAAACTCTGATTGGTTCCAGAGGATTCAACCGCTGATGACTTTGGTTCGTTCGACTTCTCGTGCCCCTCGTCACCACAAACGACTTCACCGATGGCAGTCTCAGACTGAAGAATGTAGCGAATGACAGAGCAGCGGAAGAATTCAGTGTGAGTCGTCAGGATAAGCCAACCTTGACCCTCAAATCGAACTGAACACATCAACTCAGGCCTTGTTCATTTGTCATTGTTCATTTGTCATAGAATCTGTGGTTCTATGAAAAGTATTAGTGAGTTATGACTGTTCAATGACAAGTATTAGTGAGTTATGACTGTTCTATGACAAGTATTAGTGACTTATGACTGTTCTATGACAGGTATTAGTGTCTTATGACTGTTCTATGACACGTAATAGTGAGTTATGACTGTTCTATGACAAGTATTAGCGAGTTATGAATGTTCTACGAAAGGTATTAGTGAGTTATGAATGTTTTATGACACGTATTAATGACTTTCGACTGTTCTATGACAGGTATTAGTGAGTTATGACTGCTCTATGACAGGTATTAGTGAGTTATGACTGTTCTATGACACTTAATAGTGAGTTATGACTGTTCTATGACAGGAATTAGTGAGTTATGAATGTTCTATGACATTAGTGAGTTATGAATGTTCTATGACAGGTATTAGTGAGTTATGACTGTTCTATTACCCTCCTATCAACCTGATATCACTGATATTCACCTGGAACCATGGCTGCATCGCAGATGGTACCCTATTCTCTATGTAGCCTACTGATTGTAGACAGGGATACACAACACCACCACAGCAGCCACTGATAGGAGACAGGGATACACAACAACACCACAGCAGCCACTGATAGGAGACAGGGATACACAACAACACCACAGCAGCCACTGATAGGAGACAGGGATACACAACAACACCACAGCAGCCACTGATAGGAGACAGGGATACACAACAACACCACAGCAGCCACTGATAGGAGACAGGGATACACAACAACACCACAGCAGCCACTGATAGGAGACAGGGATACACAAAAACACTTCCACAGCAGCCACTGATAGGAGACAGGGATACACAACAACACCACAGCAGCCACTGATAGGAGACAGGAACACACAACACCACCACAGCAGCCACTGATAGGAGACAGGTATACACAACAACACCACAGCAGCCACTGATAGGAGACAGGGATACACAACAACACCACAGCAGCCACTGATAGGAGACAGGTATACAGATCTGTATCCTCTGTCTGCTTTGGGATCTATGTCTAGACCACTCAGAGAGGAGTACACAGGATGACTCCAAAATGGCATCCTACCCAGCTAGCACATAACGTTCTGAGAACCATGTGTTTCTAAGAGCTTGGTGAGAGCTTGGTTGTCATATGGTTATTTATGCGTACAACCTTCCCGAAATGTTCTGGTGAATGGTGGTAGGATAGTTGATTGGCCTTGGAAGATTTTCAGCACGTTTAAGGAACTTGATTATAATGTTATTTTATTGGTATTTATTATTTTATTTATTTTAACAGATTGGTTCCTAAAAGTTCAAAACATGATAGAAACGTTCTCTAACTGGTTTGACATCGGGAACGTTAAGAAACAATGTTCTTTTGTGGGAATTTTTCAGTACTTCAGTATTAACGTTTTTCTACTGGTTTCCTCAAAGTTATATTTAAAATCATGTTCTCAGATCATTAAGAAAACTTTCCATAAAAAAAAAATATATATATATATTAGTAATGGCAGTATTGAGACATTTTGAAAAAAATATGTGCCTATTTTTAACTGCCTCCTACACCAACTCAGAAGCTAGGATATGCATATTATTAACACATTAACACATTAACATTCGGATAGAAAACACTCTGAATTTTCGAAGACAGTTTGAATGGTGTCTGTAAGTATAACAAAACTCATATTGCAGGCAAAAACCTGTGAAAAATAGATAAAAAAAAATGTGAATTTTGTGACTGTACTATTTAGTGTCATTGTTTTATAGATACCATAGTGAGAAAGGATTCATTTCGCAACACCTACGGCTTCCACTAGATGTCAACGATCTTTATAAAGTTGTTTGAAGCGTCTATGATAAACAGAGAGCAAATTAGAATCCAAGGAAGTTGACATGTCATCACTTCATTTTTTTGCGCCTGCGCATAAATCTGAGAAACGTGAGTTTGTCATCATTTTTTATCTAGACATAGGATAGGTTGTGTGAAAATATTACTGATGTTTAACGTTAAAAATGGACCAAAAGATTAATGCTAAACAACATTTGACATGTTTGAACGAACATAAATAGATTATTTACTAGGTTTTTTTAGCTTTTCGGCGTGATTTTACCAGCCCCCCAACCACGTTTTGTGGGAGCATAATGAACGCTAAGTACTTGGTGTTATTTGGACATAAATTATGAACTTTGTCAAAAGAAACCACATTTGTTCCGGACCTGGAATGCCTTCCGGACCTGGGATCCTGCCTTCTGATGGAGATAATCAAAGGTAAGGGGGTATTTACAATGTTATTATCGATTTTAGATAATGCTAACTGTATAGCATAGCCTGTTGTTCTTAGCATAGCACCCCGTTTATTGCAAAATGTGATTTCCCAGTAAAGTTATTTTGAGATCTGGCCATTCGGTAGCAATTACGAGATGATAATATATTATTCTTTGAATGACAATATTATAATTTACCAATGTTGTCGAATAGTAATTTTGTTATGTTCACCGGAAGCATTTCAGAGAAGAAAAAAATCTGAATTTCACGCTACTGTAAAATGCTGTTTTTGGATATAAATATGAACTTGATGGAACAAAAAATGCATGTATTGTATAACATAATGTCCTTGGAGTGTCATCTGATGGAGATTGACAAAGGTTAGTGCATAATTCTAGCTGGTTTCTGCTTTTGGTGACGCCTGACCTTGAATTGAAAATGGATGTTTGTACTTTTGTGGCTATGTACTGTCCTAACATAATCTAACTTTATGCTTTTGCCGTAAAGCCTCTTTGAAAATCGAACAATGTGGTTAGATTAAGGAGATGTTTATCTTTTAAATTGTGTAAAATAGTTGATGGTTTGAGAAATTGAAATTATTAGATTTTTGATGTTTTGAATTTCCAGCCTTGTTAGCAATCCCGACTCGGGGTTCATTGCTAACCTGTAGCCCCAACAGGTTAATAAAAAATCCCACTAAATTTTCACTTCCCTCTTCAGTTTAAAAAAAAAAACGTTCTGTTTTACCGG
>NC_138307.1:34710000-34717500 GCF_965601325.2 Salmo salar | reverse complement strand
TCCTCTCCTCTCCTCTTCTCTCCTCAGCACCCAGCTGTTATAAATATACAACAGACTGTCAACAAATTGCACCACGTCTCCATGACAATGGTCAGATGGGGGATTCTGAAGCAGCCATGACATCGCACTCCAAAATACCAGCAGCCAAACATTCAGACAGACAGACAGAAAGACAGACAGGCAGGCAGACAGACAGAAAGTCAGACAGCCAGACAGAATGACAGACAGGCAGGCAGACAGAAAGTCAGACAGCCAGACAGAAAGACAGACAGCCAACAGCCAGACAGGCAGACAGACAAAAAGACAGACAGGCAGACAGAAAGACAGACAGCCAACAGCCAGACAGGCAGGCAGACAGACAAAAAGACAGGCAGACAGACAGACAGACAGACAGACAGACAGACAGACAGACAGACAGACAGACAGACAGACAGACAGACAGACAGACAGACAGACAGACAGACAGACGTTTCATTTCCACCTCGCTGGTGTGCACCAAACATCTCCTTTTCCTTCTTGCGGGCACAATATGTCCCTCATACACTCCCACCCCCTCCTCTAAATCTCATTCTCTCTTTCCCTCTCTCTCCCGCCATCCTTCTCTCTCTCCCCCCTCCTCTACCTCTCATTCCCTCCCTCCCTCTCTCTCTCCCTCCCTCCTTCTCTCTCTCCCCCCTCCTCTAACTCTCATTCCCTCCCTCCCTCCATCCTTCTCTCTCTCCCCCTCCTCTAACTCTCATTCCCTCCCTCCCTCCCTCCCTCCCTCCCTCCCTCCCTCCCTCCTCCTCTAACTCTCATTTCCTCCCTCCCTCCTTCTCTCTCTCCCCCCTCCTCTAACTCTCATTCCCTCCCTCCCTCCCTCCCTCCCTCCCTCCCTCCCTCCCTCCCTCCCTCCCTCCCTCCCTCCCTCCCTCCCTCCTCCTCTAACTCTCATTTCCTCCCTCCCTCCTTCTCTCTCTCCCCCCTCCTCTAACTCTCATTCCCTCCCTCCCTCCCTCCATCATTCTCTCTCTCCCCCCCTCCTCTACCTCTCCCCAGGGGGTGCATCTATTCCACTCTCCCCTGATCCAGACACTTCTTCCTGGAATGTCAGCCATGCCCACAGCCATAAAGAAGGAAGGGGGGTAGTGGGGGGGTGGAGGGATGGATGGATGGAGGGGTGTGTGTGTGTGGGATGGGGAGAGGGTAGGATGAGATGGAAGGGGTGATGGTGTGTGGGATGGGGAGAGGGTAGGATGAGATGGAAGGGGTGATGGTGTGTGGGATGGGTGGTTTGGGGAGGTGGGAGTGTGTCGTGGTCAGGGGGGTTTGAGGGAGAGTGTAATTAGGTGTGAAGTCATGTGTTGAGGGGGCTGAGGGTGTGCATGAGAGAGAGAGAGAGAGAGAGAGAGGACTCTGTGTGGAGCGTTGCAGTGGTGTTGTATTTAGAGAGAGGGAGAGAGAGAGAGAGAGAGACAGAAGAGAGAGAAACAGAGATACAGAGAGAGAGAGAGAGGGAGAGAGAGAGAAGAGAGAAAAGAGAGAGAGAGAGAGAGAGAGAGAGAGAGAGAGAGAGGACTCTGTGTGGAGCGTTGCAGTGGTGTTGTATTTAGTGTGTGAGTTAGTGTGGGCATTTCATTCTCTGTCAATGTAATGCATGAGATGCAAAGCGATTACAGGAGGTGAATGCGAGCGCTGTTGGGCATTTCAGCTGGAGGTCCGTCCCTACGAACGTTACGTTTATCTTTTCTACCTTGTTTAGTAGTATTCCACCACCGCAGCCCTTCTGAGTTGACGTGATGAGTTCCTCTCTCTCTCTCTCTCTCTCTCTCTCTCTCTGCCTTCTCCATCCCTCCCACCCTAGTCAGTCACCTCCCTCCCTCCTCTAGACTCTGGTACCCTTCCTCTGACCACTCCCTCCCTCCCTCCTCTAGACTCTGGTACCCTTCCACCCTCCCTCCCTCCCTCCCTCCCTCCCTCCCTCCCTCCCTCCCTCCCTCCCTCCCTCCCTCCCTCCCTCCTCTAGACTCTGGTACCCTTCCTCTGACCCCTCCCTCCCTCCCTCCTCTAGACTCTGGTACCCTTCCTCTGACCACTCCCTCCCTCCTCTAGACTCTGGTACCCTTCCTCTGACCACTCCCTCCCTCCCTCCCTCCTCTAGACTCTGGTACCCTTCCTCTGACCACTCCCTCCCTCCCTCCTCTAGACTCTGGTACCCTTCCTCTGACCCCTCCCTCCCTCCTCTAGACTCTGGTACCCTTCCTCTGACCACTCCATCCCTCCCTCCCTCCCTCCTCTAGACTCTGGTACCCTTCCTCTGACCCCTCCCTCCCTCCTCTAGACTCTGGTACCCTTCCTCTGACCACTCCCTCCCTCCCTCCCTCCTCTAGACTCTGGTACCCTTCCTCTGACCCCTCCCTCTCTCCTCTAGACTCTGGTACCCTTCCTCTGACCACTCCCTCCCTCCCTCCTCTACTCTGGTACCCTTCCTCTGACCACTCCCTCCCTCCCTCCTCTACTCTGGTACCCTTCCTCTGACCACTCCCTCCCTCCCTCCCTCCCTCCCTCCCTCCCTCCCTCCCTCCCTCCTCTAGACTCTGGTACCCTTCCTCTGACCACTCCCTTCCCATCCTCATCAAAGTGTCCTGGTTGGACTGCAGCATGGTAGCCGCGGTGATGCTGGAGTGGTGCTGCTCCACTGGACCACCGGGCCTCTCCACCGGGCCCCTCCACCGGGCCTCTCCACAGGGCATCTCCACAGGGCCTCTCCACAGGGCCTCTCCACCGGGCCTCTCCACCGGGCCTCTCCACCGGGCCTCTCCACCGGGCCTCTCCACCGGGCCTCTCCACAGGGCCTCTCCACAGGGCCTCTCCACCGGGCCTCTCCACATGGCCTCTCCACAGGGCCTCTCCACAGGTTCTCTCCACAGGGCCTCTCCACAGGGCCTCTCCACAGGGCCTATCCACAGGGCCTCTCCACAGGGCATCGCTCTATCTCCTGCCACGCTATAACTCTGTCAAACACTTACACACACACACACTATATCCTCTTGGGGCTAGGTGGGACGCTAGCGTGCCACCCGTGGTGCACTCCATCAACAGCAGGTGCATTTCAAGAGCGGCAAATTTGAATCCAAATAAATGTCAAAATTCAAATTTTTCAAAAATACAACTATTTTACACCATTTGAAAGATAAACATCTCCTTAATCTAACCACGTTTTACGATTTCAAAAAGGTTTTACGGCGAAAGCATAAATTTAGAGTATGTTAGGACAGTACATTTACAAGAGTTGTGTGTAATGTTTTGTCAAGTCAAAGACAGGGTCACCAAAACCATAAAACCAGCTAAAATGATGCACTAACCTTTTACAATCTCCATCAGATGACACTCCTAGGACATTATGTTAGACAATGCATGCATTTTTAGTTCTATCAAGTTCATATTTATATCCAAAAACAGCGTTTTACTATGGCATTGATGTTGAGGAAATCGTTTCCCTCCAATAACCGGCAGTCAAGTCAGCGTCACAAATTAAATAATTAAAATTAGAAAACATTGGTAAAATATTATATTGTCATTTAAAGAATTATAGATTTACATCTCTTGAACGCAATCAACTTGCCAGATTTAAAAATAACCTTACTGGGAAATCACACTTTGCAATAATCTGAGCACTGCGCCCAGAAAAATACGCGTTGCGATACAGACTAGACGTCATGTTGGGGAGATCTAAAATCGAAAATACTATGTAAATAATCCATTACCTTTGATTCTCTTCATCAGATGTCACTTCCAGGTATCACAGGTCCATAACGAATGTAGTTTTGTTCAAAAAAGCTCATCATTTATGTCCAAAAATCTCCGTCTTGTTAGCACATGATCTAAGCCAGCCGGACTTCTCGTCATGAACGAGGGGAAAAAATATATTTACGTTCGTTCAAACATGTCAAACGTTGTATAGCATAAATCATTAGGGCCTTTTTTAACCAGAACATGAATAATATTCAAGGTGGACGAATGCATACTCTTTTATAACGTATTGGAACGAGGGTACCCAACATGAACTCGCGCGCCAGGTGTCTAATGGGACATCATCGTTCCATGGCTCTTGTTCGGTCAGATCTCTCTCCAGAAGACTCAAAACACTTTGTAAAGGCTGGTGACATCTAGTGGAAGCAATAGGAAGTGCCAAAATATTCCTCAGCCCCTGTGTTTTTCAATGGGATAGGTTTAAAGTCAATACAACACATCAGGTATCCACTTCCTGTCAGAAAATGTCTCAGGGTTTTGCCTGCCAAATGAGTTCTGTTATACTCACAGACACCATTCAAACAGTTTTAGAAACTTTAGAGTGTTTTCTATCCATATATAATAAGTATATGCATATTCTAGTTACTGGGTAGGATTAGTAACCAGATTAAATCGGGTACATTTTTTTTATCCAGACGTGCAAATGCTGCCCCCTAGACCCAACAGGATATCTCTGTCACACACACACCATAACTCTGTCACACACACACTATATCTCTGTCACACACACATACTATATCTCTGTCACACACACACACACTATAACTCTGTCACACTATATCTCTGACGAACACACACACCAGAACTCTGTCACACACACTATATCTCTGTCACACACACACACTATAACTCTGTCACACACACACACATTCTCTTTCACACACACACACAGTAGACACACAATCTCTCCTTTTCTCTTTCATTCGCTTTTCATTCTGTCTTTTATTCTCTGGCTCACATTCATTTTCTTTCTCTCAAAACACTCTCCTTCCTCCAACCCTCCACAGGCCTGCCGACGCTATAGACGCTCTGACGCAAACACACACTCTCTCTCTCTCTCTAATATTCTCTCTTTTTCTCTCCCTCTTTCTCACAGTAATACACACACTTCATCTAACTCTGTCACAGACACACACACACACACTTCCTGTAACTCTGTCACAGACACACACACACACATACACACTTCATCTAACACTGTCACAAACACACACACACACACACACACACTTCCTGTAACTCTGTCACACACACACACACACTTCCTGTAACTCTGTCACAGACACACTCTCTCGCTTTCTCTCTCCACTCAGCCACAACACCTGTCTCTCTGTCTGTCAACATGTCTAGTTATACTGTCTGTCTGTCAATATGTCTAGTTATACTGTCGGTCTGTCAACATGTCTAGTTATACTGTCTGTCTGTCTCTTGCTGTCTTCTTACTGCTCTCTAATACAGCCTTTTTCTCACCCTCCCCTCTCTCACCCTCCTCTCCCTCCCTCCCCTCTCTCACCCTCCCATCTCTCACGCTCCCATCTCTCACCCTTCCCTCTCTCCCCCTCCCATCTCTCACCCTCCCCTCTCTCCCCCTCCCCCCTTTCTCCCTCCCCTCTGTCACCCTCCCCTCTTTCACCCTCCTCTCTCTCACCTTCCTCTTCCTCCCTCCCCTTTCTCACCCTCGCATCACTCACCCTCCTCTCTCTCACCCTCCCCTGTGTCACCCTCCCCTCTCTCACCCTCCTCTCTCTCACCCTCCTCTTCCTCCCTCCCCTTTCTCACCCTTGCATCACTCACCCTCCCCCCTCTCACCCTCCTCTCTGTCACCCTCCTCTCTCTCACCCTCCTTTCCCTCCCTCCCCTCACTTACCTATACAGCCTTCCCTCTCATACCCTCCCCTCTCTCCCCCTCCCCCCTTTCACCCTCCCCTCTGTCACCCTCCCCTCTTTCACCCTCCTCTCTCTCACCTTCCTCTTCCTCCCTTCCCTTTCTCACCCTCGCATCACTCACCCTCCTCTCTCTCACCCTCCCCTGTGTCACCCTCCCCTCTCTCACCCTCCCCTCTCTCACCTTCCTCTTCCTCCCTCCCCTTTCTCACCCTCGCATCTCTCACCCTCCTCTCTCTCACCCTCCCCTGTGTCACCCTCCCCTCTCTCACCCTCCTCTCTCTCACCCTCCTCTTCCTCCCTCCCCTTTCTCACCCTTGCATCACTCACCCTCCTCTCTCTCACCCTCTGTCACCCTCCCCTCTCATACCCTCCCCTCTCTCACCCTCCTCTTCCTCCCTCCCCTTTCTCACCCTCGCATCACTTACCCTCCCCTCTCTCACCCTCCTCTCTGTCACCCTCCTCTCTCTCACCCTCCTTTCCCTCCCTCCCCTCACTCACCCATACGGCCTTCCCTCTCAGCATTAACAGTACTAGCACAGTAAGCAGGCTGTACTACGGAATGTAAAGACCTTGCTGCCTTCTTAAGGAATTGCTGATTGGGTCAGCTGCCCCCAGGAAGCCCTCTGACAACAATTCCTATCCTCTTCCTGTCCTCTGATCCCAGGCTGTGTTGGGCAGGTGGGCAGGGCCGTCCAGGGCGATGGTGCAACACTCTCACATCACTAGGTTCCCCCCCCCACCTCACCCCACACCTGCCGTTATCCTCCACTCCACCTCTGATGATGTCAGACAGTCAGGGAGGGCACTAACTTCTCTCCGTTCTAACCACTCTACACCCCTTTACTCCTCGACCCTCACAGATGGCTTATTTAAATACTAGACCTTGTCCAGACCTCCTCTCTCTCTCTCTCTCTCTCTCTCTCTCTCTCTCTCTCTCTCTCTCTCTCTCTCTCTCTCTCTCTCTCTCTCTCTATGACATGATCTCTCTTCAGCTTGTTAGAAGACACTCTGGGTTGAACTGTAGAGTGGTTGGGTGGTGACTGGCTGTAGTGAGCCGTAAAGCCCATGATTAACCTCTGGCAGTCTCTATGGGGGTGCCACAGGGTTCCATCCTCGGGCCGACTCTTTTCTCTGTATACATCAATGATGTGACTCTTGCTGCTGGGGATTCTCTGATCCACCTCTATGCAGACGACACCATTCTGTATACTTCTGGCCCTTCTTTGGACACTGTGTTAACAACCCTCCAGACGAGCTTCAATGCCATACAACTCTCCTTCCGTGGCCTCCAACTGCTCTTAAAAGCAAGTAAAACTAAATGCATGCTTTTTAACCGATCGCTGCCCACACACGCCCACCCGTCCAGCATCACTACTCTGGATGGTTCTGTGTTAGATTATGTGGACAACTACAAATACCTAGGTGTCTGGTTAGACTGTAAACTCTCCTTCCAGACTCACATTAAGCATCTCCAATCCAAAATTAAATCTAGAATCGGCTTCCTATATCACAACAAAGCATCCTTCACTCATGCTGCCAAACATACCCTCGTAAAACTGACTATTCTACCGATCCTCGACTTTGGTGATGTCATCTATAAAATAGCATCCAACACACTACTCAGCAAATTGGATGCAGTCTATCACAGTGCCATCCGTTTTGTCACCAAAGCCCCATATACTACCCACCACTGAGACCTGTATGCTCTCGTTGGCTGGCCCTCGCTTCATATTCGTCGCGAAACCCACTGGCTACAGGTCATCTATAAATCTTTGCTAGGTAAAACCCCGCCTTATCTCAGCTCACTGATCACCATAGCAG
>NC_138307.1:34690000-34697500 GCF_965601325.2 Salmo salar | reverse complement strand
AGAGGGGGAGAGAGAGAGTGGGGATGGGGGAGAGAGATGGGGGAGGGAGTGGGGAGGGGGAGAGAGAGTGGGGATGGGGGAGAGAGATGGGGGAGGGAGTGGGGAGGGGGAGAGAGAGAGTGGGGATGGGAGAGAGAGATGGGGGAGGGAGTGGGGAGGGGGAGAGAGAGAGTGGGGATGGGGGAGAGAGATGGGGGAGGGAGTGGGGAGGGGGAGAGAGAGAGTGGGGATGGGGGAGAGAGATGGGGGAGGGAGTGGGGAGGGGGAGAGAGAGAGTGGGGATGGGGGAGAGAGATGGGGGAGGGAGTGGGGAGGGGGAGAGAGAGAGTGGGGATGGGGGAGAGAGATGGGGGAGGGAGTGGGGAGGGGGAGAGAGAGAGTGGGGATGGGGGAGAGAGATGGGGGAGGGAGTGGGGAGGGGGAGAGAGAGAGTGGGGATGGGGGAGAGAGATGGGGGAGGGAGTGGGGAGGGGGAGAGAGAGAGTGGGGATGGGGGAGAGAGATGGGGGAGGGAGTGGGGAGGGGGAGAGAGAGAGTGGGGATGGTGGGAGAGAGATGGGGGAGGGAGTGGGGAGGGGAGAGAGATGGGGGTCGGGGGTTAGGGGGAAGTGAAGGTAAGTTGGAGAGATAGATAGCGAGACTGTGCGTGCTAGCTAAACAAACTGGTACCCAAGCTAGGACTGCTGTGGTACCCAGGCTATGGCTGCTGTGGTACCCAGGCTATGGCTGCTGGGATCCATAATAAATACAAATACAAAGGACCTTCCCCAAACTGAGCCACAAAGTTAGAAGCACAGAATCATCTAGAATGTCATTGTATGCTGTAGCGTTAAGATTTCCCTTCACTGGAACTAAGGGGCCTAGCCTGAACCATGAAAAACAGCCCCAGACCATTATTCGTCCTCCACCAAACTTTACAGTTGGCACTATGCTTATGAGCAGGTAGCGTTCTCCTGGCATCCGCTAAACCCAGATGCGTCCGTCGGACCGCCAGATGGGGAAGCGTGATTCATATCTCCAGAGAACGCGTTTTCACTGCTCCAGAGTCCAATGGAGGTGGGTTTTACACCCTTCCAGCCGACGCTTGGCATCGCGCATGGTGATCTTAGGTTTGTGTGTGGCTGCTCAGCCATGGAAACCCATTTCATGAAGCTCCCGATGAACAGTTCGGGACGTTGCTTCCAGAGGCAGTTTGGAACTCTGTAGTGAGTGTTGCAACCGAGGACAGACGATTTATACGCGCTTCAGCACTCACCTGTCCCGTTTTGTGAGCTTGTGTGGCCTACCACTTCGTGGGCTGAGCCGTTGTTGCTCCTAGACGTTTCCACTTCACAATAACAGTACTTACAGTTGGCCGGGGCAACTCTAGCACGGAAGAAATTCGACAAACTCTCATGTTGGACAGGTGGCTTCCTGTGACGGTGCCACATTGAATGTCACTGAGCTCTTCCATACGGGCCATTCTACTGCCAATGTTTGTCTATGGAGATTGCATGGCTGTGTGCCCAATTAAATACACCTGTCAGCAACAGGTGCGGCTGAAATAGCCAAATCCACTAATTTGAAGGGGTGTCCACATACTTTTGTATATATAGTGTATCTCCAGTCGCTCATGATCACTACTGTTCACTATAGGAGAGAGATATTTTAACCAAACACAACAATAACACATCTATGAACTGGAATGTTTTTTTGGAGGGATTTTGATGCAAGGGCCTAATTAAACTCTACATAGCTAACACACAATGGTAAAAACACACACACAAACACACACACACACACACACACACACAAACACACACACACCCACACACACAAACACACACACACACACAAACACACGCAAACACACACACACACATACAAACACACACACACAAACACACACACACACATGCGAGACACAGAGCTGTCAAATCTAGGGAGAGCCTAATGAATCCTGACAGAGGAACATCCAGGGGGGGGGGGGGGGTCCACTCACACAGGAACATTATTCAGCGTCCGTTTGATGGTTTATTTTTTAAATCAACTTTGACAGACTTCAAATTGTTCTGTTTTTGTTTTTCTATTTTTCATCAGGTTGAACTTTTGATCTGTTGTTTGTTTGTTTATCTTTCTGTCCACTATGGACCTCAAGAATAAAGACTTCCTGTCTGTTTATCTTTCTGTACCCTATGGACCTCAAGAATAAAGACTTCCTGTCTTTTTATCTTTCTGTCCCCTATGGACCTCAAGAATAAAGACTTCCTGTCTATTTAGCTTTCTGTCCCCTTATGGACCTCAAGAATAAAGACTTCCTGTCTGTTTATCTTTCTGTCCCCTATGGACGTCAAGAATAAAGACTTCCTGTCTGTTTATCTTTCTGTCCCCTATGGACCTCAAGAATAAAGACTTCCTGTCTGTTTATATTTCTGTCCCCTATGGACCTCAAGAATAAAGACTTCCAGTCGGTTTATCTTTCTGTCCCCAATGGACCTCAAGAATAAAGACTTCCTGTCTGTTTATGTCATGTCCTGACCCTTGTAAGATGTCATTTTCTATAGTAGAGTAGGTCAGGGCGTGACAGGGAGTGTTTTGGGGTGGTTTTCTATGTTCTATTTCTATGTTTTATTCTATGTTTCTATTTCTATGTTGTTGTTTTTTGGGTTGATCTCCAATTGGAGGCAGCTGGTCCTCGTTGCCTCTAATTGGAGATCATATTTAAGTTGTTTTTTTTCTTCTATTGTGTTTGTGGGTAGTTGTTCTCCGTTTAGTTGTATGTTGCCTGACGGAACGGTTTGCTGTCATTTTGTTTCTTTACAAAGTGTTTCGTTTTTCATTAACCTGTTAGGGCTAGGGGGCAGTATTGACACGGCCGGATAAAAAACGAACCCGATTTAATCTGGTTACTACTCCTGCCCAGTAACTAGAATATGCATATAATTATTGGCTTTGGATAGAAAACACCCTAAAGTTTCTAAAACTGTTTGAATGGTGTCTGTGAGTATAACAGGCCAAAACCTGAGAAGATTCCATGCAGGAAGTGGCCTGTCTGACAAATTGTGTTTCATCTTGGCTCTTTTTATTGAAGACTGAGGATCTTTGCAATAACGTGACACTTCCTACGGCTCCCATAGGCTCTCAGAGCCTGGGAAAAAGCTGAACGATATCGAGGCAGGCTCTGGCTGAAACACATTATCGCTTTTGGCAAGTGGCCGATCAGAGTACTATGAGTCGACCGAATGCTTTATTTTCTTTCGTCTGTTTACCTAAACGCAGATTCCCGGTCGGAATATTATCGCTTTTTTATGAGAAAAATGGCATAAAAATTGATTTTAAACAGCGGTTGACATGCTTCGAAGTACGGTAATGGAATATTTAGAATTTTTTTGTCACGAATTGCGCCATGCTCATCACCCTTATTTACCCTTTCGGATAGTGTCTTGAACGCACGAATAAAACGCCGCTGTTTGGATATAACTATGGATTATTTTGAACCAAACCAACATTTGTTATTGAAGTAGAAGTCCTGGGAGTGCATTCTGACGAAGACAGCAAAGGTAATAACATTTTTCTTATAGTAAATCTGACTTTGATGAGTGCTAAACTTGCTGGGTGTCTAAATAGCTAGCCCTGTGATGCCGGGCTATCTACTGAGAATATTGCAAAATGTGCTTTCACCGAAAAGCTATTTGAAAATCGAACATATCGAGTGCATAGATGAGTTCTGCATCTATAATTCTTAAAATAATTGTTATGCTTTTTGTGAACGTTTATCGTGAGTAATTTAGTAAATTCACCGGCAGTGTTCGGTGGGAATGCTAGTCACATGCTAGTCACATGCTAATGTAAAAAGCTGGTTTTTGATATAAATATGAACTTGATTGAACAAAACATGCATGTATTGTATAACATAATGTCCTCGGGTTGTCATCTGATGAAGATCATCAAAGGTTAGTGCTACATTTAGCTGTGGTTTGGGTTTATGTGACATTATATGCTAGCTTGAAAAATGGGTGTCTGATTATTTCTGGCTGGGTACTCTGCTGACATAATCTAATGTTTTGCTTTCGTTGTAAAGCCTTTTTGAAATCGGACAGTGTGGTTAGATTAACGAGAGTCTTATCTTTAAAATGGTGTAAAATAGTTTTAGCATTTTTGAGGAATTTGAATAACGCGCCACGGGATTACACTGGCTGTTGAGTAGGTGGGACGCAAGCGTCCCACCTAGCCCATAGAGGTTAAAGAATAATTATGAGCACTCAACACGCCGCGCCTTGGTCCCCTCTATACGACGACATTACAGTTTATCTTTCTGTCCCCTATGGACCTCAAGAATAAAGGCTTCCTGTCTGTTTATCTTTCTGTCCCCTATGGACGTCAAGAATGAAGGCTTCCTGTCTGTTTATCTTTCTGTCCCCTATTGGACCTCAAGAATAAAGACTTCCTGTGTAACGCCCTGGCCATAGAGAGGGGTTTTTGTTCTTTATTTTGGTTAGGCCAGGGTGTTACATTGGGTGGGCGTTCTATGTTCGTTTTCTAGGTTTTTTGTATTTCTTTGTTTTGGTCCGTGTGTGGCTCCCAATCAGGCACAACTAAAGTTCATGGTTGCTGATTGGGAGTCACACATAAGGAGCATGTTTTTCCTTTGGGTTTTGTGGTTAATTGTTTCTGTTCAGTGTGTTACCTGTCAGTACTGTTTGGCTGTCGGTTTTCCTGTTTTTTTTGTATAGTGTTCTTTCGTCAATTAAACGTCTATGATGAACACTAACTCTGCTGCACCTTGGTCTACTCTCTCTCCAGACAGCCGTTACAGAATTACCCACCAAAAACGGACCAAGCAGTGGAGGAAGGAGCAGTGCAAGGAGAAGAACCAGGAGAGGAGCTATCTGGAATCGTGGACTTGGGAGGAAATCCTGGACGGTAAAGGACCATGGGCTCAGGCTGGGGATTATCGCCGCCCGCAGTGGGAGATTGAGGCGGCGAGAGCTGAGAGGCGCTGGTATGAGGAAAGGGAGCGCAGCAGACACGAGAGGCAGCCCCCCAAAAAATTGGGGGGGGCACACGGGGAGATTGGCGGAGTCAGGCGGTAGACCTGAGCCAACTCCCCGTGCTTACCGGAAGCAGCGTGGTACTGGTAAGACACCGTGTTATGCTGTGTAGTGCACGGTGTCCCCAGTGCACGTTCAAAGCCCGGTGCGCTACATACCAGCCCCCCGCAAGTGCCATGCGAGGGCAGGCATCGAGCCAGGATGGGTTGTGCCAGCTCAGCGCGTCTGGTCTCCAGTGCGCCTTTTCGGGCCAGGGTATCCTGCACCGGCTCTGCGCACTGTGTCTCCAGGGCGCTGGGAGGGTCCAGTTCGCCCAATGCCTGCTCTCCGCCCGTGCCGGGCCAAAGTGGGCATTCAGCCTGGAGTGTGGGTAAAGAGCGTCCGTACCAGAACTCCAGTGCTCCCCCACAGCCCGGTTTATCCTGTGCCTCCTCCTCGGACCAGGCCTCCAGTGGGTCTCCCCATCCTGGTTAAGCCTGTGCCTCCTCCAGGGACCAGGCCTCCAGTGGGTCTCCCCATCCTGGTCTCTCCTGTGCCGCTTCCACGGACCAGGCCTCCAGTGGGTCTCCCCATCCTGGTCAGTCCTGTGCATGCTCCACGGACCAGGCCTCCAGTGGGTCTCCCCATCCTGGTCTCTCCTGTACCGCCTCCTTGGACTAGGCGTCCAGTGGGTCTCGCCAGTCCAGAGCCGCCAGAGCTGCCCGCCAGTCCGGAGCCGCCAGAGCCGCCCGCCAGTCCGGAGCCGCCAGAGCCGCCCGCCAGTCCGGAGCCGCCAGAGCCGCCCGCCTGTCCGGAGCCGCCAGAGCCGCCCGCCTGTCCGGAGCCGCCAGAGCCGCCCGCCTGTCCGGAGCCGCCAGAGCCGCCCGCCTGTCCGGAGCCGCCAGAGCCGCCCGCCTGTCCGGAGCCGCCAGAGCCGCCCGCCTGTCCGGAGCCGCCAGAGCCGCCCGCCTGTCCGGAGCCGCCCGCCAGCCCGGTGAGTCCTGTGCCTGCGCCTAGGGCCAGGTCTCTTACATGTCTCCTCAGCCTGGTGAATCCTGGGTCAGTGCCGCCGGAGCCGCCAGGGACGCCCGCCAGCCGGGCGCAGCCAGGGACGCCCACCAGACCTTCGGCGCGGCCAGGTGCGCCACCTAAGAGGGCGACGCCGAGGGTGGAGCAGAGGCCACGTCCCGCACCTGAGCTGCCGCCGTAAGAAGGCCCACCCGGACCCTCCCCTTCAGAGTCAGGTTTTGCAGTCGGAGTCCGCACCTTGGGGGGGGGGGGGGTACTGTAATGCCCTGGCCATAGAGAGGGGTTTTTGGTTTTGGTTAGGTTATTCATTTTCTAGGTTTTTTGTATTTCTTTGTTTTGGGCCGTGTGTGGCTCCCAATCAGGCACAGCTGAAGTTCGTTGTTTCTGATTGGGAGTCACACATAAGGAGCATGTTTTTCCTTTGGGTTTTGTGGGTAATTGTTTCTGTTCAGTGTGTTACCTGTCAGTACTGTTTGGCTGTCGATTTTCCTTTTTTTTTTGTAGAGTGTTCTTTCGTCAATTAAACGTCTATGATGAACACTAACTACGCTGCACCTTGGTCTACTCTCTCTTCAGACAGCCGTTACATCCTGTCTTTTTATCTTTCTGTCCCCTATGGACCTCAAGAATAAAGGCTTCCTGTCTGTTTATCTTTCTGTCCCCTATGGACCTCAAGAATAAAGACTTCCTGTCTGTTTATCTTTCTGTCCCCTATGGCCCTCAATAATAAAGGCTTCCTGTCTGTTATCACTGTGGTTGTGTCCCAGAAGGCACCATATTCCCTGTACAGTGCACTACTTTAGACCAGAGCCCTACACGTGCCCTGCATGGTCACAAGTCACTATAAAAGGACATGAACTATGTCAGCCTGTGGAGAAGTCATTTGACCTTTTCAGTTGACCTTTATCTGAATTGAAATGGAACTGACCCCCCTCCCCAAACCCCGCTGTGGAAATACGTTCTACTGTAGGAGATCCACGGCTGATTAAAACAGGGACTCTATGTGTCACTGACGAGTCCCCAAGTCCTGCTGTAACATCCACACAGCCTGTTATTGTTATATGTGTTTGGATTTTATCAGGCTCTATGTTGAGAATGAACAAAATGGCACCCTATTCCCCAATGGGGCCCTGGTGAAAAGTAGTGCACTATATAGGGAATAGGGTGCCATAGGGCTCTGGTCTAATGTAGTGCACTATGTAGGGAATAGGGTGCCATAGGGATCTGGTCTAAGTAGTGCACTACATAGGGAACCGTGGGCCATTTGGGATGCGGGCTGTGTGTTGAGACAGGATGAACCAGAACCAGCTAGCAGAGCCAGGGCCTGTAAGCTGAAAATTGCATCCGCAGCATGTCAACACACACACAGTCACACACACACACACACACACACACACACACCACACACACACACACACACACACACACACACACACACACACACACACACTGGACACACATT
>NC_138307.1:34605000-34687500 GCF_965601325.2 Salmo salar | reverse complement strand
TTGGTAAAATGATGAAATTAACGAGGGACCCTGGTTCACAGGTCCTATTAGTTGGTAAAATGATGAAATTAACGAGGGACCCTGGTTCACAGGTCCTATTGTTTGGTGAATTGATTAAAGGAATGAGGGAAGAGAAGAACGAGAGCACGAAATTTAGGAAAAAGGAAAGAGACAGAGAGAGAGAAACTATATATACAGTTGATGTCGGAAGCTCACACACACCTTAGCCATATACATATCAACTCAGTTTTTCACAATTCCTGACATTTAATCCTAGTAAAAATGCTCTTTCTTAGGTCAGTTAGGATCACCACTTTATTTGAAGAATGTGAAATGTCAGAATAATAGTAGAGAGAATGATTTATTTCAGCTTTTATTTCTTTCATCACATTCCCAGTGGGTCAGAAGTTTAGATACACTCAATTAGTATTTAGTAGCATTGCCTTTACATTTTTTAACTTGGGTCAAACTTTTCGGGTAGCCATCCACAAGCTTCCCACAATAAGTTGTAACTGTGTCAGGTTTGTAGGCCTCCTTGCTCGCACACCCTCCTTTTCAGTTCTGCCCACCAATTTTCTATAGGATAGGGGTCAGGGCTTTGTAATGGCCACTCCAATACCTTGACTTTGTTGTCCTTAAAACCTGTTAGGGACCTCTTGGGGATAGAATCCCACTGACGGGATTGCTAGCATGGCGGGAAATTCAAAACAGCAAAAATCTAATAATTTCAATTTCTCAAACAATCAACTATTTTACACCATTTGAAAGATTAACATCTCCTTAATCGAACCACATTGTCCGATTTCAAAGAGGCTTTACGGCGAAAGCATAAAGTTAGATTATGTTAGGAGAGTACATAGCCAAAAAAGTACACACATCCATTTTCAATTCAAGGACAGGCGTCACCAAAAGCAGAAAACCAGCTAAAATTAGGCACTAACCTTTGACAATCTTCATCAGATGACACTCCTAGGACATTACGTTAGACAATAAATGCATTTTTTGTTCTATCAAGTTCATATTTATATCCAAAAACAGCATTTTACATCGGCGCGTGTCGTTGAGAAAATGTGTCTCCCCCAAAACTGCCAGTGAATTTACAAAAAATACTCATTATAAAACGTGGTTAACCTGTTAGGGCCAGGGGGCAGCATTGACACGGCTGGATAAAAAACATACCCGATTTAATCTGGTTACCACTCCTACTCAGTAACTAGAATATGCATATACTTATTACATATGGATAGAAAACACCCTAAATTTTCTAAAACTGTTTGAATGGTGTCTGTGAGTATAACAGAACTCAAATGGCAGGTCAAAACCTGAGAGATTCCTTTACAGGAAGTGGCCTGTCTGACCATTTCTGGAACTTCTTTGCCATCTCTATCATTTACTAAGGATCTCTGCTCTAACGTGACACTTCCCACGTCTTCCATAGGCTCTCAGAGCCCGGGAAAAAACAGAATGTCGTCATTCCAGCCCCAGGCTGAAACACATTATCGCCTTTCTCAAGTGGCCCATCAAGAGACACTAGCTTATGCGCGTGACCCCGACCGCCCCCGCCTTTGGGATTTTTTCCTCTGTTTGCCGAAAAGGAGATTCCCTGTCGGAATATTATCGCTTTTCTACGAGAAAAATGACGTAAAAATTGATTTTAAACAGCGGTTGACATGCTTCGACGTACGGCAATGGAATACTTTGAATTTTATTGTCAGGAATTGCGCCAAGCGCGTGACACTTCTTTACTATTTCGGATAGTGTCTGGAACGCACGAACAAAACGCCGCTATTCGGATATAACGATGGATTATTTTGGACCAAACCAACATTTGTTATTGAAGTAGCTGTCCTGGGTGTGCATTCTGACGAAGACAACAAAAGGTAATGACATTTTTATAATAGTAAATATGATTATGGTGAGTGCTAAACTTGCCGGGTGTCTAAATAGCGAGCCCGTGATGCCTGGGCTATGTACTTAGAATATTGCAAAATGTGCTTTCACCAAAAAGCTATTTTAAAATCGGACATATCGAGTGCATAGAGGAGGTCTGTATCTATAATTCTTAAAATAATTGTTATGCTTTTTGTGAACGTTTATCGTGAGTAATTTAGTAAAATGTTAGCGAATTCCCCGGAAGTTTGCGGGGGGTATGCTAGTTCTGAACGTCACATGCTAATGTAAAAAGCTGGTTTTTGATATAAATATGAACTTGATTGAACAAAACATGCATGTATTGTATAACATAATGTCCTAGGGTTGTCATCTGATGAAGATCATCAAAGGTGAGTGCTGCATTTAGCTGTCTTCTGGGTTTTGGTGACATTATATGCTGGCTTGAAAAATGGGTGTCTGATTATTTCTGGCTTGGTACTCTGCTGACATAATCTAATGTTTTGCTTTCGTTGTAAAGCCTTTTTGAAATCGGACAGTGTGGTTAGATTAACGAGAGTCTTATCTTTAAATGGCTGTAAAATAGTCATATGTTTGAGAAATTGAAGTAATAGGATTTTTAAGATTTTGAAAATCGCGCCACAGGCTGCAAGTGGCTGTTACGTAGGTGGGACGAATTCGTCCCGCCGGTCCCATAGAGGTTAAAGTATTAAACTGTTATTCAAAGAATTATAGATTAACATCTCCTGAATGCAACCACATTGACAGATTTCAAAATAACTTTACTGGGAAAGCACACTTTGCAATAATCTGAGTACTCTGCTCAGAAAAATACACTACGCAATACAGATAGCCGCCATGTTGGAATCATCTAAAATCATAAATAACATTAGAAATATTCCCTTACCTTTAATAATCTTCATCAGAAGGCACTTCCAGGCATCCCAGGTCCACAACAAATGTTGTTTTTTTCGATGAAGTTCATAATTTATGTCCAAATAACTCCATGTTGTTCCATGTTGTTAGCGCGTTCAGTAGGCTACTCAAAATGTAGGGCGCAGGAGGGAAAAGTCACGACGAAAAGTCCCCCAAAAAATCTATTTACGTTCGTTCAAACATGTCAAACGTTGTTTAGCATCAATCTTTAGGGCCATTTTTAACGTGAAACATCAGTAATATTTCAACCGGACCTTTCCTGTGTCTTGAAAAATGTTTTGAAAAAGGTCTCATCTCACATGAACGCGCAGGTGCGCGCAATAATGAAGTGACGACATCCCAGGGACATCAACTTCCCTTCCTTCTCATCCGGTCTCTGTTCATCATAGACGCTTCAAACAACTTTATAAAGACTGTTGACATCTAGTGGAAGCCATAGAAAGTGCAAAATGAATCCTTTGTCACTGTGTGTTTTATTGGCAATGACTTGAAAATAGTACAGCCACAAGATTTTAATTTCCTGCTTGTATTTTTTCTCAGGTTTTTGCCTGCCATATGAGTTCTGTTATACTTAGAGACACCATTCAAACCGTTTTAGAAACTTCAGAGTGTTTTCTATCCAAATCTATTTTCTGGGCCAGAGTAGTAACCTGTTTAAATTGGGTACGTTTTTCATCCGGCCGTGAAAATACTGCCCCCTTGCCCCTAGAGGAAACTTATTAAGCCATTTTGCCACAACTTTGGAAGTATGCTTGGGGTCATTGTCCATTTGGAAGACACATTTATGACCAAGCTTCCTGACAGATGTCTTGAGATGTTGCTTCAATATATCCACATCATTTCCCCCCTCATGATGCCATCTATTTTGTGAAGTGCACCAGTCCCTCCTGCAGCAAAGCACCCCCACAACATGATGCTGCCACCCCTGTGCTTCACGGTTGGGATGGTGTTCTTCGGCTTGCAAGCCTCCCCCTTTTTCCTCCAAACATAACAATGGTCATTATGGTCAAACAATTCTATTTTTGTTTCATCAGACCAGAGGACATTTGTCCAAAAAGTACGATTTTTGTCCCCATGTGCTGTTGCAAACCGTAGTCGGCGGTTTTGGAGCAGTGACTTCTTCCTTGCTGAGCGGCCTTTCAGGTTATGTCGATATAGGACTCGTTTACCTGTGGACAAAGATACTTTTGTACCTGATTCCTCCAGCATTTTCACAAGGTCCTTTGCTGTTGTTCTGAGATTGATTTGCACTTTTCGCACCAAAGTACGTTCATCTCTAGGAGACAGAACGAGTCTCCTCCTGAGCGGTGTGACGTCTGCGTGGTCCCATGGTGTTTATACTTGCGTACTATTGTTTGTACAGATTAACGTGGTACCTTCAGGCGTTTAGAAATTGCTACCAAGGATGAACCAGACTTGTGGAGGTCTACAATTTGTTTTCTGAGGTCTTGGCTGATTTCTTTTGATTTTCCCATGATGTCAAGCAAAGAGGCACTGAGTTTGAAGGTAGGCCTTGAAATACATCCACAGGTACACCTCCAATTGACTGAAATGATGTCAATTAGCCTATCAGAAGCTTCAAAAATATGACATCATTTTCTGGAATTTTCCAAGCTGTTTGAAGGCACAGTCAACTTAGTGTATGTGAACTTCTGACCCACTGGAATTGTGATACAGTGAATTATAAGTGAAATAATCTGTCTGTAAACAATTGTTGGAAAAATGACTTGTGTCATGCACAAAGTAGATGTCCTAACCGACTTGCCAAAACGATAGTTTGTTAACAAGAAATTTGTGGAGTGGTTGAAAAAACGAGTTTTATTGACTCCAACCTAAGTGTATGTACACTTCCCACTTCAACTGAACCTCGGCCTAAACGTCAGCGCCAACAACTTCCACAAAGCTGTGAACGATCTGAGAGACGAGGCAAGAAGGGCCTTCAACATACCGATTAGGATCTGTCTAAAAATACTTGAATCAGTTATAGAACCCACTGCCCTTTATGGTTGTGAGGTCTGGGATACTGGCACTCAAGAGAAGACAGGCTATTTGCACACAGCCCACAAAATGAGGTGGAAACTGAGCTGCACTTCCTAACCTCCTGCCAAATGTATGGCCATATTAGAGACACATATTTCCCTCAGATTACACAGATCCACAAAGAATTCAAAAACAAATCCAATTTTGATAAACTCCCATATCTATTGGGTGAAATACCACAGTGTTCCATCACAGCAGCAAGATGTGTGACTTGATGCCACAAGAAAATGGCAACCAGTGAAGAACAAACACCATTGTAAATACAACCCATATTTATATTTATTTTCCCTTTTGTACTTTAACTATTTGCACATCGTTACAACACTGTATATAGACATAATATGACAATTGAAATGTCTATTATTTTGGCACTTCTGTGAGTGTAATATTTACTGTACATTTTTATTGTTTATTTAACTTTAGTTTTTTGCTTTGGCAATGTAAACATATGTTTCCCATGCCAATAAAGCCCTTTAAATTGAGTGAAAGAGACAGAGAGAGAGACCGAGAGAGAGAGAGAGAGAGACAGAGAGAAATAGAGAGAGAGAGAGAGAGAGAGAGAGAGAGAGAGAGAGACAGAGAGAGAGAGAGAGACAGAGAGAGAGAGAGAGACAGACAGACAGACAGACAGACAGACAGACAGACAGACAGACAGACAGACAGACAGACAGACAGACAGACAGACAGACAGACAGACAGACAGACAGACAGACAGACAGACAGACAGACAGACAGACAGACAGACAGACAGATCAATAGAACCAGGTCTATCAGATGAATTGTACGGAATCAATCATGCAGATAAATCTGAATAAACCTGAACTCACTTTAATGACTACCGTAAATTCCGGACTATAAGCCGCAACTTTTTTCCCAGGCTTTGAACCTCGCGGCTTAAACAATGACGCGGCAAATATATGGATTTTTCCCGCTTTCAATTTTTCTTTTAGAAAAAAACACATTCTGTGACGTGCTCAGTTTTTTGGCGGCATGAAGCTTTCATTAGACCAATGAAATTGCCGAACGGGTTAAGGAGGACTGGGGTCTGTTGAGTTGGTTGGGTCCTGTGTTGTCTGTCCCATTAGGGGGGGCTGGGGTCTGTGTGGTTGGTGGGTCCTGTGTTGTCTGTCCCATTAAGGGGGCCTGGGGTCTGTGTGGTTGGTGGGTCCTGTGTTGTCTGTCCCATTAGGGGGGGCTGGGGTCTGTGTGGTTGGTGGGTCCTGTGTTGTCTGTCCCATTAAGGGGGCCTGGGGTCTGTGTGGTTGGTGGGTCCTGTGTTGTCTGTCCCATTAGGGGGGGCTGGGTCTGTGTGGTTGGTGGGTCCTGTGTTGTCTGTCCCATTAAGGGGGACTGGGGTCTGTGTGGTTGGTGGGTCCTGTGTTGTCTGTCCATTTAGGGGGGACTGGGGTCTGTTGGGGTGGGTGGGTCCTGTGTTGTCTGTCCCATTTAGGGGGGACTGGGGTCTGTTGGGTTGGGTGGGTCCTGTGTTGTCTGTCCCATTAAGGGGGGGGGGGGGGGCAACAGGTCACTAATCCTGCTGCTGTGGTATTTCACCCAGTAGATATGTAGATATGGGAGTTTATCAAAATTGGGTTTGTTTTTGATATTTGTTACATCCAACCTCTGTGGGACATTGCCTGTTTCTCTGTTTTGTTATTTGCTATCTAATGTCTAGATGTCAAATGGCACACTATGCCCTACATAGTGCACTACTTTTGGCCAACGCCCTATGAGCCTTAGATAGGGAATGGTTGTAATGATCGTAGGGCTCCTCTATCAACAGATTGATAGCCCTTTCAAATTGGCTCAAGGGCCTCCTTCACACAGAGAGACATTAGCTGAAAGGAGATATGGTTCAGTTTTCTATTTAAGAGAAGCCCTGAAGGAGTATAAATATTTGAGTAAGTTAAACACACTGCTGTGGGTCCGAGGAGACATTTTATTACTGCCCTGCTGAAGGTGGAGTTTGAGTTTGCTTAAAATAATGGTGATTAGAGAAGAGAGTTGGAGAGAGAGAGAGAGAGAGAGAGGGAGAGGTAGTGTGTGAGCGTGTGTGTGTGTGTGTGTGTGTGTGTGTGTGTGTGTGTGTGTGTGTGTGTGTGTGTGTGTGTGTGTGTGTGTGTGTGTGTGTGTGTGTGTGTGTGTGCGTGCGCGTGTGTGTGTGTGTGTAAGTGGAATTAATCAGTAGAGCTGTAGCTGAGCATACTTTAAGATTGAGCAAATTGAAGAGAAAGAGATGGAGAGAGAGAGAGAGAGGGGGGAGAGAGGGGAAGAGAGCGAGAGGGGAGAGAGAGGAGGGGAGAGAGGGGGGAGAGAGAGAGGGGAGAGAGAGGGGGGAGGAGAGAGGGGGAGAGAGAGGGGAGGAGAGAGAAAGGGGGAGAGAGGGGGGAGGAGAGAGAGGGGAGAGAGAGGGGGAGGAGAGAGGGGGGAGAGAGAGGGGGAGGAGAGAGGGGGGAGAGAGAGGGGAGGGAGAGAGAGAGGGGGAGAGAGGGGGGAGGAGAGAGAGGGGGGAGAGAAAAGGGGGGAGAGAGGGGGGAGAGAGAGAGGGGAGAGAGAGAGGGGGGGAGGAGAGAGGGGGAGGAGAGAGGGGGGAGGAGAGAGAGAGGGGGGAGGAGAGAGAGGGGGGAGGAGAGAGAGAGGGGGGAGAGAGAGGGGGGAGGAGAGAGAGAGGGGGGAGGAGAGAGAGGGGGGAGAGAGAGAGAGGGGGGAAAGAGAGAGGGGGAGAGAGAGGGGGGAGGAGAGAGACTATTTGCACATCGTTTCAACACTGTATATAGCCATAATATGAACATTGAAATGTATTTATTATTTTGGAACTTTTGTGAATGTAATGTTTACTGTTAATTTTTTATTGTTTATTTTACTTTTGTTTATTATCTATTTCACTTGCTTTGGCATTGTAAACATATGTTTCCCATGCCAATAAAGCCCCCTGACGCAGAGAGAGAGAGAGAGAGAGAGAGAGAGAGAGAGAGAGTCTACAGTGTGTATCCTCTACAGTGTGTATCTTCTACAGTGTGTATCTACAGTGTGTATCTTCTACAGTGTGTATCTACAGTGTGTATCTTCTACAGTGTCTCCTCTACAGTGTGTATCTTCTACAGTGTGTATCCCCTACAGTGTGTATCCCCTACAGTGTGTATCCTCTACAGTGTGTATCTACAGTGTGTATCTACAGTGTGTATCTACAGTGTGTATCTACAGTGTGTCTCTACAGTGTGTCTCTACAGTGTGTATCCTCTACAGTGTGTATCTACAGTGTGTATCCCCTACAGTGTGTTTCCCCTACAGTGTGTATCTACAGTGTGTATCTACAGTGTGTATCTACAGTGTGTATCTACAGTGTGTATCCTCTACAGTGTGTCTCTACAGTGTGTATCCTATACAGTGTGTATCCTCTACAGTGTGTATCTACAGTGTGTATCCTCTACAGTGTGTCTCTACAGTGTGTATCCTCTACAGTGTGTATCCTATACAGTGTGTATCCTCTACAGTGTGTCTCTACAGTGTGTATCCTCTACAGTGTGTCTCTACAGTGTGTATCCTCTACAGTGTGTATCCTATACAGTGTGTATCCTCTACAGTGTGTCTCTACAGTATCCGACTCCCCCTGAGACAGAGGGCCATCTGTTTGTCAGTACCGTATGGTTACTATGGTTACTATAGTTGTGGTCAGGCTGTAGTGCTTTGTCCCAAATGGGACCCTATTCCCTATGTAGTGCACTACCTTTCACTAGAACCTAGGGGTGCCGACTAAGCTTCTTACTTCACTGAGTTCACACGCGCACACACACACACACACACACACACACACACAGACAGACAGACAGACAGACAGACAGACAGACAGACAGACAGACAGACAGACAGACAGACAGACAGACAGACAGACAGACAGACAGACAGACAGACAGACAGACAGACAGACAGACAGACACAAAAGGTGGACATTCACAGGAGGCTCAAAGCAAACAACACGCAGGACCTGGCCATAGTGTTTTCACAGCAGGGTTAAGAGAGAGAGAGTGACAGGAAGAGGGGGGAGGGCTAGAGAGAGAGAGAGAGAGAGAGAGAGAGAGAGAGAGAGAGAGCGAGAGAGAGAGCGAGAGAGAGAGAGAGAAAGAGAGAGAGAGAGTCTGTTGACTTGACTGAATTATGGTAAAAACCCAACACCTTCATAACTTTTTATACAGTTCAGTTACTGACTAAATAATTACTGCTGCATATGATTCCTTCAGGTTCAGAGCATCATATCAACTTTCTTCTCTCTCTCTCTCTCTCTCTCTCTCTCTCTCTTCTCTCTCTCTCTCTGTCTCTCTCTGTCTCTTCTCTCTCTCTCTCTCTCTCTCTCTCTCTCTCTCCTTCTCTTTCTCACTCCTATGGTATGATTCTCCACAGCGGTGTTAGGCAGGAATTTGAAACAGTTTAATCAGGACACAACACCCCTCTGGCTACACACACACACACACACACACACACTCTCTCTCTCTCTCTCTCTCTCTCTCTCTGGCCATACAGTATTTACAGCTGTTATGGTGATTGAGTGTGGCTCTGTGCACAATAACAAACACTGATTCTGATTAATAAAAGTAGGTTTCATTTTCCCAGGAAATGCTGCATTTCCCCCTGTTTAGATATTAAGCAGGCCTTCGAAAGGCCTTTCGGAATGTTGATGTGTATAACAATTATCTCGCCTGGATTCGTTTTTCATTTCTGGCTTCAACGCTTGTAAATCTCAAGTGTAATTTCTCTTGCTCACAAATTGCTCCCAAAAATTTTCACTGCCCAAAATATTCAAAAAATATACTGCTCCAAAAAATAAAGGGAACACTTAAACAACACATCCTAGATCTGAATGAAATAAATAATCTTATTAAATACTTTTTTCTTTACATAGTTGAATGTGCTGACAACAAAATCACACAAAAATAATCAATGGAAATCCAATTTATCAACCCATGGAGGTCTGGATTTGGAGTCACACTCAAAATGTAATGTCCTTAAAACAAGTCAAAATGAGGCTCAGTAGTGTGTGTGGCCTCCACGTGCCTGTATGACCTCCCTACAACGCCTGGGCATGCTCCTGATGAGGTGGCGGATGGTCTCCTGAGGGATCTCCCAGACCTGGACTAAAGCATCCGCCAACTCCTGGACAGTCTGTGGTGCAACGTGACGTTGGTGGATGGAGCGAGACTTGATGTCCCAGATGTGCTCAATTGGATTCAGGTCTGGGGAACGGGCGGGCCAGTCCATAGCACCAATGCCTTCCTCTTGCAGGAACTGCTGATACACTCCAGCCACATGAGGTCTAGCATTGTCTTGCATTAGGAGGGACCCAGGGCCAACCGCACCAGCATATGGTCTCACAAGGGGTCTGAGGATCTCATCTCGGTACCTAATGGCAGTCAGGCTACCTCTGGCGAGCACATGGAGGGCTGTATGGCCCCCCAAAGAAATGCCACCCCACACCATGACTGACCCACCGCCAAACCGGTCATGCTGGAGGATGTTGTAGGCAGCAGAACGTTCTCCACGGCGTCTCCAGACTCTGTCACGTCTGTCACGTGCTCAGTGTGAACCTGCTTTCATCTGTAAAGAGCACAGGGCGGCAGTGGCGAATTTGCCAATCTTGGTGTTCTCTGGCAAATGCCAAACGTCCTGCACGGTGTTGGGCTGTAAGCACAACCCCCACCTGTGGACGTCGGGCCCTCATACCACCCTCATGGAGTCTGTTTCTGACCGTTTGAGCAGTCACATGCACATTTGTGGCCTGCTGGAGGTCATTTTGCAGGGCTCTGGCAGTGCTCCTCCTGCTCCTGCTTGCACAAAGGCGGAGGTAGCGGTCCTGCTGCTGGGTTGTTGCCCTCCTACGACCTCCTCCACGTCTCCTGATGTACTGGCCTGTCTCCTGGTAGCGCCTCCATGCTCTGGACACTACGCTGACAGACACAGCAAACCTTCTTGCCACAGCTCGCATTGATGTGCCATCCTGGATGTGCTGCACTACCTGAGCCACTTGTGTGGGTTGTAGACTCCGTCTCATGCTACCACTAGAGTGAAAGCACCGCCAGAATTCAAAAGTGACCAAAACATCAGCCAGGAAGCATAGGAACTGAGAAGTGGTCTGTGGTCCCCACCTGCAGAACCACTCCTTTATTGCCTATAATTTCCACCTGTTGTCTATTCCATTTGCACAACAGCATGTGAAATGTATTGTCAATCAGTGTTGCTTCCTAAGTGGACAGTTTGATTTCACAGAAGTGTGATTGACTTGGAGTTACAATGTGTTGTTTAAGTGTTCCCTTTATTTTTTTGAGCAGTGTATATAGTAACAATTCCATAATTTCAATATCAAATTTATTCAAATCATTGTGGTGTACTACATCAGAATTCCTTTTCGTATTTAAATCTTTATTACACTCGTCTTGGCCTTGCACAGTCAGCCACAGATTGGGGCCCACTGTCAGACGTGCTTTACGGTTGGCTGGCCCCACATCTCCTGACCATGCACACCAACCTGGGCTCAGGGGCAGACGTAATATAATAAACAAAAATCGGGGGACACTGATATGTTAAGTAAGGTCAGTGGCGTATCGCAGTTTCGCAGGGCTCCCTTGCAAGGTCTGAGCAAGTTCTTATTTTCAATGATGGCCTACCGGGGAACAGTGGGTTAACTGCCTTGTTCAGGGGTAGAACTACAGATTTTGACCTTGTCAGCTCGGGGATTTGATCTAGCAACCTTTTGGTTACTAGTCCAACGCTCTAACCAATAGGCTACATTTCATATGATATTTTACGAATTACAATTCATATGATCTGTTGGGAATTGCAATTCGTACAACATGTTACCGAATTTGAAATACGTATAAAATATTACAAATTCCAATTTGTTGTGGCTAACCTTAGCTAGGTGACTAGGTGGCTAACACTAACATTCGCTAAGTGGCTAACATGTCCTAGGCTAGGGGTTAGGGGTTAAGGTTAGGGTTAGGAGTTAGGTTAAAGGGTTAACGGTTAGAATTAGGATTAGGGGGAGGGTTAGCTAACATGCTAAGTCATTGCAAAGTAGCTAAAAGGTAGGAAGTAGTTACAAGGTTGCTAATTAGATAAAATGCTCAATTTGAACATGCAACCTTTGTCTCATACGCCAACTCACCCACCCACGACCAACCACCCGCCTTTCGTTTTTTTTCCTTAAGTAACCTTATGTAACCATACCAAACATAACGTATTATACTCGTGTGAGTACAGTACATTTTCGTTTACTTTGTTACGTATAGTTTATGAGACCAGCCAGTGCACACACACACACACACACACACACACACACACACACACACACACACACACACACACAAACAAACACACTCACACACACCTCCCCTGACCTCATCATAACCATACCCAGCTGGATGATATCTCCCTCTGACCGACACACACACACACACACACACACACACACACACACACACACACACCACACACACTCTGTCTTTGTCTTGAATGTTGACCCTTGAACTCTGGCTGTGCGTTCCAAATGACACTCTATTCCCTACATAGTGCACTACTTTAGTGACCAGGTCCCCTCGGGCTATTATTCTGTAATTTAATGGTAACTATATTGACAGGTATAGTGGGATTATTCTGTAATTTTAATGGTAACTATATTGACAGGTATAGTGGGATTATTCTGTAATTTTAATGGTAACTATATTGACAGGTATAGTGGGATTATTCTGTATTTTAATGGTGACTATATTGACAGGTATAGTGGGATTATTCTGTATTTTAATGGTAACTATATTGACAGGTATAGTGGGATTATTCTGTATTTTAATGGTAACTATATTGACAGGTATAGTGGGATTATTCTATATTTTAATGGTAACTATATTGACAGGTATAGTGGGATTATTCTGTAATTCTAATGGTAACTATATTGACAGGTATAGTGGGATTATTCTGTATTTTAATGGTAACTATATTGACAGGTATAGTGGGATTATTCTGTATTTTAATGGTGACTATATTGACAGGTATAGTGGGATTATTCTGTATTTTAATGGTAACTATATTAACAGGTATAGTGGGATTATTCTGTATTTTAATGGTGACTATATAGACAGGTATAGTGGGATTATTCTATATTTTAATGGTGACTGTATTGACAGGTACAGTGGGATTATTCTGTGTCATAATGGTAATTATGTTGACTAGTATAGTGGGATTATTCTGTATTTTAATGGTAATTATATTGACAGTTATAGTGGGATTATTCTGTATTTTAATGGTAACTATATTGACAGGTATAGTGGGATTATTCTGTAATTCTTATTGTAACGATATTGACAGGTATTGTGTATGTGTAGTGGGATTACACTTTTCATTTATCTGGTGTTTCATTTATCTGGTGCATTTTAAATGTGATACCCATTCAATTCAAAATAGCCCCACTGAGATCTATAAAGTACAATGTTAAATTTACGGAATGCACGCATATACCGAACAAAAATCTAAACGCAACATGTAAAGTGTTGGTCCCATGTTTCGTGAGCTGAAATAAAAGATCCCAGAAATTGTCCATATGCACAAAAAGCGAATTTAATTTTCTTACATCCCTCCTTTGATAAAATAATCCATCCATCTCACAGGTGTGGCATATCAAGAAGCTGATTAAACAGCATGACCATTACACAGGTGCACCTTGTGCTGGGGACAATAAAAGGCCACTCTAAAATGCCACAGATGTCTCCAGTTTTGAGGGCGCGTGTAATTGGAATGCTGACTGCAGGAATATTCACCAGAGCTGTTGCCAGAGAATTTATTGTTAATTTCTCTACCATAAACTGCCTCCAACGTCATTTTAGAGAATTTGACAGTACGTTCAACCGGCCTCACAACCGCAGACCACGTGTAACCACGTCAGCCCAGAACCTCCACATCCGGCTTCTTTACGTCAGAGACCAGCCACCCGGACAGCTGATGAAACTGTGGGTTTTGCACAACCAAAGAATTTCTGCACAAACTGTCAGAAACCGTCTCAGGGAAGCTCATCTGAGTGCTTGTCCTCACCAGGGTCTTGATCTGACTGCAGTTCGGCGTCGTAACTGACTTCAGTGGGAAAATACTCACCTTCGACGGCCACTGGCACGCTGAAGGAGTGTGTGTTTCACAGTTGAATCCCGGTTTCAACTGTAGCGGGCAGATTGGCAGACAGCGTGTATGGAGTCGTGTGGGCGAGCAGTTTGCTGATGTCAACGTTGTGAACAGAGTGCCTGATGGTGGTGGTGGGTTTATGGTATGGGGCAGGTATAATATACGGACAACGAACACAATTGCATTTTATGTTGTGCCATTCATCCTCTGCAATCACCTCATGTTTCAGCATGATAATGCACGGCACCATGTCGCAAGGATCTGTACACAATTCCTGGAAGTTGAAAATGTCCCAGTTCTTCAATGGCCTGCGTACTCACCTGACATGTCACCCATTGAGCATGTTTGGGATGCTCTGGATCGACGTGTACGACAGTGTGTTCCGGTTCCCACCATTATCCAGCAACTTTGCATAGTCGTTAAAGAGGAGTGGGATAACGTTCCACAGGCCACAATCAACATCCTGATCAACTCTATGAGAAGGAGATTTGTTGTGCTGCATGAGGAAAATGGTGGTCACACCAGATACTGACTGGTTTTCTGATCTACGCCCCTACTTTTTTTTGAAAGTATCTGTGACCAACAAATGCATATCTGTATTCACAGTCATGTGAAATCCATAGATTAGGGCCTAATGAATTTATTTCAATTGACTGATTTCCTTATATGAACTGTAAATAAAATATTTGAAATTGTTGCATGTTGCGGTTCACATTTTTGTTCAGTGTTTACAGCTCTGTTATATTCGTACAACTCTTGCTTTTTTAAATTGACTTTTAGATCTTTTCCAACAAAGTCATAATTCCAGACTGGTAAAATACCCAGCAGCCTTTTCAAGATGATCTGGTTCCAGACTGGTAAAATACCCAGCAGCCTTGTCAAGATGATCTGGTTCCAGACTGGTAAAATACCCAGCAGCCTTGTTAAGATGATCTGGTTCCAGACTGGTAAATTACCCAGCTGTCACGTCCTGGCCAGTATATAAGGTTAATTGTTTTGTAGTTTGGTCAGGGCGTGGCAGGGGGTATTTGTTTTATGTGGTTCGGGGTGGTGTGTTTGTGTAAAGGGTTTTGATTAGTAATTCCGGGTTTTGGTTTATGTTTAGTATTCTATGGTTAGTCTAGGTTGTGTGTTTCTATGTTTGGTTGATTGGGGTTGGGACTCTCAGTTGAAGGCAGGTGTTGTCTATCTGCCTTTGATTGAGAGTTCCATATATTAGGGTGTGTTTGTATGTGTGATTTGTGGGTGATTGTTCTGTGTTTCGCCTTGTGCCTTACCAGACTGTTTTTGTTGATCGTTCGTGTTTTTGTTATTTTGTATGTTCGTTTTGAAAGATAATTAAAAAGCAAGATGAGCATTCACGTACCTGCTGCGTTTTGGTCCTCATTCACCGACAACAACCGTGACAGAATCACCCACCACCAAAGGACCAAGCAGCAGAGGAAGGAGCAGACGGAGTTCGAGTTGGACTGGCGGGAGAAGTGGACTTGGGAGGAAGTTCTGGACGGGGCCGGACCCTGGCATCAGGCTGGGGATTATCGACGCCCGCAGGGGAAATTGAGGCAGCCAAGGCAGAGAGGCGGTGGTACGAGGCCAAGTACGCGCTGAAGGAGAAGCACGAGAGGCACCCCCAAGAAAATTTTGGGGGGGGGCACACGGGTAGTTTGGCTAGGCGTAAGAAGAGCCGGAAGCCAGCTACTCGTGGTTATATGGAGGAGCGTATGGGGTGGAGAGCGCTATGTTTCGCTGAGGAGCGCACTATCTCACCCATACGCACGCACAGTCCGGTGCGCGTTATTCCAGCCCCTCGCAGGTGCCGTGCTAGAGCGGGCATCCAGCCTGGTAGGAGGATGCCTGCGCAGCGCATCTGGTCGCCGGTACGCCTCCGAGGACCAGGCTACCCAACTCCCGCTCTACGCACGGCTACCATCAGGCCCCTGCACAGCCCAGTCTGCCCTGTACGAGCACCCCGCTCGTACAGGGCTACTAGTTCCATCCAGCCAAGGCGGGTTGTGCAGGAGGTAAGATCTAGACCGGCTGTGCGCCTCCATAGCCCTGGGTTTCCAGCTCCTGTCTCTCGTGCGGACCCGGAAGTGCGTCAACCCAGTCCGACTCGTCCTGTTCCCGCTCCCCGCACTAGCCTGGAGGTGCGTGTACATAATCTGGTAATCCCAGTACCAGCACCACGCACCAGGCTACAAGTGCGTCAACCCAGCCTCGCCAGTCAACAGTCTTCATCAGAGCTGCCCGCCAGTCAACAGTCATCATCAGAGCTGCCCGCCAGTCAACAGTCATCATCAGAGCTGCCCGCCAGTCAACAGTCATCATCAGAGCTGCCCGCCAGTCAACAGTCATCGTCAGAGCTGCCCGCCAGTCAACAGTCATCGTCAGAGCTGCCCGCCAGTCAACAGTCATCGTCAGAGCTGCCCGCCAGTCAACAGTCATCGTCAGAGCTGCCCGCCAGTCAACAGTCATCGTCAGAGCTGCCCGCCAGTCAACAGTCATCGTCAGAGCTGCCCGCCAGTCAACAGTCATCGTCAGAGCTGCCCGCCAGTCAACAGTCATCGTCAGAGCTGCCCGCCAGTCAACAGTCATCGTCAGAGCTGCCCGCCAGTCAACAGTCATCGTCAGAGCTGCCCGCCAGTCAACAGTCATCGTCAGAGCTGCCCGCCAGTCAACAGTCATCGTCAGAGCTGCCCGCCAGTCAACAGTCATCGTCAGAGCTGCCCGCCAGTCAACAGTCGTCAGAGCTGCCCGCCAGTCAACAGTCGTCAGAGCTGCCCGCCAGTCAACAGTCGTCAGAGCTGCCCGCCAGTCAACAGTCGCCAGAGAGGTCAGACTGCGCTGAACTGCCGGAGTGGCCAGACTGCGCTGAACTGCCGGAGTGGCCAGACTGCGCTGAACTGCCGGAGTGGCCAGACTGCGCTGAACTGCCGGAGTGGCCAGACTGCGCTGAACTGCCGGAGTGGCCAGACTGCGCTGAACTGCCGGAGTGGCCAGACTGCGCTGAACTGCCGGAGTGGCCAGACTGCGCTGAACTGCCGGAGTGGCCAGACTGCGCTGAACTGCCGGAGTGGCCAGACTGCGCTGAACTGCCGGAGTGGCCAGACTGCCCTGAACTGCCGGAGTGGCCAGACTGCCCTGAACTGCCGGAGTGGCCAGACTGCCCTGAACTGCCGGAGTGGCCAGACTGCCCTGAACTGCCGGAGTGGCCAGACTGCCCTGAACTGCCGGAGTGGCCAGACTGCCCTGAACTGCCGGAGTGGCCAGACTGCCCTGAACTGCCGGAGTGGCCAGACTGCCCTGAACTGCCGGAGTGGCCAGACTGCCCTGAACTGCCGGAGTGGCCAGACTGCCCTGAACTGCCGGAGTGGCCAGACTGCCCTGAACTGCCGGAGTGGCCAGACTGCCCTGAACTGCCGGAGTGGCCAGACTGCCCTGAACTGCCGGAGTGGCCAGACTGCCCTGAACTGCCGGAGTGGCCAGACTGCCCTGAACTGCCGGAGTGGCCAGACTGCCCAGACTGTCCCGAATTGCCAGACTGCCCAGACTGTCCCGAATTGCCAGACTGCCCAGACTGTCCCGAATTGCCAGACTGCCCAGACTGTCCCGAATTGCCAGACTGCCCAGACTGTCCCGAATTGCCAGACTGCCCAGACTGTCCCGAATTGCCAGACTGCCCAGACTGTCCCGAATTGCCAGACTGCCCAGACTGTCCCGAATTGCCAGACTGCCCAGACTGTCCCGAATTGCCAGACTGCCCAGACTCTCCCGAATTGCCAGACTGCCCCGACTGCCCCCCGGCGATGCCAGAGTGGCCCGACAGCCTGGAACGGCCGGAGCCAGAGCCACCTCCAGAAATAGGTGGGTTGGGGAGGGGGGGTGTAGCACAGTGCCGTCGTTGACGGCAGCCACCCTCCCTTCCCTCCCTTTAGAAAAGGGGACTTTTTGTTGGTGTTGCTTGGGATTATTTTTTGTTAAGGTGCTTCTGGGGTAGCACCTTTAAGGGGGGGGTACTGTCACGTCCTGGCCAGTATATAAGGTTAATTGTTTTGTAGTTTGGTCAGGGCGTGGCAGGGGGTATTTGTTTTATGTGGTTCGGGGTGGTGTGTTTTGTGTAAAGGGTTTTGATTTAGTAATTCCGGGTTTTGGTTTATGTTTAGTATTCTATGGTTAGTCTAGGTTGTGTGTTTCTATGTTTGGTTGATTGGGGTTGGGACTCTCAGTTGAAGGCAGGTGTTGTCTATCTGCCTTTGATTGAGAGTTCCATATATTAGGGTGTGTTTGTATGTGTGATTTGTGGGTGATTGTTCTGTGTTTCGCCTTGTGCCTTACCAGACTGTTTTTGTTGATCGTTCGTGTTTTTGTTATTTTGTATGTTCGTTTTGAAAGATAATTAAAAAGCAAGATGAGCATTCACGTACCTGCTGCGTTTTGGTCCTCATTCACCGACAACAACCGTGACACCAGCAGCCTTGTCAAGATGATCTGGTTCCAGACTGGTAAAATACCCAGCAGCCTTGTTAAGATGATCTGGTTCCAGACTGGTAAAATACCCAGCAGCCTTGTCAAAATGATCTGGTTCCAGACTGGTAAAATACCCAGCAGCCTTGTCAAAATGATCTCCACATGGTTGGACAGGAGTATTTGTTTTCTTAGCATACTCTTTGTCTCTCACGGTTTCTTTTTGTGTCAGAGTCTAACCCGAACCCACACCGGTTTTCTGAGAAGAGGGAGAGGAGAGGACTATGACTATTTTGATTGGCCTATACCTGTTGTTCATGTCCCCTCATTTTTGCCACAGGCTATGAGCCGGCCTGTGACACACACACACACACACACACACACACACACACACACACACACACACACACACACACACACACACACACACACACACACACACACACACACACACACACACACAGACACACACCCACACACACACACACAGATACACACTTTGCTCTGTATGTAGTCTCTGCTCTATATGCAGTCTCTTATCAGTCTCTTATCAGTCTCTGCTCTATATGTAGTCTCTTATCAGTCTCTGCTCTATATGTAGTCTCTTATCAGTCTCTGCTCTATATGTAGTCTCTTATCAGTCTCTTATCAGTCTCTTATCAGTCTCTGCGCTATATGTAGTCTCTTATCAGTCTCTTATCAGTCTCTGCTCTATATGTAGTCTCTTATCAGTCTCTGCTCTATATGTAGTCTCTTATCAGTCTCTACTCTATATGTAGTCTCTTATCAGTCTCTACTCTAAATGTAGTCTCTTATCAGTCTCTGCTCTATATGTAGTCTCTTATCAGTCTCTGCTCTATATGTAGTCTCTTATCAGTCTCTGCTCTATATGTAGTCTCTTATCAGTCTCTGCTCTATATGTAGTCTCTTATCAGTCTCTGCTCTATATGTAGTCTCTTATCAGTCTCTTATCAGTCTCTGCTCTATATGTAGTCTCTTATCAGTCTCTGCTCTATATGTAGTCTCTTATCGGTCTCTGCTCTATATGTAGTCTCTTATCAGTCTCTGCTCTATATGTAGTCTCTTATCAGTCTCTGCTCTATATGTAGTCTCTTATCATTCTCTGCTCTATATGTAGTCTCTTATCAGTCTCTTATCAGTCTCTGCTCTATATGTAGTCTCTTATCAGTCTCTGCTCTATATGTAGTCTCTTATCAGTCTCTGCTCTATATAAAGTCTCTTATCAGTCTCTGCTCTATATGTAGTCTCTTAACAGTCTCTGCTCTATATGTAGTCTCTTATCAGTCTCTGCTCTCTATGTAGTCTCTTATCAGTCTCTGCTCTATATGCAGTCTCTTATCAGTCTCTGCTCTATATGTAGTCTCTTATCAGTCTCTGCTCTATATGTAGTCTCTTATCAGTCTCTGCTCTATATGCAGTCTCTTATCAGTCTCTGCTCTATATGTAGTCTCTTATCAGTCTCTACTCTATATGTAGTCTCTTATCAGTCTCTTAACAGTCTCTGCTGTATATGTAGTCTCTTATCAGTCTCTACTCTATATGTAGTCTCTGCTCTATATGCAGTCTCTTATCAGTCTCTGCTCTATATGTAGTCTCTTATCAGTCTCTTATCAGTCTCTGCTCTATATGCAGTCTCTTATCAGTCTCTGCTCTATATGCAGTCTCTTATCAGTCTCTGATCTATATGTAGTCTCATCAATCTCTGCTCTATATGTAGTCTCTTATCAGTCTCTGCTCTATATGTAGTCTCTTATCAGTCTCTGCTCTATATGCAGTCTCTTATCAGTCTCTTAACAGTCTCTGCTCTAAATGCAGTCTCTTATCAGTCTCTGCTCTATATGTAGTCTCTTATCAGTCTCTGCTCTATATGTAGTCTCTTATCACTCTCTTATCGGTCTCTGCTCTGTATTTAGTCTCTTAGCAGTCTCTGTTCTATACGGGCGATGATAACAGATGAGGATCACAACAATACCTAAAGTGGATGTTGGAGATGGTCTGGATTGTAGATAGCTGATCTAGATTGTCGATAGCTGATCTAGATTGTCGATAGCTGATCTAGATTGGAGATAGCTGATCTAGATTGGAGATAGCGATCTAGATTGTAGATAGCCGATCTAGATTGTAGATAGCCGATCTAGATTGTCGATAGCTGATCTAGATTGTAGATAGCTGATCTAGATTGTAGATAGCTGATCTAGATTGTAGATAGTCTACAGAACTGTTTTGAGACGTTTGTTCCTGATGTACCAGATATCAAAGATATTACTCCAACAGTCCCTTACAGCCTGTTTCATTTGGATGTCTGTGTGTTGGGGCGACAGGTAGCCTAGTGGTTAGAGTGTTGGGCCAGTAACCGAAAGGTTGCTGGATTTAATTCCTGAGCTGACAAGGTAAAAATCTGTCCTTCTGCCCCTGAACAAGGCAGTTAACCCACTGTTCCCTGGTAGGCCGTCATTGTAAATAAGAATTTGTTCTTAACTGACTTTCCTAGTTAAATTAAAAATAATTGGGGATTCATTTAATTTCCCCCCGCTTAAATTCTTATTTATAATCAAAACATTGTCTTTAATTTACATCCTAATATAAAAGGCACGGACCGGTAGGCCGTTTTCATTACAGATGCAGAAAAGCAATATAATATGAAAATAAAGCACTTTTTAATATTCAATCAAGGATTTGTTTTCAGAGACAGACAATGAGCACATGGTTAAGGTAATGACAGGTTCACTGGGAGGTGACTAAGGATGCGTTCCCTATTCCCTATATAGTGCACTACTTTAGACCAGAGCACTATAGAACCCTATTCCCTATAAAGTGCACTACTTTAGACCAGAGCACTATAGAACCCTATTCCCTATATAGTGCACTACTTTAGACCAGAGCACTATAGAACCCTATTCCCTATATAGTGCACTACTTTAGACCAGGGCCCTATAGAACCCTATTCCCTATACAGTGCACTACTTTAGACCAGAGTCCTATTGAACCCTATTCCCTATAGAGTGCACTACTTTAGTCCAGGGCCCTATTGAACCCTATTCCCTATATAGTGCACTACTTTTAACCAGAGTCATATAGCACCATATTCCCTATATATAGTGCACTACTATAGACCAGAGCCCTATAGAACCCTATTCCCTATATAGTGCACTACTTTTGATCAGAGCCCTATAGAATCCTATTCCCTATATAGTGCACTACTTTTGATCAGAGCCCTATAGCACCATATTCCCTATATAGTGCACTACTATAGACCAGAGTCCTATAGAATCCTATTCCCTATATATAGTGCACTACTTTTGACCAGAGCCCTATGGGCGCTATATAGGGAAATAGGGTGCCATTTGGGATACACAGAAGGAGGCAGGTAGAGGGTTTGTTTGGTGGCCAGGCAAGAAGCAGCCTCTTGAAACTGTATGACAACAAAATACACATTTTAATCTCACACAAAAAATCTAGTAGATTTGAGGAAAATAACAGATTTTAATTGACTTCTGCACTGCACTCTGGGGTCAGCTTTTCCAATGCAATCGAAAGGGTATGAAAAGAACATTGTTATATCAATCAATCAATCAATCAATTAACATTGTTATACACATCAAATGATCCTCACTCCCTTTCCAATGATCCAGACATCATTGTGAAAAAAATATAGAATCTCTCCCATTTAAAAAAAAAAAATTCCACGCATAGTCATAAAATAACATTTGTAAGTTTAAGGAGTCATTTCTTAGGCTTTCATGAATTATTATTATTATTTTTTAATCTTGTCTATTTAAAGATTTTGTTATAAAGTTATAAAACATTTCATATTATCTACAATATATACAGCACATTGGGTCTTTTATTACGTTTTAAAATGATGACGTGTCACAAACGGCGCCCTAATTCCTATATAGTGCACCACCATGGGCCCTGGTTAAAAATAGTGCACTAAATAGGGAAAAGGGTGACATTTGGGATACAGACTACCGTAAATTCCAGACTATAAACCGCAACTTTTTTTCCCAGGCTTTGAACCTCGCGGCTTAAACAATGACCCGGCTAATATATGGATTTTTCCCGCATTCTATTTTTTTTTCTCCAAAAAAACACATTCTGTGACGTGCTCAGTTTTTTGGCGGCATGAAGCTTTCATTAGACCAATGAAATTGCCGAACGGGTTACGGTCAAACAACTTTTTTGTTTACTGTTTAGATTAAATCGAGCGCTCTCAAACTTCCCATCATTCTGATTACGGTAGTCATTTTGTCACCCTCATCATGGCAAAGACATGGAGAAATGCATATGATGCAGCTTTCAAGTTGAAGGCGATTGATCTGGCTGTTGGAAAAGGAAATAGAGCTGCTGCACGGGAGCTTGGTCTTAATGAGTCGATGATAAGACGTTGGAAACAGCAGCGTGAGGAATTGACTCAGTGCAAAAAGACAACTAAAGCTTACTGCTAATTTTTTCTTTTTTGTTACAAGCCGTGTTTCGTTAAAGCCTATTTATTTTTGTTACAAGCCGTGTTTCGTTAAAGCCTATTTATTTTTGTTACAAGCCGTGTTTCGTTAAAGCCTGTGTAGAGTTCATTTGTTTCAATGTACCGGTAGGCACCTGCGGCTTATAGACATGTGCGGCTTATTTATGTTCAAAATAATATTTATTTTTAAATTCAGTGGGTGCGGCTTATATTCAGGTGCGCTTAATAGCCGGAAATTACGGTAGCTAATTCAGAGATCAACTGGATTTTATTGACCTTGAGGGGAAGTCAGAGCTATTCCATGCCTGGCCACCAGATGACAGTGAACTGAAGAGAAGAGTTACTTGAGGCCTTGACAGTCAGCTAAACATCCCACTGACATCCCTCAGTTGTGATGAAACTGAAACCAGCTTCTTCTGATGATTCAGATCTGCTATCGTAACGTGATCACTCTGTTGTCGCAGAGAATTCCACTGTATTCAAGGTTTAAAAAGGCTTCTCAAGTTTTGTAATTTCCACTTTAAAAATGTCAGACTTCATTTTCTTCTAATGAAACATGCATCAACCCCTTACAGAAATGTCAATTTATTATAATCCAAAATTATAATTCATGTTTCCTGTTGCTGCAGGATTATTTTCCTGCTGTGAGAAGCAGAGTCATATTAAATCAAAATCAAATCAAATCAAATAAAGTTTTATTGGTCACATACACGTGGTTAGCAGATGTTAATGTGAGTGTAGCGAAATGCTTGTGCTTCTAGTTCCGGCCGTGCAGTAATATCTAACAAGTAATATAACCTAACAATTCACAACAACTACTTTATACACACAAGTGTAAAGGAATGAATAAGAATATGTACATAGAAGTATATAAATGACTGATGGCCGAATGGCATAGGCAAGATGCAGTAGATGGTATAGAGTACAGTATATACATATGAGATGAGTAATGTAGGGTAGGAAACTTTATATAAAGTGGCATTGTTTAAAGTGGCTAGTGATACATTTAATTACATCAAGATGGCAAGATGCAGTAGACGGTATTAGCGTACAGTATATACTCAATGTTAGTGAAGGCTGTTTAACAGTCTGATGGCCTTGAGATAGAAGCTGTTTTTCAGCTGGGTTTTTTTATGCGATGATATCATCACCATAGCCTGAAGACAGTGTGATTACATCACTGGGCAAGGAGGACTGTTCTCCTGTAAATAACATGGGACTAGTTTACTGGAGGATTGGATGATGCATTGCAGCTCTCAATGCCAGCCAGGTAGTTCCCAATGTAACCAACAGAGGGCACTGTGCAACCAATCTGTGTTCTACCAGCATGCCTGGGACAAATAATGTTCCTGTGTTTTTTCAGTTTCTGTCTTCTTCTTGACAAATCCCCCCCCCCCCCCCCCCCCCCCCCCCCCATCTAAAGTACAACTTAATTCAAATTCAAATGAGTTATTGTTGAGATTTCAGTTTCTTTTCTCTCCTTGACAAAATAAAACTGCGTTGACCCAATCTGATGTGCAGCTCAGTTCAACATGTTGTAGGTAAAGCAGAGTGAAGCGGAGATGGGTTACGCATCACCACCAGTGATGTAACAATGCCGAGCAAAGGAATGACTGTTGCAATTACTAAGGTGGTTCCAAGAGAAACCCTGCAGAAATGAAAAGCATCAAACTCCTCTCCTCTCGGCTCCTCTCCTCTCCTCTCGGCTCCTCTCCTCTCAGCTCCTCTCCTCTCCTCTCAGCTCCTCTCCTCTCCTCTCGGCTCCTCTCCTCTCCTCTCGGCTCCTCTCCACTCGGCTCCTCTCCTCTCGGCTCCTCTCCTCTTCTCTCTTCTCAGCTCCTCTCTTCCCTTATTCTCTTCTCTTCTCTCCTCTCCTTTCTTCAGTCCTCTCTTCTCCTCAGTCCTCTCATCACTCCTCAGTCCTCTCCTTTCCTCAGTCCTCTCCTCTCCTCAGTCCTCTCCTGCCCTCTGTTCTCTCCTTTCCTCAGTCCTCTCCTCTCCTCAGTCCTCTCATCACTCCTCAGTCCTCTCCTCTCCTCAGTCCTCTCCTCTCCTCAGTCCTCTCCTCATCCCAGTCACTCTCTTCAGTCTCCTCTACCATGAAACATCCCAGTCACTCTCATCAGTCTCCTCTACCATGAAACATCCCAGTCACTCTCATCAGTCTCCTCTACTCAGGTGGGTTCGAAGCGAAAACCTGCTGGAAAGAAAAGCATTGAATGAGACCTTCCATCTAATGACAGAACATAGTCAGGAGTCACAACCTGAAGAGTGGTTCTTCACACACACACACAAACACACGCACACGCTCACACACACGCACGCACACAACCTGAAGAGTTGTTCTTCACACACACACACACACACACACACACACACCACACACACACACACACACACACACAGTTCACCGAACCACAGTTCAGTGATTATTTAGTGCCTGAATTACATCTGGGTTCAGTACAATACCTCCCCCGCCCTCTCCTTATTGACACAGCCTGCATCTCAAATGGCACCCTATTATCTATATAGTGCACTACCTTTAACCAGGGCCAATCAGAGCCCTTATAGGGCCCTGGTCAAAAGTAGTGCACTACTTAGGGAATAGGGTGCCATTTAGGGCATATCACAAAAACAATGTTTTAGTGGGGCTTCCTCTATCTACTACCTTTAACCAGGGCCAATCAGAGCCCCTATAGGGCCCTGGTTAAAAGTAGTGCACTACTTAGGGAACAGGGTACCATTTAGGGCACATGACAAAAACGGTGTTTTAGTGGGGCCTCCTCTATCTACTACCTTTAACCAGGGCCAATCAAAGACCTCATAGGGCCCTGGTCAAAAATGTCTGTCCCCTTCAGCTAGGGGCTAGTCTAGTCTGTTACAGTATAGTGTTATTAATACTGTAAATGTCTGTCCCCTTCACCTAGGGGCTAGTCTGGTCTAGTCTGTTACAGTATAGTGTTATTAATACTGTAAATGTATTTCCCCTTCAGCTAGGGGCTAGTCTAGTCTGTTAGAGTATAGTGTTATTAGTACTGTAAATGTCTGTCCCCTTCAGCTAGGGGCTAGTCTAGTCTGTTACAGTATAGTGTTATTAATACTGTAAATGTCTGTCCCCTTCAGCTAGGGGCTAGTCTAGTCTGTTACATTATAGTGTTATTAATACTGTAAATGTCTGTCCCCCTCAGCTAGGGGCTAGTCTAGTCTAGTCTGTTACAGTATAGTGTTATTAATACTGTAAATGTCTGTCCCCTTCAGCTAGGGGCTAGTCTAGTCTAGTCTGTTACAGTATAGTGTTATTAATACTGTAAATGTCTGTCCCCTTCAGCTAGGGGCTAGTCTAGTCTAGTCTGTTACAGTATAGTGTTATTAACACTGTAAATGTCTGTCCCCTTCAGCTAGGAGCTAGTCTAGTCTAGTCTGTTACAGTATAGTGTTATTAATACTGTAAATGTCTGTCCCCTTCAGCTAGTGGCTAGTCTAGTCTGTTACAGTATAGTGTTATTAATACTGTAAATGTCTGTCCCATTCAGCTAGGGGCTAGTCTAGTCTAGTCTGTTACAGTATAGTGTTATTAACACTGTAAATGTCTGTCCCCTTCAGCTAGGGGCTAGTCTAGTCTAGTCTGTTACAGTATTGTGTTATTAATACTGTAAATGTCTGTCCCCTTCAGCTAGGGGCTAGTCTAGTCTGATACAGTATAGTGTTATTAATACTGTAAATGTCTGTCCCCTTCAGCTAGGGGCTAGTCTAGTCAAGTCTGTTACAGTATAGTGTTATTAATACTGTAAATATCTGTCCCCTTCAGCTAGGGGCTAGTCTAGTAAAGTCTGTTACAGTATAGTGTTATTAATACTGTCAATGTCTGTTCCCTTCAGCTAAGGGCTAGTCTAGTCTGTTACAGTATAGTGTTATTAATACTGTAAATGTCTGTCCCCTTCAGCTAGGGGCTAGTCTAGTCTTGTCTGTTACAGTATAGTGTTATTATTAATACTGTAAATGTCTGTCCCCTTCAGCTAGGAGCTAGTCTAGTCTAGTCTGTTACAGTATAGTGTTATTAATACTGTAAATGTCTGTTCCCTTCAGCTAGGGGCTAGTCTAGTCTAGTCTGTTACAATATAGTGTTATTAATACTGTAAATGTCTGTCCCCTTCAGCTAGGGGCTAGTCTAGTCTGTTACAGTATAGTGTTATTAATACTGTAAATGTCTGTCCCCTTCAGCTAGGGGCTAGTCTAGTCTAGTCTGTTACAGTATAGTGTTATTAATACTGTAAATGTCTGTCCCCTTCAGCTAGGGGCTAGTCTAGTCTAGTCTGTTACAATATAGTGTTATTAATACTGTAAATGTCTGTCCCCTTCAGCTAGGGGCTAGTCTAGTCTGTTACAGTATAGTGTTATTAATACTGTAAATGTCTGTCCCCTTCAGCTAGGGGCTAGTCTAGTCTATTCTGTTACAGTATAGTGTTATTAATACTGTAAATGTCTGTCCCCTTCAGCTAGGGCCTAGTCTAGTCTAGTCTGTTACAGTATAGTGTTATTAATACTGTAAATGTCTGTCCCCTTCAGCTAGGGGCTAGTCTAGTCTAGTCTGTTACAGTATAGTGTTATTAATACTGTAAATGTCTGTCCCCTTCAGCTAGGGGCTAGTCTAGTCTAGTCTGTTACAGTATAGTGTTATTAATACTGTAAATGTCTGTCCCCTTCAGCTAGGGGCTAGTCTAGTCTAGTCTGTTACAGTATAGTGTTACTAATACTGTAAATGTCTGTTCCCTTCAGCTAGGGGCTAGTCTAGTCTGTTATAGTATAGTGTTATTAATACATTAAATGTCTGTTCCCTTCAGCTAGGGGCTAGTCTAGTCTAGTCTGTTACAGTATAGTGTTATTAATACTGTAAATGTCTGTCCCCTTCAGCTAGGGGCGATTCTAGTCTAGTCTGTTACAGTATAGTGTTATTAATACTGTAAATGTCTGTTCCCTTCAGCTAGGGGCTAGTCTAGTCTAGTCTGTTACAGTATAGTGTTATTAATACTGTAAATGTCTGTTCCCTTCAGCTAGGAGCTAGTCTTGTCTGTTACAGTATAGTGTTATTAATACTGTAAATGTCTGTTCCCTTCAGCTAGGGGCTAGTCTAGTCTGTTACAGTATCGTGTTATTAATACTGTAAATGTCTGTCCCCCTCAGCTAGGGGCTAGTCTAGTCTAGTCTGTTACAGTATAGTGTTATTAATACTGTAAATGTCTGTCCCCTTCAGCTAGGGGCTAGTCTAGTCTAGTCTGTTACAGTATAGTGTTATTAATACTGTAAATGTCTGTCCCCTTCAGCTAGGGGCTAGTCTAGTCTAGTCTGTTACAGTATAGTGTTATTAATACTGTAAATGTCTGTTCGCTTCAGCTAGGGGCTAGTCTAGTCTAGTCTGTTACAGTATAGTGTTATTAATACTGTAAATGTATGTCCCCTTCAGCTAGGGGCTAGTCTAGTCTGTTACAGTATAGTGTTATTAATACTGTAAATGTCTGTCCCCTTCAGCTAGGGGCTAGTCTAGTCTGTTACAGTTTAGTGTTATTAATACTGTAAATGTCTGTTCCCTTCAGCTAGGGGCTAGTCTAGTCTAGTCTGTTACAGTATAGTGTTATTAATACTGTAAATGTCTGTCCCCTTCACCTAGGGGCTAGTCTGGTCTAGTCTGTTACAGTATAGTGTTATTAATACTGTAAATGTATTTTCCCTTCAGCTAGGGGCTAGTCTAGTCTTTTAGAGTATAGTGTTATTAGTACTGTAAATGTCTGTCCCCTTCAGCTAGGGGCTAGTCTAGTCTGTTACAGTATAGTGTTATTAATACTGTAAATGTCTGTCCCCTTCAGCTAGGGGCTAGTCTAGTCTGTTACAGTATAGTGTTATTAATACTGTAAATGTCTGTCCCCTTCAGCTAGGGGCTAGTCTAGTCTATTCTGTTACAGTATAGTGTTATTAATACTGTAAATGTCTGTCCCCTTCAGCTAGGGCCTAGTCTAGTCTAGTCTGTTACAGTATAGTGTTATTAATACTGTAAATGTCTGTCCCCTTCAGCTAGGGGCTAGTCTAGTCTAGTCTGTTACAGTATAGTGTTATTAATACTGTAAATGTCTGTCCCCTTCAGCTAGGGGCTAGTCTAGTCTAGTCTGTTACAGTATAGTGTTATTAATACTGTAAATGTCTGTCCCCTTCAGCTAGGGGCTAGTCTAGTCTAGTCTGTTACAGTATAGTGTTACTAATACTGTAAATGTCTGTTCCCTTCAGCTAGGGGCTAGTCTAGTCTAGTCTGTTACAGTATAGTGTTATTAATACTGTAAATGTCTGTCCCCTTCAGCTAGGGGCGATTCTAGTCTAGTCTGTTACAGTATAGTGTTATTAATACTGTAAATGTCTGTTCCCTTCAGCTAGGGGCTAGTCTAGTCTAGTCTGTTACAGTATAGTGTTATTAATACTGTAAATGTCTGTTCCCTTCAGCTAGGAGCTAGTCTTGTCTGTTACAGTATAGTGTTATTAATACTGTAAATGTCTGTTCCCTTCAGCTAGGGGCTAGTCTAGTCTGTTACAGTATCGTGTTATTAATACTGTAAATGTCTGTCCCCCTCAGCTAGGGGCTAGTCTAGTCTAGTCTGTTACAGTATAGTGTTATTAATACTGTAAATGTCTGTCCCCTTCAGCTAGGGTCTAGTCTAGTCTAGTCTGTTACAGTATAGTGTTATTAATACTGTAAATGTCTGTCCCCTTCAGCTAGGGGCTAGTCTAGTCTAGTCTGTTACAGTATAGTGTTATTAATACTGTAAATGTCTGTTCGCTTCAGCTAGGGGCTAGTCTAGTCTAGTCTGTTACAGTATAGTGTTATTAATACTGTAAATGTATGTCCCCTTCAGCTAGGGGCTAGTCTAGTCTGTTACAGTATAGTGTTATTAATACTGTAAATGTCTGTCCCCTTCAGCTAGGGGCTAGTCTAGTCTGTTACAGTTTAGTGTTATTAATACTGTAAATGTCTGTTCCCTTCAGCTAGGGGCTAGTCTAGTCTAGTCTGTTACAGTATAGTGTTATTAATACTGTAAATGTCTGTCCCCTTCACCTAGGGGCTAGTCTGGTCTAGTCTGTTACAGTATAGTGTTATTAATACTGTAAATGTATTTTCCCTTCAGCTAGGGGCTAGTCTAGTCTTTTAGAGTATAGTGTTATTAGTACTGTAAATGTCTGTCCCCTTCAGCTAGGGGCTAGTCTAGTCTGTTACAGTATAGTGTTATTAATACTGTAAATGTCTGTCCCCTTCAGCTAGGGGCTAGTCTAGTCTGTTACAGTATAGTGTTATTAATACTGTAAATGTCTGTCCCCTTCAGCTAGGGGCTAGTCTAGTCTATTCTGTTACAGTATAGTGTTATTAATACTGTAAATGTCTGTCCCCTTCAGCTAGGGCCTAGTCTAGTCTAGTCTGTTACAGTATAGTGTTATTAATACTGTAAATGTCTGTCCCCTTCAGCTAGGGGCTAGTCTAGTCTAGTCTGTTACAGTATAGTGTTATTAATACTGTAAATGTCTGTCCCCTTCAGCTAGGGGCTAGTCTAGTCTAGTCTGTTACAGTATAGTGTTATTAATACTGTAAATGTCTGTCCCCTTCAGCTAGGGGCTAGTCTAGTCTAGTCTGTTACAGTATAGTGTTACTAATACTGTAAATGTCTGTTCCCTTCAGCTAGGGGCTAGTCTAGTCTAGTCTGTTACAGTATAGTGTTATTAATACTGTAAATGTCTGTCCCCTTCAGCTAGGGGCGATTCTAGTCTAGTCTGTTACAGTATAGTGTTATTAATACTGTAAATGTCTGTTCCCTTCAGCTAGGGGCTAGTCTAGTCTAGTCTGTTACAGTATAGTGTTATTAATACTGTAAATGTCTGTTCCCTTCAGCTAGGAGCTAGTCTTGTCTGTTACAGTATAGTGTTATTAATACTGTAAATGTCTGTTCCCTTCAGCTAGGGGCTAGTCTAGTCTGTTACAGTATCGTGTTATTAATACTGTAAATGTCTGTCCCCCTCAGCTAGGGGCTAGTCTAGTCTAGTCTGTTACAGTATAGTGTTATTAATACTGTAAATGTCTGTCCCCTTCAGCTAGGGTCTAGTCTAGTCTAGTCTGTTACAGTATAGTGTTATTAATACTGTAAATGTCTGTCCCCTTCAGCTAGGGGCTAGTCTAGTCTAGTCTGTTACAGTATAGTGTTATTAATACTGTAAATGTCTGTTCGCTTCAGCTAGGGGCTAGTCTAGTCTAGTCTGTTACAGTATAGTGTTATTAATACTGTAAATGTATGTCCCCTTCAGCTAGGGGCTAGTCTAGTCTGTTACAGTATAGTGTTATTAATACTGTAAATGTCTGTCCCCTTCAGCTAGGGGCTAGTCTAGTCTGTTACAGTTTAGTGTTATTAATACTGTAAATGTCTGTTCCCTTCAGCTAGGGGCTAGTCTAGTCTAGTCTGTTACAGTATAGTGTTATTAATACTGTAAATGTCTGTCCCCTTCACCTAGGGGCTAGTCTGGTCTAGTCTGTTACAGTATAGTGTTATTAATACTGTAAATGTATTTTCCCTTCAGCTAGGGGCTAGTCTAGTCTTTTAGAGTATAGTGTTATTAGTACTGTAAATGTCTGTCCCCTTCAGCTAGGGGCTAGTCTAGTCTGTTATAGTATAGTGTTATTAATACTGTAAATGTCTGTCCCCTTCAGCTAGGGGCTAGTCTAGTCTGTTACAGTATAGTGTTATTAATACTGTAAATGTCTGTCCCCCTCAGCTAGGGGCTAGTCTAGTCTAGTCTGTTACAGTATAGTGTTATTAATACTGTAAATGTCTGTCCCCTTCAGCTAGGGGCTAGTCTAGTCTAGTCTGTTACAGTATAGTGTTATTAATACTGTAAATGTCTGTCCCCTTCAGCTAGGGGCTAGTCTAGTCTAGTCTGTTACAGTACAGTGTTATTAACACTGTAAATGTCTGTCCCCTTCAGCTAGGAGCTAGTCTAGTCTAGTCTGTTACAGTATAGTGTTATTAATACTGTAAATGTCTGTCCCCTTCAGCTAGGGGCTAGTCTAGTCTGTTACAGTATAGTGTTATTAATACTGTAAATGTCTGTCCCATTCAGCTATGGGCTAGTCTAGTCTAGTCTGTTACAGTATAGTGTTATTAACACTGTAAATGTCTGTCCCCTTCAGCTAGGGGCTAGTCTAGTCTAGTCTGTTACAGTATAGTGTTATTAATACTGTAAATGTCTGTCCCCTTCAGCTAGGGGCTAGTCTAGTCTGTTACAGTATAGTGTTATTAATACTGTAAATGTCTGTCCCCTTCAGCTAGGGGCTAGTCTAGTCAAGTCTGTTACAGTATAGTGTTATTAATACTGTAAATATCTGTCCCCTTCAGCTAGGGGCTAGTCTAGTAAAGTCTGTTACAGTATAGTGTTATTAATACTGTAAATGTCTGTCCCCTTCAGCTAGGGGCGATTCTAGTCTAGTCTGTTACAGTATAGTGTTATTAATACTGTAAATGTCTGTTCCCTTCAGCTAGGGGCTAGTCTAGTCTAGTCTGTTACAGTATAGTGTTATTAATACTGTAAATGTCTGTTCCCTTCAGCTAGGAGCTAGTCTTGTCTGTTACAGTATAGTGTTATTAATACTGTAAATGTCTGTTCCCTTCAGCTAGGGGCTAGTCTAGTCTGTTACAGAATAGTGTTATTAATACTGTAAATGTCTGTCCCCCTCAGCTAGGGGCTAGTCTAGTCTAGTCTGTTACAGTATAGTGTTATTAATACTGTAAATGTCTGTCCCCTTCAGCTAGGGGCTAGTCTAGTCTAGTCTGTTACAGTATAGTGTTATTAATACTGTAAATGTCTGTCCCCTTCAGCTAGGGGCTAGTCTAGTCTAGTCTGTTACAGTATAGTGTTATTAATACTGTAAATGTCTGTTCGCTTCAGCTAGGGGCTAGTCTAGTCTAGTCTGTTACAGTATAGTGTTATTAATACTGTAAATGTATGTCCCCTTCAGCTAGGGGCTAGTCTAGTCTGTTACAGTATAGTGTTATTAATACTGTAAATGTCTGTCCCCTTCAGCTAGGGGCTAGTCTAGTCTGTTACAGTTTAGTGTTATTAATACTGTAAATGTCTGTTCCCTTCAGCTAGGGGCTAGTCTAGTCTAGTCTGTTACAGTATAGTGTTATTAATACTGTAAATGTCTGTCCCCTTCACCTAGGGGCTAGTCTGGTCTAGTCTGTTACAGTATAGTGTTATTAATACTGTAAATGTATTTTCCCTTCAGCTAGGGGCTAGTCTAGTCTGTTAGAGTATAGTGTTATTAGTACTGTAAATGTCTGTCCCCTTCAGCTAGGGGCTAGTCTAGTCTGTTACAGTATAGTGTTATTAATACTGTAAATGTCTGTCCCCTTCAGCTAAGGGCTAGTCTAATCTGTTACAGTATAGTGTTATTAATACTGTAAATGTCTGTCCCCCTCAGCTAGGGGCTAGTCTAGTCTAGTCTGTTACAGTATAGTGTTATTAATACTGTAAATGTCTGTCCCCTTCATCTAGGGGCTAGTCTAGTCTAGTCTGTTACAGTATATTGTTATTAATACTGTAAATGTCTGTCCCCTTCAGCTAGGGGCTAGTCTAGTCTAGTCTGTTACAGTATAGTGTTATTAACACTGTAAATGTCTGTCCCCTTCAGCTAGGAGCTAGTCTAGTCTAGTCTGTTACAGTATAGTGTTATTAATACTGTAAATGTCTGTCCCCTTCAGCTAGGGGCTAGTCTAGTCTGTTACAGTATAGTGTTATTAATACTGTAAATGTCTGTCCCATTCAGCTAGGGGTTAGTCTAGTCTAGTCTGTTACAGTATAGTGTTATTAACACTGTAAATGTCTGTCCCCTTCAGCTAGGGGCTAGTCTAGTCTAGTCTGTTACAGTATAGTGTTATTAATACTGTAAATGTCTGTCCCCTTCAGCTAGGGGCTAGTCTAGTCTGTTGCAGTATAGTGTTATTAATACTGTAAATGTCTGTCCCCTTCAGCTAGGGGCTAGTCTAGTCAAGTCTGTTACAGTATAGTGTTATTAATACTGTAAATATCTGGCCCCTTCAGCTAGGGGCTAGTCTAGTAAAGTCTGTTACAGTATAGTGTTATTAATACTGTCAATGTCTGTTCCCTTCAGCTAAGGGCTAGTCTAGTCTTGTCTGTTACAGTATAGTGTTATTATTAATACTGTAAATGTCTGTCCCCTTCAGCTAGGAGCTAGTCTAGTCTAGTCTGTTACAGTATAGTGTTATTAATACTGTAAATGTCTGTTCCCTTCAGCTAGGGGCTAGTCTAGTCTAGTCTGTTACAATATAGTGTTATTAACACTGTAAATGTCTGTCCCCTTCAGCTAGGGGCTAGTCTAGTCTAGTCTGTTACAGTATAGCGTTATTAATACTGTAAATGTCTGTTCCCTTCAGCTAGGGGCTAGTCTGGTCTAGTCTGTTACAGTATAGTGTTATTAATACTGTAAATGTCTGTCCCCTTCAGCTAGGGGCTAGTCTAGTCTGTTACAGTATAGTGTTATTAATACTGTAAATGTCTGTCCCCTTCAGCTAGGGGCTAGTCTAGTCTAGTCTGTTACAGTATAGTGTTATTAATACTGTAAATGTCTGTCCCCTTCAGCTAGGGGCTAGTCTAGTCTAGTCTGTTACAATATAGTGTTATTAATACTGTAAATGTCTGTCCCCTTCAGCTAGGGCTAGTCTAGTCTGTTACAGTATAGTGTTATTAATACTGTAAATGTCTGTCCCCTTCAGCTAGGGGCTAGTCTAGTCTGTTACAGTATAGTGTTATTAATACTGTAAATGTCTGTCCCCTTCAGCTAGGGGCTAGTCTAGTCTAGTCTGTTACAGTATAGTGTTATTAATACTGTAAATGTCTGTCCCCTTCAGCTAGGGGCTAGTCTAGTCTGTTACAGTATAGTGTTATTAATACTGTAAATGTCTGTCCCCTTCAACTAGGGGCTAGTCTAGTCTGTTACAGTATAGTGTTATTAATACTGTAAATGTCTGTTCCCTTCAGCTAGGGGCTAGTCTAGTCTAGTCTGTTACAGTATAGTGTTATTAATACTGTAAATGTCTGTTCCATTCAGCTAGGGGATAGTCTAGTCTAGTCTGTTACAGTATAGTGTTATTAATACTGTAAATGTCTGTTCCCTTCAGCTAGGGGCTAGTCTAGTCTAGTCTGTTACAGTATAGTGTAATTAATACTGTAAATGTCTGTCCCTTTCAGCTAGGGGCTAGTCTAGTCTAGTCTGTTACAGTATAGTGTTATTAATTCTCTAAATGGCTGTTCCCTTCAGCTAGGAGCTAGTCTAGTCTGTTACAGTATAGTGTTATAAATACTGTAAATGTCTGTCACCTTCAGCTAGGGGCTAGTGTAGTCTAATCTGTGACAGTATAGTGTTATTAATACTGTAAATGTCTGTCCCCTTCAGCCAGGGGCTAGTCTAGTCTAGTCTGTTACAGTATAGTGTTATTAATACTGTAAATGTCTGTCCCCTTCAACTAGGGGCTAGTCTAGTCTGTTACAGTATAGTGTTATTAATACTGTAAATGTCTGTCCCCTTCAGCTAGGGGCTAGTCTAGTCTAGTCTGTTACAGTATAGTGTAATTAACCTGTAAATGTCTGTCCCCTTCAGCTAGGGGCTAGTCTAGTCTAGTCTGTTACAGTATAGAGTTATTAATACTGTAAATGTCTGTCCCCTTCAGCTAGGGGCTAGTCTAGTCTAGTCTGTTACAGTATAGTGTTATTAATACTGTAAATGTCTGTCCCCTTCAGCTAGGGGCTAGTCTAGTCTAGTCTGTTACAGTATAGTGTTATTAATACTGTAAATGTCTGTCCCCTTCAGCTAGGGGCTAGTCTAGTCTAGTCTGTTAAAGTATAGTGTTATTAATACTGTAAATGTCTGTCCCCTTCAGCTAGGGGCTAGTCTAGTCTGTTACAGTATAGTGTAATTAATACTGTAAATGTCTGTCCCCTTCAGCTAGGGGCTAGTCTAGTCTAGTCTGTTACAGTATAGCGTTATTAATACTGTAAATGTCTGTCCCCTTCAGCTAGGGGCTAGTCTAGTCTAGTCTGTTACAGTATAGTGTTATTAATACTGTAAATGTCTGTCCCCTTCAGCTAGGGGCTAGTCTAGTCTAGTCTGTTACAGTATAGTGTTATTAATACTGTAAATGTCTGTCCCCTTCAGCTAGGGGCTAGTCTAGTCTAGTCTGTTACAGTATAGTGTTATTAATACTGTAAATGTCTGTCCCCTTCAGCTAGGGGCTAGTCTAGTCTAGTCTGTTACAGTATAGTGTTATTAATACTGTAAATGTCTGTCCCCTTCAGCTAGGGGCTAGTCTAGTCTGTTACAGTATGGTGGTATTAAGACTGTAAATGTCTGTCCCCTTCAGCTAGGGGCTAGTCTAGTCTAGTCTGTTACAGTATAGTGTTATTAAAACTGTACATGTCTGTTCCCTTCAGCTAGGGGATAGTCTAGTCTAGTCTGTTACAGTATAGTGTAATTAATACTGTAAACGTCTGTCCCCTTCAGCTAGGGGCTAGTCTAGTCTAGTCTGTTACAGTATAGTGTTATTCATACTGTAAATGTCTGTTCCCTTCAGCTAGGGGCTAGTCTAGTCTAGTCTGTTACAGTATAGTGTTATTAGTACTGTAAATGTCTGTTCCCTTCAGCTAGGAGCTAGTCTAGTCTGTTACATTATAGTGTTATTAATACTGTAAATGTCTGTCCTCTTCAGCTAGGGGCTAGTCTAGTCTAGTCTGTTACAGGATAGTGAATTAATACTGTAAATATCTGTCCCCTTCAGCTAGGGGCTAGTCTAGTCTAGTCTGTTACAGTATAGTGTTATTAATACTGTAAATGTCTGTCCCCTTCAGCTAGGGGCTAGTCTGGTCTAGTCTGTTACGGTATAGTGTTATTAATACTGTAAATATCTGTCGCCTTCAGCTAGGGGCTAGTCTGGTCTAGTCTGTTACAGTATAGTGTTATTAATACTGTAAATGTCTGTCCCCTTCAGCTAGGGGCTAGTCTAGTCTATTCTGTTACAGTATATGGTTATTAATACTGTAAATGTCTGTCCCCTTCAGCTAGGGGCTAGTCTAGTCTAGTCTGTTACAATATAGTGTTATTAATACTGTAAATGTCTGTCCCCTTCAGCTAGGGGCTAGTCTAGTCTGTTACAGTATAGTGTTATTAATACTGTAAATGTCTGTCCCCTTCAGCTAGGGGCTAGTCTAGTCTGTTACAGTATAGTGTTATTAATACTGTAAATGTCTGTCCCCTTCAGCTAGGGGCTAGTCTAGTCTAGTCTGTTACAGTATAGTGTTATTAATACTGTAAATGCCTGTCCCCTTCAGCTAGGGGCTAGTCTAGTCTGTTACAGTATAGTGTTATTAATACTGTAAATGTCTGTCCCCTTCAACTAGGGGCTAGTCTAGTCTGTTACAGTATAGTGTTATTAATACTGTAAATGTCTGTTCCCTTCAGCTAGGGGCTAGTCTAGTCTAGTCTGTTACAGTATAGTGTTATTAATACTGTAAATGTCTGTTCCATTCAGCTAGGGGATAGTCTAGTCTAGTCTGTTACAGTATAGTGTTATTAATACTGTAAATGTCTGTTCCCTTCAGCTAGGGGCTAGTCTAGTCTAGTCTGTTACAGTATAGTGTAATTAATACTGTAAATGTCTGTCCCCTTCAGCTAGGGGCTAGTCTAGTCTAGTCTGTTACAGTATAGTGTTATTAATTCTCTAAATGGCTGTTCCCTTCAGCTAGGAGCTAGTCTAGTCTGTTACAGTATAGTGTTATAAATACTGTAAATGTCTGTCACCTTCAGCTAGGGGCTAGTGTAGTCTAATCTGTGACAGTATAGTGTTATTAATACTGTAAATGTCTGTCCCCTTCAGCCAGGGGCTAGTCTAGTCTAGTCTGTTACAGTATAGTGTTATTAATACTGTAAATGTCTGTCCCCTTCAACTAGGGGCTAGTCTAGTCTGTTACAGTATAGTGTTATTAATACTGTAAATGTCTGTCCCCTTCAGCTAGGGGCTAGTCTAGTCTAGTCTGTTACAGTATAGTGTAATTAACCTGTAAATGTCTGTCCCCTTCAGCTAGGGGCTAGTCTAGTCTAGTCTGTTACAGTATAGTGTTATTAATACTGTAAATGTCTGTCCCCTTCAGCTAGGGGCTAGTCTAGTCTGTTACAGTATGGTGGTATTAAGACTGTAAATGTCTGTCCCCTTCAGCTAGGGGCTAGTCTAGTCTAGTCTGTTACAGTATAGTGTTATTAAAACTGTACATGTCTGTTCCCTTCAGCTAGGGGATAGTCTAGTCTAGTCTGTTACAGTATAGTGTAATTAATACTGTAAACGTCTGTCCCCTTCAGCTAGGGGCTAGTCTAGTCTAGTCTGTTACAGTATAGTGTTATTAATACTGTAAATGTCTGTTCCCTTCAGCTAGGGGCTAGTCTAGTCTAGTCTGTTACAGTATAGTGTTATTAGTACTGTAAATGTCTGTTCCCTTCAGCTAGGAGCTAGTCTAGTCTGTTACATTATAGTGTTATTAATACTGTAAATGTCTGTCCCCTTCAGCTAGGGGCTAGTCTAGTCTAGTCTGTTACAGGATAGTGAATTAATACTGTAAATATCTGTCCCCTTCAGCTAGGGGCTAGTCTAGTCTAGTCTGTTACAGTATAGTGTTATTAATACTGTAAATGTCTGTCCCCTTCAGCTAGGGGCTAGTCTGGTCTAGTCTGTTACGGTATAGTGTTATTAATACTGTAAATATCTGTCGCCTTCAGCTAGGGGCTAGTCTGGTCTAGTCTGTTACAGTATAGTGTTATTAATACTGTAAATGTCTGTCCCCTTCAGCTAGGGGCTAGTCTAGTCTAGTCTGTTACAATATAGTGTTATTAATACTGTAAATGTCTGTCCCCTTCAGCTAGGGGCTAGTCTAGTCTGTTACAGTATAGTGTTATTAATACTGTAAATGTCTGTCCCCTTCAGCTAGGGGCTAGTCTAGTCTGTTACAGTATAGTGTTATTAATACTGTAAATGTCTGTCCCCTTCAGCTAGGGGCTAGTCTAGTCTAGTCTTTTACAGTATAGTGTTATTAATACTGTAAATGTCTGTCCCCTTCAGCTAGGGGCTAGTCTAGTCTGTTACAGTATAGTGTTATTAATACTGTAAATGTCTGTCCCCTTCAACTAGGGGCTAGTCTAGTCTGTTACAGTATAGTGTTATTAATACTGTAAATGTCTGTTCCCTTCAGCTAGGGGCTAGTCTAGTCTAGTCTGTTACAGTATAGTGTTATTAATACTGTAAATGTCTGTTCCATTCAGCTAGGGGATAGTCTAGTCTAGTCTGTTACAGTATAGTGTTATTAATACTGTAAATGTCTGTTCCCTTCAGCTAGGGGCTAGTCTAGTCTAGTCTGTTACAGTATAGTGTAATTAATACTGTAAATGTCTGTCCCCTTCAGCTAGGGGCTAGTCTAGTCTAGTCTGTTACAGTATAGTGTTATTAATTCTCTAAATGGCTGTTCCCTTCAGCTAGGAGCTAGTCTAGTCTGTTACAGTATAGTGTTATAAATACTGTAAATGTCTGTCACCTTCAGCTAGGGGCTAGTGTAGTCTAATCTGTGACAGTATAGTGTTATTAATACTGTAAATGTCTGTCCCCTTCAGCCAGGGGCTAGTCTAGTCTAGTCTGTTACAGTATAGTGTTATTAATACTGTAAATGTCTGTCCCCTTCAACTAGGGGCTAGTCTAGTCTGTTACAGTATAGTGTTATTAATACTGTAAATGTCTGTCCCCTTCAGCTAGGGGCTAGTCTAGTCTAGTCTGTTACAGTATAGTGTAATTAACCTGTAAATGTCTGTCCCCTTCAGCTAGGGGCTAGTCTAGTCTAGTCTGTTACAGTATAGTGTTATTAATACTGTAAATGTCTGTCCCCTTCAGCTAGGGGCTAGTCTAGTCTAGTCTGTTACAGTATAGTGTTATTAATACTGTAAATGTCTGTCCCCTTCAGCTAGGGGCTAGTCTAGTCTAGTCTGTTACAGTATAGTGTTATTAATACTGTAAATGTCTGTCCCCTTCAGCTAGGGGCTAGTCTAGTCTAGTCTGTTAAAGTATAGTGTTATTAATACTGTAAATGTCTGTCCCCTTCAGCTAGGGGCTAGTCTAGTCTGTTACAGTATAGTGTAATTAATACTGTAAATGTCTGTCCCCTTCAGCTAGGGGCTAGTCTAGTCTAGTCTGTTACAGTATAGCGTTATTAATACTGTAAATGTCTGTCCCCTTCAGCTAGGGGCTAGTCTAGTCTAGTCTGTTACAGTATAGTGTTATTAATACTGTAAATGTCTGTCCCCTTCAGCTAGGGGCTAGTCTAGTCTAGTCTGTTACAGTATAGTGTTATTAATACCGTAAATGTCTGTCCCCTTCAGCTAGGGGCTAGTCTAGTCTAGTCTGTTACAGTATAGTGTTATTAATACTGTAAATGTCTGTCCCCTTCAGCTAGGGGCTAGTCTAGTCTAGTCTGTTACAGTATAGTGTTATTAATACTGTAAATGTCTGTCCCCTTCAGCTAGGGGCTAGTCTAGTCTGTTACAGTATGGTGGTATTTAGACTGTAAATGTCTGTCCCCTTCAGCTAGGGGCTAGTCTAGTCTAGTCTGTTACAGTATAGTGTTATTAAAACTGTACATGTCTGTTCCCTTCAGCTAGGGGATAGTCTAGTCTAGTCTGTTACAGTATAGTGTAATTAATACTGTAAACATCTGTCCCCTTCAGCTAGGGGCTAGTCTAGTCTAGTCTGTTACAGTATAGTGTTATTAATACTGTAAATGTCTGTTCCCTTCAGCTAGGGGCTAGTCTAGTCTAGTCTGTTACAGTATAGTGTTATTAGTACTGTAAATGTCTGTTCCCTTCAGCTAGGAGCTAGTCTAGTCTGTTACATTATAGTGTTATTAATACTGTAAATGTCTGTCCCCTTAAGCTAGGGGCTAGTCTAGTCTAGTCTGTTACAGGATAGTGAATTAATACTGTAAATATCTGTCCCCTTCAGCTAGGGGCTAGTCTAGTCTAGTCTGTTACAGTATAGTGTTATTAATACTGTAAATGTCTGTCCCCTTCAGCTAGGGGCTAGTCTGGTCTAGTCTGTTACGGTATAGTGTTATTAATACTGTAAATATCTGTCGCCTTCAGCTAGGGGCTAGTCTGGTCTAGTCTGTTACAGTATAGTGTTATTAATACTGTAAATGTCTGTCCCCTTCAGCTAGGGGCTAGTCTAGTCTAGTCTGTTACAGTATAGGGTTATTAATACTGTAAATATCTGTCCCCTTCAGCTAGGGGCTAGTCTGGTCTAGTCTGTTACAGTATAGTGTTATTAATACTGTAAATGTCTGTCCCCTTCAGCTAGGGGCTAGTCTAGTCTAGTCTGTTACAGTATAGTGTTATTAATACTGTAAATGTCTGTCCCCTTCAGCTAGGGGCTAGTCTAGTCTAGTCTGTTACAGTATAGTGTTATTAATACTGTAAATGTCTGTCCCCTTCAGCTAGGGGCTAGTCTAGTCTGTTACAGTATGGTGGTATTAAGACTGTAAATGTCTGTCCCCTTCAGCTAGGGGCTAGTCTAGTCTAGTCTGTTACAGTATAGTGTTATTAAAACTGTACATGTCTGTTCCCTTCAGCTAGGGGATAGTCTAGTCTAGTCTGTTACAGTATAGTGTAATTAATACTGTAAACGTCTGTCCCCTTCAGCTAGGGGCTAGTCTAGTCTAGTCTGTTACAGTATAGTGTTATTAATACTGTAAATGTCTGTTCCCTTCAGCTAGGGGCTAGTCTAGTCTAGTCTGTTACAGTATAGTGTTATTAGTACTGTAAATGTCTGTTCCCTTCAGCTAGGAGCTAGTCTAGTCTGTTACATTATAGTGTTATTAATACTGTAAATGTCTGTCCCCTTCAGCTAGGGGCTAGTCTAGTCTAGTCTGTTACAGGATAGTGAATTAATACTGTAAATATCTGTCCCCTTCAGCTAGGGGCTAGTCTAGTCTAGTCTGTTACAGTATAGTGTTATTAATACTGTAAATGTCTGTCCCCTTCAGCTAGGGGCTAGTCTGGTCTAGTCTGTTACGGTATAGTGTTATTAATACTGTAAATATCTGTCGCCTTCAGCTAGGGGCTAGTCTGGTCTAGTCTGTTACAGTATAGTGTTATTAATACTGTAAATGTCTGTCCCCTTCAGCTAGGGGCTAGTCTAGTCTAGTCTGTTACAGTATAGGGTTATTAATACTGTAAATATCTGTCCCCTTCAGCTAGGGGCTAGTCTGGTCTAGTCTGTTACAGTATAGTGTTATTAATACTGTAAATGTCTGTCCCCTTCAGCTAGGGGCTAGTCTAGTCTAGTCTGTTACAGTATAGTGTTATTAATACTGTAAATGTCTGTCCCCTTCAGCTAGGGGCTAGTCTAGTCTGTTACAGTATAGTGTAATTAATACTGTAAATGTCTGTCCCCTTCAGCTAGGGGCTAGTCTAGTCTAGTCTGTTACAGTATAGTGTTATTAATACTGTAAATGTCTGTCCACTTCAGCTAGGGGCTAGTCTAGTCTAGTCTGTTACAGTATAGTGTTATTAATACTGTAAATGTCTGTCCCCTTCAGCTAGGGGCTAGTCTAGTCTAGTCTGTTACAGTATAGTGTTATTAATACTGTAAATGTCTGTCCCCTTCAGCTAGGGGCTAGTCTAGTCTAGTCTGTTACAGTATAGTGTTATTAATACTGTAAATGTCTGTCCCCTTCAGCTAGGGGCTAGTCTAGTCTAGTCTGTTACAGGATAGTGAATTAATACTGTAAATATCTGTCCCCTTCAGCTAGGGGCTAGTCTAGTCTAGTCTGTTACAGTATAGTGTTATTAATACTGTAAATGTCTGTCCCCTTCAGCTAGGGGCTAGTCTGGTCTAGTATGTTACAGTATAGTGTTATTAATACTGTAAATATCTGTCCCCTTCAGCTAGGGGCTAGTCTGGTCTAGTCTGTTACAGTATAGTGTTATTAATACTGTAAATGTCTGTCCCCTTCAGCTAGGGACTAGTCTAGTCTAGTCTAGTCTGTTACAGTATAGGGTTATTAATACTGTAAATATCTGTCCCCTTCAGCTAGGGGCTAGTCTGGTCTAGTCTGTTACAGTATAGTGTTATTAATACTGTAAATGTCTGTCCCCTTCAGCTAGGGGCTAGTCTAGTCTGTTACAGTATAGTGTTATTAATACTTTAAATGTCTGTCACCTTCAGCTAGGGGCTAGTCTAGTCTCGTCTGTTAGAGTATAGTGTTATTAATACTGTAAATGTCTGTCCCCTTCAGCTAGGGGCTAGTCTAGTCTAGTCTGTTACAGTATAGTGTTATTAATACTGTAAATGTCTGTTCCCTTCAGCTAGGGGCTAGTCTAGTCTAGTCTGTTACAGTATAGTGTAATTAATACTGTAAATGTCTGTCCCCTTCAGCTAGGGGCTAGTCTAGTCTAGTCTGTTACAGTATAGTGTTATTAATACTGTAAATGTCTGTCCCCTTCAGCTAGGGGCTAGTCTAGTCTAGTCTGTTACAGTATAGTGTTATTAATACTGTAAATGTCTGTTCCCTTCAGCTAGGGGCTAGTCTAGTCTGTTACATTATAGTGTTATTAATACTGTAAATGTCTGTCACCTTCAGCTAGGGGCTAGTCTAGTCTGTTACAGTATAGTGTTATTAATACTGTAAATGTCTGTCCCCTTCAGCTAGGGGCTAGTCTAGTCTAGTCTGTTACAGTATAGTGTTATTAATACTGTAAATGTCTGTTCCCTTCAGCTAGGAGCTAGTCTTGTCTGTTACAGTATAGTGTTATTAATACTGTAAATGTCTGTTCCCTTCGGCTAGGGGCTAGTCTAGTCTGTTACAGTATCGTGTTATTAATACTGTAAATGTCTGTCCCCCTCAGCTAGGGGCTAGTCTAGTCTAGTCTGTTACAGTATAGTGTTATTAATACTGTAAATGTCTGTCCCCTTCAGCTAGGGGCTAGTCTAGTCTAGTCTGTTACAGTATAGTGTTATTAATACTGTAAATGTCTGTCCCCTTCAGCTAGGGGCTAGTCTAGTCTAGTCTGTTACAGTATAGTGTTATTAATACTGTAAATGTCTGTTCGCTTCAGCTAGGGGCTAGTCTAGTCTAGTCTGTTACAGTATAGTGTTATTAATACTGTAAATGTATGTCCCCTTCAGCTAGGGGCTAGTCTAGTCTGTTACAGTATAGTGTTATTAATACTGTAAATGTCTGTCCCCTTCAGCTAGGGGCTAGTCTAGTCTGTTACAGTTTAGTGTTATTAATACTGTAAATGTCTGTTCCCATCAGCTAGGGGCTAGTCTAGTCTAGTCTGTTACAGTATAGTGTTATTAATACTGTAAATGTCTGTCCCCTTCACCTAGGGGCTAGTCTGGTCTAGTCTGTTACAGTATAGTGTTATTAATACTGTAAATGTATTTTCCCTTCAGCTATGGGCTAGTCTAGTCTGTTAGAGTATAGTGTTATTAGTACTGTAAATGTCTGTCCCCTTCAGCTAGGGGCTAGTCTAGTCTGTTACAGTATAGTGTTATTAATACTGTAAATGTCTGTCCCCTTCAGCTAGGGGCTAGTCTAGTCTGTTACAGTATAGTGTTATTAATACTGTAAATGTCTGTCCCCCTCAGCTAGGGGCTAGTCTAGTCTAGTCTGTTACAGTATAGTGTTATTAATACTGTATTTGTCTGTCCTCTTCAGCTAGGGGCTAGTCTAGTCTAGTCTGTTACAGTATAGTGTTATTAATACTGTAAATGTCTGTCCCCTTCAGCTAGGGGCTAGTCTAGTCTAGTCTGTTACAGTATAGTGTTATTAACACTGTAAATGTCTGTCCCCTTCAGCTAGGGGCTAGTCTAGTCTAGTCTGTTACAGTATAGTGTTATTAATACTGTAAATGTCTGTCCCCTTCAGCTAGTGGCTAGTCTAGTCTGTTACAGTATAGTGTTATTAATACTGTAAATGTCTGTCCCATTCAGCTAGGGGCTAGTCTAGTCTAGTCTGTTACAGTATAGTGTTATTAACACTGTAAATGTCTGTCCCCTTCAGCTAGGGGCTAGTCTAGTCTAGTCTGTTACAGTATAGTGTTATTAATACTGTAAATGTCTGTCCCCTTCAGCTAGGGGCTAGTCTAGTCTGTTACAGTATAGTGTTATTAATACTGTAAATGTCTGTCCCCTTCAGCTAGGGGCTAGTCTAGTCAAGTCTGTTACAGTATAGTGTTATTAATACTGTAAATATCTGTCCCCTTCAGCTAGGGGCTAGTCTAGTAAAGTCTGTTACAGTATAGTGTTATTAATACTGTAAATGTCTGTCCCCTTCAGCTAGGGGCGATTCTAGTCTAGTCTGTTACAGTATAGTGTTATTAATACTGTAAATGTCTGTTCCCTTCAGCTAGGGGCTAGTCTAGTCTAGTCTGTTACAGTATAGTGTTATTAATACTGTAAATGTCTGTTCCCTTCAGCTAGGAGCTAGTCTTGTCTGTTACAGTATAGTGTTATTAATACTGTAAATGTCTGTTCCCTTCAGCTAGGGGCTAGTCTAGTCTGTTACAGTATAGTGTTATTAATACTGTAAATGTCTGTCCCCCTCAGCTAGGGGCTAGTCTAGTCTAGTCTGTTACAGTATAGTGTTATTAATACTGTAAATGTCTGTCCCCTTCAGCTAGGGGCTAGTCTAGTCTAGTCTGTTACAGTATAGCGTTATTAATACTGTAAATGTCTGTCCCCTTCAGCTAGGGGCTAGTCTAGTCTAGTCTGTTACAGTATAGTGTTATTAATACTGTAAATGTCTGTTCGCTTCAGCTAGGGGCTAGTCTAGTCTAGTCTGTTACAGTATAGTGTTATTAATACTGTAAATGTATGTCCCCTTCAGCTAGGGGCTAGTCTAGTCTGTTACAGTATAGTGTTATTAATACTGTAAATGTCTGTCCCCTTCAGCTAGGGGCTAGTCTAGTCTGTTACAGTTTAGTGTTATTAATACTGTAAATGTCTGTTCCCTTCAGCTAGGGGCTAGTCTAGTCTAGTCTGTTACAGTATAGTGTTATTAATACTGTAAATGTCTGTCCCCTTCACCTAGGGGCTAGTCTGGTCTAGTCTGTTACAGTATAGTGTTATTAATACTGTAAATGTATTTTCCCTTCAGCTAGGGGCTAGTCTAGTCTGTTAGAGTATAGTGTTATTAGTACTGTAAATGTCTGTCCCCTTCAGCTAGGGGCTAGTCTAGTCTGTTACAGTATAGTGTTATTAATACTGTAAATGTCTGTCCCCTTCAGCTACGGGCTAGTCTAGTCTGTTACAGTATAGTGTTATTAATACTGTAAATGTCTGTCCCCCTCAGCTAGGGGCTAGTCTAGTCTAGTCTGTTACAGTATAGTGTTATTAACACTGTAAATGTCTGTCCCCTTCAGCTAGGAGCTAGTCTAGTCTAGTCTGTTACAGTATAGTGTAATTAACCTGTAAATGTCTGTCCCCTTCAGCTAGGGGCTAGTCTAGTCTAGTCTGTTACAGTATAGTGTTATTAATACTGTAAATGTCTGTCCCCTTCAGCTAGGGGCTAGTCTAGTCTAGTCTGTTACAGTATAGTGTTATTAATACTGTAAATGTCTGTCCCCTTCAGCTAGGGGCTAGTCTAGTCTAGTCTGTTACAGTATAGTTTTATTAATACTGTAAATGTCTGTCCCCTTCAGCTAGGGGCTAGTCTAGTCTAGTCTGTTAAAGTATAGTGTTATTAATACTGTAAATGTCTGTCCCCTTCAGCTAGGGGCTAGTCTAGTCTGTTACAGTATAGTGTAATTAATACTGTAAATGTCTGTCCCCTTCAGCTAGGGGCTAGTCTAGTCTAGTCTGTTACAGTATAGCGTTATTAATACTGTAAATGTCTGTCCCCTTCAGCTAGGGGCTAGTCTAGTCTAGTCTGTTACAGTATAGTGTTATTAATACTGTAAATGTCTGTCCCCTTCAGCTAGGGGCTAGTCTAGTCTAGTCTGTTACAGTATAGTGTTATTAATACTGTAAATGTCTGTCCCCTTCAGCTAGGGGCTAGTCTAGTCTAGTCTGTTACAGTATAGTGTTATTAATACTGTAAATGTCTGTCCCCTTCAGCTAGGGGCTAGTCTAGTCTAGTCTGTTACAGTATAGTGTTATTAATACTGTAAATGTCTGTCCCCTTCAGCTAGGGGCTAGTCTAGTCTGTTACAGTATGGTGGTATTAAGACTGTAAATGTCTGTCCCCTTCAGCTAGGGGCTAGTCTAGTCTAGTCTGTTACAGTATAGTGTTATTAAAACTGTACATGTCTGTTCCCTTCAGCTAGGGGATAGTCTAGTCTAGTCTGTTACAGTATAGTGTAATTAATACTGTAAACGTCTGTCCCCTTCAGCTAGGGGCTAGTCTAGTCTAGTCTGTTACAGTATAGTGTTATTAATACTGTAAATGTCTGTTCCCTTCAGCTAGGGGCTAGTCTAGTCTAGTCTGTTACAGTATAGTGTTATTAGTACTGTAAATGTCTGTTCCCTTCAGCTAGGAGCTAGTCTAGTCTGTTACATTATAGTGTTATTAATACTGTAAATGTCTGTCCCCTTCAGCTAGGGGCTAGTCTAGTCTAGTCTGTTACAGGATAGTGAATTAATACTGTAAATATCTGTCCCCTTCAGCTAGGGGCTAGTCTAGTCTAGTCTGTTACAGTATAGTGTTATTAATACTGTAAATGTCTGTCCCCTTCAGCTAGGGGCTAGTCTGGTCTAGTCTGTTACGGTATAGTGTTATTAATACTGTAAATGTCTGTCCCCTTCAGCTAGGTGCTAGTCTAGTCTAGTCTGTTACAGTATAGGGTTATTAATACTGTAAATATCTGTCCCCTTCAGCTAGGGGCTAGTCTGGTCTAGTCTGTTACAGTATAGTGTTATTAATACTGTAAATGTCTGTCCCCTTCAGCTAGGGGCTAGTCTAGTCTAGTCTGTTACAGTATAGTGTTATTAATACTGTAAATGTCTGTCCCCTTCAGCTAGGGGCTAGTCTAGTCTAGTCTGTTACAGTATAGTGTTATTAATACTGTAAATGTCTGTCCCCTTCAGCTAGGGGCTAGTCTAGTCTGTTACAGTATGGTGGTATTAAGACTGTAAATGTCTGTCCCCTTCAGCTAGGGGCTAGTCTAGTCTAGTCTGTTACAGTATAGTGTTATTAAAACTGTACATGTCTGTTCCCTTCAGCTAGGGGATAGTCTAGTCTAGTCTGTTACAGTATAGTGTAATTAATACTGTAAACGTCTGTCCCCTTCAGCTAGGGGCTAGTCTAGTCTAGTCTGTTACAGTATAGTGTTATTAATACTGTAAATGTCTGTTCCCTTCAGCTAGGGGCTAGTCTAGTCTAGTCTGTTACAGTATAGTGTTATTAGTACTGTAAATGTCTGTTCCCTTCAGCTAGGAGCTAGTCTAGTCTGTTACATTATAGTGTTATTAATACTGTAAATGTCTGTCCCCTTCAGCTAGGGGCTAGTCTAGTCTAGTCTGTTACAGTATAGTGTTATTAATACTGTAAATGTCTGTCCCCTTCAGCTAGGGGCTAGTCTAGTCTAGTCTGTTACAGTATAGTGTTATTAATACTGTAAATGTCTGTCCCCTTCAGCTAGGGGCTAGTCTAGTCTAGTCTGTTACAGTATAGTGTTATTAATACTGTAAATGTCTGTCCCCTTCAGCTAGGGGCTAGTCTAGTCTGTTACAGTATGGTGGTATTAAGACTGTAAATGTCTGTCCCCTTCAGCTAGGGGCTAGTCTAGTCTAGTCTGTTACAGTATAGTGTTATTAAAACTGTACATGTCTGTTCCCTTCAGCTAGGGGATAGTCTAGTCTAGTCTGTTACAGTATAGTGTAATTAATACTGTAAACGTCTGTCCCCTTCAGCTAGGGGCTAGTCTAGTCTAGTCTGTTACAGTATAGTGTTATTAATACTGTAAATGTCTGTTCCCTTCAGCTAGGGGCTAGTCTAGTCTAGTCTGTTACAGTATAGTGTTATTAGTACTGTAAATGTCTGTTCCCTTCAGCTAGGAGCTAGTCTAGTCTGTTACATTATAGTGTTATTAATACTGTAAATGTCTGTCCCCTTCAGCTAGGGGCTAGTCTAGTCTAGTCTGTTACAGGATAGTGAATTAATACTGTAAATATCTGTCCCCTTCAGCTAGGGGCTAGTCTAGTCTAGTCTGTTACAGTATAGTGTTATTAATACTGTAAATGTCTGTCCCCTTCAGCTAGGGGCTAGTCTGGTCTAGTCTGTTACGGTATAGTGTTATTAATACTGTAAATGTCTGTCCCCTTCAGCTAGGTGCTAGTCTAGTCTAGTCTGTTACAGTATAGGGTTATTAATACTGTAAATATCTGTCCCCTTCAGCTAGGGGCTAGTCTGGTCTAGTCTGTTACAGTATAGTGTTATTAATACTGTAAATGTCTGTCCCCTTCAGCTAGGGGCTAGTCTAGTCTAGTCTGTTACAGTATAGTGTTATTAATACTGTAAATGTCTGTCCCCTTCAGCTAGGGGCTAGTCTAGTCTAGTCTGTTACAGTATAGTGTTATTAATACTGTAAATGTCTGTCCCCTTCAGCTAGGGGCTAGTCTAGTCTGTTACAGTATGGTGGTATTAAGACTGTAAATGTCTGTCCCCTTCAGCTAGGGGCTAGTCTAGTCTAGTCTGTTACAGTATAGTGTTATTAAAACTGTACATGTCTGTTCCCTTCAGCTAGGGGATAGTCTAGTCTAGTCTGTTACAGTATAGTGTAATTAATACTGTAAACGTCTGTCCCCTTCAGCTAGGGGCTAGTCTAGTCTAGTCTGTTACAGTATAGTGTTATTAATACTGTAAATGTCTGTTCCCTTCAGCTAGGGGCTAGTCTAGTCTAGTCTGTTACAGTATAGTGTTATTAGTACTGTAAATGTCTGTTCCCTTCAGCTAGGAGCTAGTCTAGTCTGTTACATTATAGTGTTATTAATACTGTAAATGTCTGTCCCCTTCAGCTAGGGGCTAGTCTAGTCTAGTCTGTTACAGTATAGTGTTATTAATACTGTAAATGTCTGTCCCCTTCAGCTAGGGGCTAGTCTGGTCTAGTCTGTTACGGTATAGTGTTATTAATACTGTAAATATCTGTCGCCTTCAGCTAGGGGCTAGTCTGGTCTAGTCTGTTACAGTATAGTGTTATTAATACTGTAAATGTCTGTCCCCTTCAGCTAGGGGCTAGTCTAGTCTAGTCTGTTACATTATAGGGTTATTAATACTGTAAATATCTGTCCCCTTCAGCTAGGGGCTAGTCTGGTCTAGTCTGTTACAGTATAGTGTTATTAATACTGTAAATGTCTGTCCCCTTCAGCTAGGGGCTAGTCTAGTCTAGTCTGTTACAGTATAGTGTTATTAATACTGTAAATGTCTGTCCCCTTCAGCTAGGGGCTAGTCTAGTCTAGTCTGTTACAGTATAGTGTTATTAATACTGTAAATGTCTGTCCCCTTCAGCTAGGGGCTAGTCTAGTCTAGTCTGTTACAGTATAGTGTTATTAATACTGTAAATGTCTGTCCCCTTCAGCTAGGGGCTAGTCTAGTCTAGTCTGTTACAGTATAGTGTTATTAATACTGTAAATGTCTGTCCCCTTCAGCTAGGGGCTAGTCTAGTCTGTTACAGTATGGTGGTATTAAGACTGTAAATGTCTGTCCCCTTCAGCTAGGGGCTAGTCTAGTCTAGTCTGTTACAGTATAGTGTTATTAAAACTGTACATGTCTGTTCCCTTCAGCTAGGGGATAGTCTAGTCTAGTCTGTTACAGTATAGTGTAATTAATACTGTAAACGTCTGTCCCCTTCAGCTAGGGGCTAGTCTAGTCTAGTCTGTTACAGTATAGTGTTATTAATACTGTAAATGTCTGTTCCCTTCAGCTAGGGGCTAGTCTAGTCTAGTCTGTTACAGTATAGTGTTATTAGTACTGTAAATGTCTGTTCCCTTCAGCTAGGAGCTAGTCTAGTCTGTTACATTATAGTGTTATTAATACTGTAAATGTCTGTCCCCTTCAGCTAGGGGCTAGTCTAGTCTAGTCTGTTACAGGATAGTGAATTAATACTGTAAATATCTGTCCCCTTCAGCTAGGGGCTAGTCTAGTCTAGTCTGTTACAGTATAGTGTTATTAATACTGTAAATGTCTGTCCCCTTCAGCTAGGGGCTAGTCTGGTCTAGTCTGTTACGGTATAGTGTTATTAATACTGTAAATGTCTGTCCCCTTCAGCTAGGTGCTAGTCTAGTCTAGTCTGTTACAGTATAGGGTTATTAATACTGTAAATATCTGTCCCCTTCAGCTAGGGGCTAGTCTGGTCTAGTCTGTTACAGTATAGTGTTATTAATACTGTAAATGTCTGTCCCCTTCAGCTAGGGGCTAGTCTAGTCTAGTCTGTTACAGTATAGTGTTATTAATACTGTAAATGTCTGTCCCCTTCAGCTAGGGGCTAGTCTAGTCTAGTCTGTTACAGTATAGTGTTATTAATACTGTAAATGTCTGTCCCCCTCAGCTAGGGGCTAGTCTAGTCTAGTCTGTTACAGTATAGTGTTATTAATACTGTAAATGTCTGTCCCCTTCAGCTAGGGGCTAGTCTAGTCTAGTCTGTTACAGTATAGCGTTATTAATACTGTAAATGTCTGTCCCCTTCAGCTAGGGGCTAGTCTAGTCTAGTCTGTTACAGTATAGTGTTATTAATACTGTAAATGTCTGTTCGCTTCAGCTAGGGGCTAGTCTAGTCTAGTCTGTTACAGTATAGTGTTATTAATACTGTAAATGTATGTCCCCTTCAGCTAGGGGCTAGTCTAGTCTGTTACAGTATAGTGTTATTAATACTGTAAATGTCTGTCCCCTTCAGCTAGGGGCTAGTCTAGTCTGTTACAGTTTAGTGTTATTAATACTGTAAATGTCTGTTCCCTTCAGCTAGGGGCTAGTCTAGTCTAGTCTGTTACAGTATAGTGTTATTAATACTGTAAATGTCTGTCCCCTTCACCTAGGGGCTAGTCTGGTCTAGTCTGTTACAGTATAGTGTTATTAATACTGTAAATGTATTTTCCCTTCAGCTAGGGGCTAGTCTAGTCTGTTAGAGTATAGTGTTATTAGTACTGTAAATGTCTGTCCCCTTCAGCTAGGGGCTAGTCTAGTCTGTTACAGTATAGTGTTATTAATACTGTAAATGTCTGTCCCCTTCAGCTACGGGCTAGTCTAGTCTGTTACAGTATAGTGTTATTAATACTGTAAATGTCTGTCCCCCTCAGCTAGGGGCTAGTCTAGTCTAGTCTGTTACAGTATAGTGTTATTAACACTGTAAATGTCTGTCCCCTTCAGCTAGGAGCTAGTCTAGTCTAGTCTGTTACAGTATAGTGTAATTAACCTGTAAATGTCTGTCCCCTTCAGCTAGGGGCTAGTCTAGTCTAGTCTGTTACAGTATAGTGTTATTAATACTGTAAATGTCTGTCCCCTTCATCTAGGGGCTAGTCTAGTCTAGTCTGTTACAGTATAGTGTTATTAATACTGTAAATGTCTGTCCCCTTCAGCTAGGGGCTAGTCTAGTCTAGTCTGTTACAGTATAGTTTTATTAATACTGTAAATGTCTGTCCCCTTCAGCTAGGGGCTAGTCTAGTCTAGTCTGTTAAAGTATAGTGTTATTAATACTGTAAATGTCTGTCCCCTTCAGCTAGGGGCTAGTCTAGTCTGTTACAGTATAGTGTAATTAATACTGTAAATGTCTGTCCCCTTCAGCTAGGGGCTAGTCTAGTCTAGTCTGTTACAGTATAGCGTTATTAATACTGTAAATGTCTGTCCCCTTCAGCTAGGGGCTAGTCTAGTCTAGTCTGTTACAGTATAGTGTTATTAATACTGTAAATGTCTGTCCCCTTCAGCTAGGGGCTAGTCTAGTCTAGTCTGTTACAGTATAGTGTTATTAATACTGTAAATGTCTGTCCCCTTCAGCTAGGGGCTAGTCTAGTCTAGTCTGTTACAGTATAGTGTTATTAATACTGTAAATGTCTGTCCCCTTCAGCTAGGGGCTAGTCTAGTCTAGTCTGTTACAGTATAGTGTTATTAATACTGTAAATGTCTGTCCCCTTCAGCTAGGGGCTAGTCTAGTCTGTTACAGTATGGTGGTATTAAGACTGTAAATGTCTGTCCCCTTCAGCTAGGGGCTAGTCTAGTCTAGTCTGTTACAGTATAGTGTTATTAAAACTGTACATGTCTGTTCCCTTCAGCTAGGGGATAGTCTAGTCTAGTCTGTTACAGTATAGTGTAATTAATACTGTAAACGTCTGTCCCCTTCAGCTAGGGGCTAGTCTAGTCTAGTCTGTTACAGTATAGTCTTATTAATACTGTAAATGTCTGTTCCCTTCAGCTAGGGGCTAGTCTAGTCTAGTCTGTTACAGTATAGTGTTATTAGTACTGTAAATGTCTGTTCCCTTCAGCTAGGAGCTAGTCTAGTCTGTTACATTATAGTGTTATTAATACTGTAAATGTCTGTCCCCTTCAGCTAGGGGCTAGTCTAGTCTAGTCTGTTACAGGATAGTGAATTAATACTGTAAATATCTGTCCCCTTCAGCTAGGGGCTAGTCTAGTCTAGTCTGTTACAGTATAGTGTTATTAATACTGTAAATGTCTGTCCCCTTCAGCTAGGGGCTAGTCTGGTCTAGTCTGTTACGGTATAGTGTTATTAATACTGTAAATGTCTGTCCCCTTCAGCTAGGTGCTAGTCTAGTCTAGTCTGTTACAGTATAGGGTTATTAATACTGTAAATATCTGTCCCCTTCAGCTAGGGGCTAGTCTGGTCTAGTCTGTTACAGTATAGTGTTATTAATACTGTAAATGTCTGTCCCCTTCAGCTAGGGGCTAGTCTAGTCTAGTCTGTTACAGTATAGTGTTATTAATACTGTAAATGTCTGTCCCCTTCAGCTAGGGGCTAGTCTAGTCTAGTCTGTTACAGTATAGTGTTATTAATACTGTAAATGTCTGTCCCCTTCAGCTAGGGGCTAGTCTAGTCTGTTACAGTATGGTGGTATTAAGACTGTAAATGTCTGTCCCCTTCAGCTAGGGGCTAGTCTAGTCTAGTCTGTTACAGTATAGTGTTATTAAAACTGTACATGTCTGTTCCCTTCAGCTAGGGGATAGTCTAGTCTAGTCTGTTACAGTATAGTGTAATTAATACTGTAAACGTCTGTCCCCTTCAGCTAGGGGCTAGTCTAGTCTAGTCTGTTACAGTATAGTGTTATTAATACTGTAAATGTCTGTTCCCTTCAGCTAGGGGCTAGTCTAGTCTAGTCTGTTACAGTATAGTGTTATTAGTACTGTAAATGTCTGTTCCCTTCAGCTAGGAGCTAGTCTAGTCTGTTACATTATAGTGTTATTAATACTGTAAATGTCTGTCCCCTTCAGCTAGGGGCTAGTCTAGTCTAGTCTGTTACAGTATAGTGTTATTAATACTGTAAATGTCTGTCCCCTTCAGCTAGGGGCTAGTCTAGTCTAGTCTGTTACAGTATAGTGTTATTAATACTGTAAATGTCTGTCCCCTTCAGCTAGGGGCTAGTCTAGTCTAGTCTGTTACAGTATAGTGTTATTAATACTGTAAATGTCTGTCCCCTTCAGCTAGGGGCTAGTCTAGTCTGTTACAGTATGGTGGTATTAAGACTGTAAATGTCTGTCCCCTTCAGCTAGGGGCTAGTCTAGTCTAGTCTGTTACAGTATAGTGTTATTAAAACTGTACATGTCTGTTCCCTTCAGCTAGGGGATAGTCTAGTCTAGTCTGTTACAGTATAGTGTAATTAATACTGTAAACGTCTGTCCCCTTCAGCTAGGGGCTAGTCTAGTCTAGTCTGTTACAGTATAGTGTTATTAATACTGTAAATGTCTGTTCCCTTCAGCTAGGGGCTAGTCTAGTCTAGTCTGTTACAGTATAGTGTTATTAGTACTGTAAATGTCTGTTCCCTTCAGCTAGGAGCTAGTCTAGTCTGTTACATTATAGTGTTATTAATACTGTAAATGTCTGTCCCCTTCAGCTAGGGGCTAGTCTAGTCTAGTCTGTTACAGGATAGTGAATTAATACTGTAAATATCTGTCCCCTTCAGCTAGGGGCTAGTCTAGTCTAGTCTGTTACAGTATAGTGTTATTAATACTGTAAATGTCTGTCCCCTTCAGCTAGGGGCTAGTCTGGTCTAGTCTGTTACGGTATAGTGTTATTAATACTGTAAATGTCTGTCCCCTTCAGCTAGGTGCTAGTCTAGTCTAGTCTGTTACAGTATAGGGTTATTAATACTGTAAATATCTGTCCCCTTCAGCTAGGGGCTAGTCTGGTCTAGTCTGTTACAGTATAGTGTTATTAATACTGTAAATGTCTGTCCCCTTCAGCTAGGGGCTAGTCTAGTCTAGTCTGTTACAGTATAGTGTTATTAATACTGTAAATGTCTGTCCCCTTCAGCTAGGGGCTAGTCTAGTCTAGTCTGTTACAGTATAGTGTTATTAATACTGTAAATGTCTGTCCCCTTCAGCTAGGGGCTAGTCTAGTCTGTTACAGTATGGTGGTATTAAGACTGTAAATGTCTGTCCCCTTCAGCTAGGGGCTAGTCTAGTCTAGTCTGTTACAGTATAGTGTTATTAAAACTGTACATGTCTGTTCCCTTCAGCTAGGGGATAGTCTAGTCTAGTCTGTTACAGTATAGTGTAATTAATACTGTAAACGTCTGTCCCCTTCAGCTAGGGGCTAGTCTAGTCTAGTCTGTTACAGTATAGTGTTATTAATACTGTAAATGTCTGTTCCCTTCAGCTAGGGGCTAGTCTAGTCTAGTCTGTTACAGTATAGTGTTATTAGTACTGTAAATGTCTGTTCCCTTCAGCTAGGAGCTAGTCTAGTCTGTTACATTATAGTGTTATTAATACTGTAAATGTCTGTCCCCTTCAGCTAGGGGCTAGTCTAGTCTAGTCTGTTACAGTATAGTGTTATTAATACTGTAAATGTCTGTCCCCTTCAGCTAGGGGCTAGTCTGGTCTAGTCTGTTACGGTATAGTGTTATTAATACTGTAAATATCTGTCGCCTTCAGCTAGGGGCTAGTCTGGTCTAGTCTGTTACAGTATAGTGTTATTAATACTGTAAATGTCTGTCCCCTTCAGCTAGGGGCTAGTCTAGTCTAGTCTGTTACATTATAGGGTTATTAATACTGTAAATATCTGTCCCCTTCAGCTAGGGGCTAGTCTGGTCTAGTCTGTTACAGTATAGTGTTATTAATACTGTAAATGTCTGTCCCCTTCAGCTAGGGGCTAGTCTAGTCTAGTCTGTTACAGTATAGTGTTATTAATACTGTAAATGTCTGTCCCCTTCAGCTAGGGGCTAGTCTAGTCTAGTCTGTTACAGTATAGTGTTATTAATACTGTAAATGTCTGTCCCCTTCAGCTAGGGGCTAGTCTAGTCTAGTCTGTTACAGTATAGTGTTATTAATACTGTAAATGTCTGTCCCCTTCAGCTAGGGGCTAGTCTAGTCTAGTCTGTTACAGTATAGTGTTATTAATACTGTAAATGTCTGTCCCCTTCAGCTAGGGGCTAGTCTAGTCTGTTACAGTATGGTGGTATTAAGACTGTAAATGTCTGTCCCCTTCAGCTAGGGGCTAGTCTAGTCTAGTCTGTTACAGTATAGTGTTATTAAAACTGTACATGTCTGTTCCCTTCAGCTAGGGGATAGTCTAGTCTAGTCTGTTACAGTATAGTGTAATTAATACTGTAAACGTCTGTCCCCTTCAGCTAGGGGCTAGTCTAGTCTAGTCTGTTACAGTATAGTGTTATTAATACTGTAAATGTCTGTTCCCTTCAGCTAGGGGCTAGTCTAGTCTAGTCTGTTACAGTATAGTGTTATTAGTACTGTAAATGTCTGTTCCCTTCAGCTAGGAGCTAGTCTAGTCTGTTACATTATAGTGTTATTAATACTGTAAATGTCTGTCCCCTTCAGCTAGGGGCTAGTCTAGTCTAGTCTGTTACAGGATAGTGAATTAATACTGTAAATATCTGTCCCCTTCAGCTAGGGGCTAGTCTAGTCTAGTCTGTTACAGTATAGTGTTATTAATACTGTAAATGTCTGTCCCCTTCAGCTAGGGGCTAGTCTGGTCTAGTCTGTTACGGTATAGTGTTATTAATACTGTAAATGTCTGTCCCCTTCAGCTAGGTGCTAGTCTAGTCTAGTCTGTTACAGTATAGTGTTATTAATACTGTAAATGTCTGTCCCCTTCAGCTAGGGGCTAGTCTAGTCTAGTCTGTTACAGTATAGTGTTATTAATACTGTAAATGTCTGTCCCCTTCAGCTAGGGGCTAGTCTAGTCTAGTCTGTTACAGTATAGTGTTATTAATACTGTAAATGTCTGTCCCCTTCAGCTAGGGGCTAGTCTAGTCTGTTACAGTATGGTGGTATTAAGACTGTAAATGTCTGTCCCCTTCAGCTAGGGGCTAGTCTAGTCTAGTCTGTTACAGTATAGTGTTATTAAAACTGTACATGTCTGTTCCACTCAGCTAGGGGATAGTCTAGTCTAGTCTGTTACAGTATAGTGTAATTAATACTGTAAACGTCTGTCCCCTTCAGCTAGGGGCTAGTCTAGTCTAGTCTGTTACAGTATAGTGTTATTAATACTGTAAATGTCTGTTCCCTTCAGCTAGGGGCTAGTCTAGTCTAGTCTGTTACAGTATAGTGTTATTAGTACTGTAAATGTCTGTTCCCTTCAGCTAGGAGCTAGTCTAGTCTGTTACATTATAGTGTTATTAATACTGTAAATGTCTGTCCCCTTCAGCTAGGGGCTAGTCTAGTCTAGTCTGTTACAGTATAGTGTTATTAATACTGTAAATGTCTGTCCCCTTCAGCTAGGGGCTAGTCTGGTCTAGTCTGTTACGGTATAGTGTTATTAATACTGTAAATATCTGTCGCCTTCAGCTAGGGGCTAGTCTGGTCTAGTCTGTTACAGTATAGTGTTATTAATACTGTAAATGTCTGTCCCCTTCAGCTAGGGGCTAGTCTAGTCTAGTCTGTTACATTATAGGGTTATTAATACTGTAAATATCTGTCCCCTTCAGCTAGGGGCTAGTCTGGTCTAGTCTGTTACAGTATAGTGTTATTAATACTGTAAATGTCTGTCCCCTTCAGCTAGGGGCTAGTCTAGTCTAGTCTGTTACAGTATAGTGTTATTAATACTGTAAATGTCTGTCCCCTTCAGCTAGGGGCTAGTCTAGTCTACTCTGTTACAGTATAGTGTTATTAATACTGTAAATGTCTGTCCCCTTCAGCTAGGGGCTAGTCTAGTCTGTTACAGTATGGTGGTATTAAGACTGTAAATGTCTGTCCCCTTCAGCTAGGGGCTAGTCTAGTCTAGTCTGTTACAGTATAGTGTTATTAAAACTGTACATGTCTGTTCCCTTCAGCTAGGGGCTAGTCTAGTCTAGTCTGTTACAGTATAGTGTTATTAATACTGTAAATGTCTGTCCCCTTCAGCTAGGGGCTAGTCTAGTCTGTTACAGTATGGTGGTATTAAGACTGTAAATGTCTGTCCCCTTCAGCTAGGGGCTAGTCTAGTCTAGTCTGTTACAGTATAGTGTTATTAAAACTGTACATGTCTGTTCCCTTCAGCTAGGGGATAGTCTAGTCTAGTCTGTTACAGTATAGTGTAATTAATACTGTAAATGTCTGTCCCCTTCAGCTAGGGGCTAGTCTAGTCTAGTCTGTTACAGTATAGTGTTATTAATACTGTAAATGTCTGTTCCCTTCAGCTAGGGGCTAGTCTAGTCTAGTCTGTTACAGTATAGTGTTATTAGTACTGTAAATGTCTGTTCCCTTCAGCTAGGAGCTAGTCTAGTCTGTTACATTATAGTGTTATTAATACTGTAAATGTCTGTCCCCTTCAGCTAGGGGCTAGTCTAGTCTAGTCTGTTACAGGATAGTGTTATTAATACTGTAAATGTCTGTCCCCTTCAGCTAGGGGCTAGTCTAGTCTAGTCTGTTACAGTATAGGGTTATTAATACTGTAAATATCTGTCCCCTTCAGCTAGGGGCTAGTCTGGTCTAGTCTGTTACAGTATAGTGTTATTAATACTGTAAATGTCTGTCCCCTTCAGCTAGGGGCTAGTCTAGTCTAGTCTGTTACAGTATAGTGTTATTAATACTGTAAATGTCTGTCCCCTTCAGCTAGGGGCTAGTCTAGTCTAGTCTGTTACAGTATAGTGTTATTAATACTGTAAATGTCTGTCCCCTTCAGCTAGGGGCTAGTCTAGTCTGTTACAGTATGGTGGTATTAAGACTGTAAATGTCTGTCCCCTTCAGCTAGGGGCTAGTCTAGTCTAGTCTGTTACAGTATAGTGTTATTAAAACTGTACATGTCTGTTCCCTTCAGCTAGGGGATAGTCTAGTCTAGTCTGTTACAGTATAGTGTAATTAATACTGTAAACGTCTGTCCCCTTCAGCTAGGGGCTAGTCTAGTCTAGTCTGTTACAGTATAGTGTTATTAATACTGTAAATGTCTGTTCCCTTCAGCTAGGGGCTAGTCTAGTCTAGTCTGTTACAGTATAGTGTTATTAGTACTGTAAATGTCTGTTCCCTTCAGCTAGGAGCTAGTCTAGTCTGTTACATTATAGTGTTATTAATACTGTAAATGTCTGTCCCCTTCAGCTAGGGGCTAGTCTAGTCTAGTCTGTTACAGGATAGTGAATTAATACTGTAAATATCTGTCCCCTTCAGCTAGGGGCTAGTCTAGTCTAGTCTGTTACAGTATAGTGTTATTAAATCTGTAAATGTCTGTCCCCTTCAGCTAGGGGCTAGTCTGGTCTAGTCTGTTACGGTATAGTGTTATTAATACTGTAAATATCTGTCGCCTTCAGCTAGGGGCTAGTCTGGTCTAGTCTGTTACAGTATAGTGTTATTAATACTGTAAATGTCTGTCCCCTTCAGCTAGGGGCTAGTCTAGTCTAGTCTGTTACAGTATAGGGTTATTAATACTGTAAATATCTGTCCCCTTCAGCTAGGGGCTAGTCTGGTCTAGTCTGTTACAGTATAGTGTTATTAATACTGTAAATGTCTGTCCCCTTCAGCTAGGGGCTAGTCTAGTCTAGTCTGTTACAGTATAGTGTTATTAATACTGTAAATGTCTGTCCCCTTCAGCTAGGGGCTAGTCTAGTCTAGTCTGTTACAGTATAGTGTTATTAATACTGTAAATGTCTGTCCCCTTCAGCTAGGGGCTAGTCTAGTCTGTTACAGTATGGTGGTATTAAGACTGTAAATGTCTGTCCCCTTCAGCTAGGGGCTAGTCTAGTCTAGTCTGTTACAGTATAGTGTTATTAAAACTGTACATGTCTGTTCCCTTCAGCTAGGGGATAGTCTACTCTAGTCTGTTACAGTATAGTGTAATTAATACTGTAAACGTCTGTCCCCTTCAGCTAGGGGCTAGTCTAGTCTAGTCTGTTACAGTATAGTGTTATTAATACTGTAAATGTCTGTTCCCTTCAGCTAGGGGCTAGTCTAGTCTAGTCTGTTACAGTATAGTGTTATTAGTACTGTAAATGTCTGTTCCCTTCAGCTAGGAGCTAGTCTAGTCTGTTACATTATAGTGTTATTAATACTGTAAATGTCTGTCCCCTTCAACTAGGGGCTAGTCTAGTCTAGTCTGTTACAGGATAGTGAATTAATACTGTAAATACCTGTCCCCTTCAGCTAGGGGCTAGTCTAGTCTAGTCTGTTACAGTATAGTGTTATTAATACTGTAAATGTCTGTCCCCTTCAGCTAGGGGCTAGTCTGGTCTAGTCTGTTACGGTATAGTGTTATTAATACTGTAAATATCTGTCGCCTTCAGCTAGGGGCTAGTCTGGTCTAGTCTGTTACAGTATAGTGTTATTAATACTGTAAATGTCTGTCCCCTTCAGCTAGGGGCTAGTCTAGTCTAGTCTGTTACAGTATAGGGTTATTAATACTGTAAATATCTGTCCCCTTCAGCTAGGGGCTAGTCTGGTCTAGTCTGTTACAGTATAGTGTTATTAATACTGTAAATGTCTGTCCCCTTCAGCTAGGGGCTAGTCTAGTCTAGTCTGTTACAGTATAGTGTTATTAATACTGTAAATGTCTGTCCCCTTCAGCTAGGGGCTAGTCTAGTCTAGTCTGTTACAGTATAGTGTTATTAATACTGTAAATGTCTGTCCCCTTCAGCTAGGGGCTAGTCTAGTCTGTTACAGTATGGTGGTATTAAGACTGTAAATGTCTGTCCCCTTCAGCTAGGGGCTAGTCTAGTCTAGTCTGTTACAGTATAGTGTTATTAAAACTGTACATGTCTGTTCCCTTCAGCTAGGGGATAGTCTAGTCTAGTCTGTTACAGTATAGTGTAATTAATACTGTAAACGTCTGTCCCCTTCAGCTAGGGGCTAGTCTAGTCTAGTCTGTTACAGTATAGTGTTATTAATACTGTAAATGTCTGTTCCCTTCAGCTAGGGGCTAGTCTAGTCTAGTCTGTTACAGTATAGTGTTATTAGTACTGTAAATGTCTGTTCCCTTCAGCTAGGAGCTAGTCTAGTCTGTTACATTATAGTGTTTTTAATACTGTAAATGTCTGTCCCCTTCAGCTAGGGGCTAGTCTAGTCTAGTCTGTTACAGGATAGTGTTATTAATACTGTAAATGTCTGTCCCCTTCAGCTAGGGGCTAGTCTAGTCTAGTCTGTTACAGTATAGGGTTATTAATACTGTAAATATCTGTCCCCTTCAGCTAGGGGCTAGTCTGGTCTAGTCTGTTACAGTATAGTGTTATTAATACTGTAAATGTCTGTCCCCTTCAGCTAGGGGCTAGTCTAGTCTAGTCTGTTACAGTATAGTGTTATTAATACTGTAAATGTCTGTCCCCTTCAGCTAGGGGCTAGTCTAGTCTAGTCTGTTACAGTATAGTGTTATTGATACTGTAAATGTCTGTCCCCTTCAGCTAGGGGCTAGTCTAGTCTGTTACAGTATGGTGGTATTAAGACTGTAAATGTCTGTCCCCTTCAGCTAGGGGCTAGTCTAGTCTAGTCTGTTACAGTATAGTGTTATTAAAACTGTACATGTCTGTTCCCTTCAGCTAGGGGATAGTCTAGTCTAGTCTGTTACAGTATAGTGTAATTAATACTGTAAACGTCTGTCCCCTTCAGCTAGGGGCTAGTCTAGTCTAGTCTGTTACAGTATAGTGTTATTAATACTGTAAATGTCTGTTCCCTTCAGCTAGGGGCTAGTCTAGTCTAGTCTGTTACAGTATAGTGTTATTAGTACTGTAAATGTCTGTTCCCTTCAGCTAGGAGCTAGTCTAGTCTGTTACATTATAGTGTTATTAATACTGTAAATGTCTGTCCCCTTCAGCTAGGGGCTAGTCTAGTCTAGTCTGTTACAGGATAGTGAATTAATACTGTAAATATCTGTCCCCTTCAGCTAGGGGCTAGTCTAGTCTAGTCTGTTACAGTATAGTGTTATTAATACTGTAAATGTCTGTCCCCTTCAGCTAGGGGCTAGTCTGGTCTAGTCTGTTACGGTATAGTGTTATTAATACTGTAAATATCTGTCGCCTTCAGCTAGGGGCTAGTCTGGTCTAGTCTGTTACAGTATAGTGTTATTAATACTGTAAATGTCTGTTCCCTTCAGCTAGGGGATAGTCTAGTCTAGTCTGTTACAGTATAGTGTAATTAATACTGTAAACGTCTGTCCCCTTCAGCTAGGGGCTAGTCTAGTCTAGTCTGTTACAGTATAGTGTTATTAATACTGTAAATGTCTGTTCCCTTCAGCTAGGGGCTAGTCTAGTCTAGTCTGTTACAGTATAGTGTTATTAGTACTGTAAATGTCTGTTCCCTTCAGCTAGGAGCTAGTCTAGTCTGTTACATTATAGTGTTATTAATACTGTAAATGTCTGTCCCCTTCAGCTAGGGGCTAGTCTAGTCTAGTCTGTTACAGGATAGTGAATTAATACTGTAAATATCTGTCCCCTTCAGCTAGGGGCTAGTCTAGTCTAGTCTGTTACAGTATAGTGTTATTAATACTGTAAATGTCTGTCCCCTTCAGCTAGGGGCTAGTCTGGTCTAGTCTGTTACGGTATAGTGTTATTAATACTGTAAATATCTGTCGCCTTCAGCTAGGGGCTAGTCTGGTCTAGTCTGTTACAGTATAGTGTTATTAATACTGTAAATGTCTGTCCCCTTCAGCTAGGGGCTAGTCTAGTCTAGTCTGTTACAGTATAGGGTTATTAATACTGTAAATATCTGTCCCCTTCAGCTAGGGGCTAGTCTGGTCTAGTCTGTTACAGTATAGTGTTATTAATACTGTAAATGTCTGTCCCCTTCAGCTAGGGGCTAGTCTAGTCTAGTCTGTTACAGTATAGTGTTATTAATACTGTAAATGTCTGTCCCCTTCAGCTAGGGGCTAGTCTAGTCTAGTCTGTTACAGTATAGTGTTATTAATACTGTAAATGTCTGTCCCCTTCAGCTAGGGGCTAGTCTAGTCTGTTACAGTATGGTGGTATTAAGACTGTAAATGTCTGTCCCCTTCAGCTAGGGGCTAGTCTAGTCTAGTCTGTTACAGTATAGTGTTATTAAAACTGTACATGTCTGTTCCCTTCAGCTAGGGGATAGTCTAGTCTAGTCTGTTACAGTATAGTGTAATTAATACTGTAAACGTCTGTCCCCTTCAGCTAGGGGCTAGTCTAGTCTAGTCTGTTACAGTATAGTGTTATTAATACTGTAATTGTCTGTTCCCTTCAGCTAGGGGCTAGTCTAGTCTAGTCTGTTACAGTATAGTGTTATTAGTACTGTAAATGTCTGTTCCCTTCAGCTAGGAGCTAGTCTAGTCTGTTACATTATAGTGTTTTTAATACTGTAAATGTCTGTCCCCTTCAGCTAGGGGCTAGTCTAGTCTAGTCTGTTACAGGATAGTGTTATTAATACTGTAAATGTCTGTCCCCTTCAGCTAGGGGCTAGTCTAGTCTAGTCTGTTACAGTATAGGGTTATTAATACTGTAAATATCTGTCCCCTTCAGCTAGGGGCTAGTCTGGTCTAGTCTGTTACAGTATAGTGTTATTAATACTGTAAATGTCTGTCCCCTTCAGCTAGGGGCTAGTCTAGTCTAGTCTGTTACAGTATAGTGTTATTAATACTGTAAATGTCTGTCCCCTTCAGCTAGGGGCTAGTCTAGTCTAGTCTGTTACAGTATAGTGTTATTAATACTGTAAATGTCTGTCCCCTTCAGCTAGGGGCTAGTCTAGTCTGTTACAGTATGGTGGTATTAAGACTGTAAATGTCTGTCCCCTTCAGCTAGGGGCTAGTCTAGTCTAGTCTGTTACAGTATAGTGTTATTAAAACTGTACATGTCTGTTCCCTTCAGCTAGGGGATAGTCTAGTCTAGTCTGTTACAGTATAGTGTAATTAATACTGTAAACGTCTGTCCCCTTCAGCTAGGGGCTAGTCTAGTCTAGTCTGTTACAGTATAGTGTTATTAATACTGTAAATGTCTGTTCCCTTCAGCTAGGGGCTAGTCTAGTCTAGTCTGTTACAGTATAGTGTTATTAGTACTGTAAATGTCTGTTCCCTTCAGCTAGGAGCTAGTCTAGTCTGTTACATTATAGTGTTATTAATACTGTAAATGTCTGTCCCCTTCAGCTAGGGGCTAGTCTAGTCTAGTCTGTTACAGGATAGTGAATTAATACTGTAAATATCTGTCCCCTTCAGCTAGGGGCTAGTCTAGTCTAGTCTGTTACAGTATAGTGTTATTAATACTGTAAATGTCTGTCCCCTTCAGCTAGGGGCTAGTCTGGTCTAGTCTGTTACGGTATAGTGTTATTAATACTGTAAATATCTGTCGCCTTCAGCTAGGGGCTAGTCTGGTCTAGTCTGTTACAGTATAGTGTTATTAATACTGTAAATGTCTGTCCCCTTCAGCTAGGGGCTAGTCTAGTCTAGTCTGTTACAGTATAGGGTTATTAATACTGTAAATATCTGTCCCCTTCAGCTAGGGGCTAGTCTGGTCTAGTCTGTTACAGTATAGTGTTATTAATACTGTAAATGTCTGTCCCCTTCAGCTAGGGGCTAGTCTAGTCTGTTACAGTATAGTGTTATTAATACTTTAAATGTCTGTCACCTTCATCTAGGGGCTAGTCTAGTCTCGTCTGTTAGAGTATAGTGTTATTAATACTGTAAATGTCTGTCCCCTTCAGCTAGGGGCTAGTCTAGTCTAGTCTGTTACAGTATAGTGTTATTAATACTGTAAATGTCTGTTCCCTTCAGCTAGGGGCTAGTCTAGTCTAGTCTGTTACAGTATAGTGTAATTAATACTGTAAATGTCTGTCCCCTTCAGCTAGGGGCTAGTCTAGTCTAGTCTGTTACAGTATAGTGTTATTAATACTCTAAATGGCTGTTCCCTTCAGCTAGGAGCGAGTCTAGTCTGTTACAGTATAGTGTTATAAATACTGTAAATGTCTGTCACCTTCAGCTAGGGGCTAGTGTAGTCTAATCTGTGACAGTATAGTGTTATTAATACTGTAAATGTCTGTCCCCTTCAGCCAGGGGCTAGTCTAGTCTAGTCTGTTACAGTATAGTGTTATTAATACTGTAAATGTCTGTCCCCTTCAACTAGGGGCTAGTCTAGTCTGTTACAGTATAGTGTTATTAATACTGTAAATGTCTGTCCCCTTCAGCTAGGGGCTAGTCTAGTCTAGTCTGTTACAGTATAGTGTAATTAACCTGTAAATGTCTGTCCCCTTCAGCTAGGGGCTAGTCTAGTCTAGTCTGTTACAGTATAGTGTTATTAATACTGTAAATGTTTGTCCCCTTCAGATAGGGGCTAGTCTAGTCTAGTCTGTTACAGTATAGTGTTATTAATACTGTAAATGTCTGTCCCCTTCAGCTAGGGGCTAGTCTAGTCTAGTCTGTTACAGTATAGTGTTATTAATACTGTAAATGTCTGTCCCCTTCAGCTAGGGGCTAGTCTAGTCTAGTCTGTTAAAGTATAGTGTTATTAATACTGTAAATGTCTGTCCCCTTCAGCTAGGGGCTAGTCTAGTCTGTTACAGTATAGTGTAATTAATACTGTAAATGTCTGTCCCCTTCAGCTAGGGGCTAGTCTAGTCTAGTCTGTTACAGTATAGTGTTATTAATACTGTAAATGTCTGTCCCCTTCAGCTAGGGGCTAGTCTAGTCTAGTCTGTTACAGTATAGTGTTATTAATACTGTAAATGTCTGTCCCCTTCAGCTAGGGGCTAGTCTAGTCTGTTACAGTATAGTGGTATTAAGACTGTAAATGTCTGTCCCCTTCAGCTAGGGGCTAGTCTAGTCTAGTCTGTTACAGTATAGTGTTATTAATACTGTAAATGTCTGTTCCCTTCAGCTAGGGGATAGTCTAGTCTAGTCTGTTACAGTATAGTGTAATTAATACTGTAAACTTCTGTCCCCTTCAGCTAGGGGCTAGTCTAGTCTAGTCTGTTACAGTATAGTGTTATTAATACTGTAAATGTCTGTTCCCTTCAGCTAGGGGCTAGTCTAGTCTAGTCTGTTACAGTATAGTGTTATTAATACTGTAAATGTCTGTTCCCTTCAGCTAGGGGCTAGTCTAGTCTAGTCTGTTACAGTATAGTGTTATTAGTACTGTAAATGTCTGTTCCCTTCAGCTAGGAGCTAGTCTAGTCTGTTACATTATAGTGTTATTAATACTGTAAATGTCTGTCCCCTTCAGCTAGGGGCTAGTCTAGTCTAGTCTGTTACAGGATAGTGAATTAATACTGTAAATATCTGTCGCCTTCAGCTAGGGGCTAGTCTAGTCTAGTCTGTTACAGTATAGTGTTATTAATACTGTAAATGTCTGTCCCCTTCAGCTAGGGGCTAGTCTAGTCTAGTCTGTTACATTATAGTGTTATTAATACTGTAAATGTCTGTCGCCTTCAGCTAGGGGCTAGTCTGGTCTAGTCTGTTACAGTATAGTGTTATTAATACTGTAAATGTCTGTCCCCTTCAGCTAGGGGCTAGTCTAGTCTAGTCTGTTACAGTATAGGGTTATTAATACTGTAAATATCTGTCCCCTTCAGCTAGGGGCTAGTCTGGTCTAGTCTGTTACAGTATAGTGTTATTAATACTGTAAATGTCTGTCCCCTTCAGCTAGGGGCTAGTCTAGTCTAGTCTGTTACAGTATAGTGTTATTAATACTGTAAATGTCTGTCCCCTTCAGCTAGGGGCTAGTCTAGTCTAGTCTGTTACAGTATAGTGTTATTAATACTGTAAATGTCTGTCCCCTTCAGCTAGGGGCTAGTCTAGTCTGTTACAGTATGGTGGTATTAAGACTGTAAATGTCTGTCCACTTCAGCTAGGGGCTAGTCTAGTCTAGTCTGTTACAGTATAGTGTTATTAAAACTGTACATGTCTGTTCCCTTCAGCTAGGGGATAGTCTAGTCTAGTCTGTTACAGTATAGTGTAATTAATACTGTAAACGTCTGTCCCCTTCAGCTAGGGGCTAGTCTAGTCTAGTCTGTTACAGTATAGTGTTATTAATACTGTAAATGTCTGTTCCCTTCAGCTAGGGGCTAGTCTAGTCTAGTCTGTTACAGTATATTGTTATTAGTACTGTAAATGTCTGTTCCCTTCAGCTAGGAGCTAGTGTAGTCTGTTACATTATAGTGTTATTAATACTGTAAATGTCTGTCCCCTTCAGCTAGGGGCTAGTCTAGTCTAGTCTGTTACAGGATAGTGTTATTAATACTGTAAATGTCTGTCCCCTTCAGCTAGGGGCTAGTCTAGTCTAGTCTGTTACAGTATAGGGTTATTAATACTGTAAATATCTGTCCCCTTCAGCTAGGGGCTAGTCTGGTCTAGTCTGTTACAGTATAGTGTTATTAATACTGTAAATGTCTGTCCCCTTCAGCTAGGGGCTAGTCTAGTCTAGTCTGTTACAGTATAGTGTTATTAATACTGTAAATGTCTGTCCCCTTCAGCTAGGGGCTAGTCTAGTCTAGTCTGTTACAGTATAGTGTTATTAATACTGTAAATGTCTGTCCCCTTCAGCTAGGGGCTAGTCTAGTCTGTTACAGTATGGTGGTATTAAGACTGTAAATGTCTGTCCCCTTCAGCTAGGGGCTAGTCTAGTCTAGTCTGTTACAGTATAGTGTTATTAAAACTGTACATGTCTGTTCCCTTCAGCTAGGGGATAGTCTAGTCTAGTCTGTTACAGTATAGTGTAATTAATACTGTAAACGTCTGTCCCCTTCAGCTAGGGGCTAGTCTAGTCTAGTCTGTTACAGTATAGTGTTATTAATACTGTAAATGTCTGTTCCCTTCAGCTAGGGGCTAGTCTAGTCTAGTCTGTTACAGTATAGTGTTATTAGTACTGTAAATGTCTGTTCCCTTCAGCTAGGAGCTAGTCTAGTCTGTTACATTATAGTGTTATTAATACTGTAAATGTCTGTCCCCTTCAGCTAGGGGCTAGTCTAGTCTAGTCTGTTACAGGATAGTGAATTAATACTGTAAATATCTGTCCCCTTCAGCTAGGGGCTAGTCTAGTCTAGTCTGTTACAGTATAGTGTTATTAATACTGTAAATGTCTGTCCCCTTCAGCTAGGGGCTAGTCTGGTCTAGTCTGTTACGGTATAGTGTTATTAATACTGTAAATATCTGTCGCCTTCAGCTAGGGGCTAGTCTGGTCTAGTCTGTTACAGTATAGTGTTATTAATACTGTAAATGTCTGTCCCCTTCAGCTAGGGGCTAGTCTAGTCTAGTCTGTTACAGTATAGGGTTATTAATACTGTAAATATCTGTCCCCTTCAGCTAGGGGCTAGTCTGGTCTAGTCTGTTACAGTATAGTGTTATTAATACTGTAAATGTCTGTCCCCTTCAGCTAGGGGCTAGTCTAGTCTAGTCTGTTACAGTATAGTGTTATTAATACTGTAAATGTCTGTCCCCTTCAGCTAGGGGCTAGTCTAGTCTAGTCTGTTACAGGATAGTGAATTAATACTGTAAATATCTGTCCCCTTCAGCTAGGGGCTAGTCTAGTCTAGTCTGTTACAGTATAGTGTTATTAATACTGTAAATGTCTGTCCCCTTCAGCTAGGGGCTAGTCTAGTCTAGTCTGTTACAGTATAGTGTTATTAATACTGTAAATGTCTGTCCCCTTCAGCTAGGGGCTAGTCTAGTCTAGTCTGTTACAGTATAGTGTTATTAATACTGTAAATGTCTGTCCCCTTCAGCTAGGGGCTAGTCTAGTCTGTTACAGTATGGTGGTATTAAGACTGTAAATGTCTGTCCCCTTCAGCTAGGGGCTAGTCTAGTCTAGTCTGTTACAGTATAGTGTTATTAAAACTGTACATGTCTGTTCCCTTCAGCTAGGGGATAGTCTAGTCTAGTCTGTTACAGTATAGTGTAATTAATACTGTAAACGTCTGTCCCCTTCAGCTAGGGGCTAGTCTAGTCTAGTCTGTTACAGTATAGTGTTATTAATACTGTAAATGTCTGTTCCCTTCAGCTAGGGGCTAGTCTAGTCTAGTCTGTTACAGTATAGTGTTATTAGTACTGTAAATGTCTGTTCCCTTCAGCTAGGAGCTAGTCTAGTCTGTTACATTATAGTGTTATTAATACTGTAAATGTCTGTCCCCTTCAGCTAGGGGCTAGTCTAGTCTAGTCTGTTACAGGATAGTGAATTAATACTGTAAATATCTGTCCCCTTCAGCTAGGGGCTAGTCTAGTCTAGTCTGTTACAGTATAGTGTTATTAATACTGTAAATGTCTGTCCCCTTCAGCTAGGGGCTAGTCTGGTCTAGTCTGTTACGGTATAGTGTTATTAATACTGTAAATATCTGTCGCCTTCAGCTAGGGGCTAGTCTGGTCTAGTCTGTTACAGTATAGTGTTATTAATACTGTAAATGTCTGTCCCCTTCAGCTAGGGGCTAGTCTAGTCTAGTCTGTTACAGTAGAGGGTTATTAATACTGTAAATATCTGTCCCCTTCAGCTAGGGGCTAGTCTGGTCTAGTCTGTTACAGTATAGTGTTATTAATACTGTAAATGTCTGTCCCCTTCAGCTAGGGGCTAGTCTAGTCTGTTACAGTATAGTGTTATTAATACTTTAAATGTCTGTCACCTTCAGCTAGGGGCTAGTCTAGTCTCGTCTGTTAGAGTATAGTGTTATTAATACTGTAAATGTCTGTCCCCTTCAGCTAGGGGCTAGTCTAGTCTAGTCTGTTACAGTATAGTGTTATTAATACTGTAAATGTCTGTTCCCTTCAGCTAGGGGCTAGTCTAGTCTAGTCTGTTACAGTATAGTGTAATTAATACTGTAAATGTCTGTCCCCTTCAGCTAGGGGCTAGTCTAGTCTAGTCTGTTACAGTATAGTGTTATTAATACTCTAAATGGCTGTTCCCTTCAGCTAGGAGCGAGTCTAGTCTGTTACAGTATAGTGTTATAAATACTGTAAATGTCTGTCACCTTCAGCTAGGGGCTAGTGTAGTCTAATCTGTGACAGTATAGTGTTATTAATACTGTAAATGTCTGTCCCCTTCAGCCAGGGGCTAGTCTAGTCTAGTCTGTTACAGTATAGTGTTATTAATACTGTAAATGTCTGTCCCCTTCAACTAGGGGCTAGTCTAGTCTGTTACAGTATAGTGTTATTAATACTGTAAATGTCTGTCCCCTTCAGCTAGGGGCTAGTCTAGTCTAGTCTGTTACAGTATAGTGTAATTAACCTGTAAATGTCTGTCCCCTTCAGCTAGGGGCTAGTCTAGTCTAGTCTGTTACAGTATAGTGTTATTAATACTGTAAATGTTTGTCCCCTTCAGATAGGGGCTAGTCTAGTCTAGTCTGTTACAGTATAGTGTTATTAATACTGTAAATGTCTGTCCCCTTCAGCTAGGGGCTAGTCTAGTCTAGTCTGTTACAGTATAGTGTTATTAATACTGTAAATGTCTGTCCCCTTCAGCTAGGGGCTAGTCTAGTCTAGTCTGTTAAAGTATAGTGTTATTAATACTGTAAATGTCTGTCCCCTTCAGCTAGGGGCTAGTCTAGTCTGTTACAGTATAGTGTAATTAATACTGTAAATGTCTGTCCCCTTCAGCTAGGGGCTAGTCTAGTCTAGTCTGTTACAGTATAGTGTTATTAATACTGTAAATGTCTGTCCCCTTCAGCTAGGGGCTAGTCTAGTCTAGTCTGTTACAGTATAGTGTTATTAATACTGTAAATGTCTGTCCCCTTCAGCTAGGGGCTAGTCTAGTCTGTTACAGTATAGTGGTATTAAGACTGTAAATGTCTGTCCCCTTCAGCTAGGGGCTAGTCTAGTCTAGTCTGTTACAGTATAGTGTTATTAATACTGTAAATGTCTGTTCCCTTCAGCTAGGGGATAGTCTAGTCTAGTCTGTTACAGTATAGTGTAATTAATACTGTAAACTTCTGTCCCCTTCAGCTAGGGGCTAGTCTAGTCTAGTCTGTTACAGTATAGTGTTATTAATACTGTAAATGTCTGTTCCCTTCAGCTAGGGGCTAGTCTAGTCTAGTCTGTTACAGTATAGTGTTATTAATACTGTAAATGTCTGTTCCCTTCAGCTAGGGGCTAGTCTAGTCTAGTCTGTTACAGTATAGTGTTATTAGTACTGTAAATGTCTGTTCCCTTCAGCTAGGAGCTAGTCTAGTCTGTTACATTATAGTGTTATTAATACTGTAAATGTCTGTCCCCTTCAGCTAGGGGCTAGTCTAGTCTAGTCTGTTACAGGATAGTGAATTAATACTGTAAATATCTGTCGCCTTCAGCTAGGGGCTAGTCTAGTCTAGTCTGTTACAGTATAGTGTTATTAATACTGTAAATGTCTGTCCCCTTCAGCTAGGGGCTAGTCTAGTCTAGTCTGTTACATTATAGTGTTATTAATACTGTAAATGTCTGTCGCCTTCAGCTAGGGGCTAGTCTGGTCTAGTCTGTTACAGTATAGTGTTATTAATACTGTAAATGTCTGTCCCCTTCAGCTAGGGGCTAGTCTAGTCTAGTCTGTTACAGTATAGGGTTATTAATACTGTAAATATCTGTCCCCTTCAGCTAGGGGCTAGTCTGGTCTAGTCTGTTACAGTATAGTGTTATTAATACTGTAAATGTCTGTCCCCTTCAGCTAGGGGCTAGTCTAGTCTAGTCTGTTACAGTATAGTGTTATTAATACTGTAAATGTCTGTCCCCTTCAGCTAGGGGCTAGTCTAGTCTAGTCTGTTACAGTATAGTGTTATTAATACTGTAAATGTCTGTCCCCTTCAGCTAGGGGCTAGTCTAGTCTGTTACAGTATGGTGGTATTAAGACTGTAAATGTCTGTCCACTTCAGCTAGGGGCTAGTCTAGTCTAGTCTGTTACAGTATAGTGTTATTAAAACTGTACATGTCTGTTCCCTTCAGCTAGGGGATAGTCTAGTCTAGTCTGTTACAGTATAGTGTAATTAATACTGTAAACGTCTGTCCCCTTCAGCTAGGGGCTAGTCTAGTCTAGTCTGTTACAGTATAGTGTTATTAATACTGTAAATGTCTGTTCCCTTCAGCTAGGGGCTAGTCTAGTCTAGTCTGTTACAGTATATTGTTATTAGTACTGTAAATGTCTGTTCCCTTCAGCTAGGAGCTAGTGTAGTCTGTTACATTATAGTGTTATTAATACTGTAAATGTCTGTCCCCTTCAGCTAGGGGCTAGTCTAGTCTAGTCTGTTACAGGATAGTGTTATTAATACTGTAAATGTCTGTCCCCTTCAGCTAGGGGCTAGTCTAGTCTAGTCTGTTACAGTATAGGGTTATTAATACTGTAAATATCTGTCCCCTTCAGCTAGGGGCTAGTCTGGTCTAGTCTGTTACAGTATAGTGTTATTAATACTGTAAATGTCTGTCCCCTTCAGCTAGGGGCTAGTCTAGTCTAGTCTGTTACAGTATAGTGTTATTAATACTGTAAATGTCTGTCCCCTTCAGCTAGGGGCTAGTCTAGTCTAGTCTGTTACAGTATAGTGTTATTAATACTGTAAATGTCTGTCCCCTTCAGCTAGGGGCTAGTCTAGTCTGTTACAGTATGGTGGTATTAAGACTGTAAATGTCTGTCCCCTTCAGCTAGGGGCTAGTCTAGTCTAGTCTGTTACAGTATAGTGTTATTAAAACTGTACATGTCTGTTCCCTTCAGCTAGGGGATAGTCTAGTCTAGTCTGTTACAGTATAGTGTAATTAATACTGTAAACGTCTGTCCCCTTCAGCTAGGGGCTAGTCTAGTCTAGTCTGTTACAGTATAGTGTTATTAATACTGTAAATGTCTGTTCCCTTCAGCTAGGGGCTAGTCTAGTCTAGTCTGTTACAGTATAGTGTTATTAGTACTGTAAATGTCTGTTCCCTTCAGCTAGGAGCTAGTCTAGTCTGTTACATTATAGTGTTATTAATACTGTAAATGTCTGTCCCCTTCAGCTAGGGGCTAGTCTAGTCTAGTCTGTTACAGGATAGTGAATTAATACTGTAAATATCTGTCCCCTTCAGCTAGGGGCTAGTCTAGTCTAGTCTGTTACAGTATAGTGTTATTAATACTGTAAATGTCTGTCCCCTTCAGCTAGGGGCTAGTCTGGTCTAGTCTGTTACGGTATAGTGTTATTAATACTGTAAATATCTGTCGCCTTCAGCTAGGGGCTAGTCTGGTCTAGTCTGTTACAGTATAGTGTTATTAATACTGTAAATGTCTGTCCCCTTCAGCTAGGGGCTAGTCTAGTCTAGTCTGTTACAGTATAGGGTTATTAATACTGTAAATATCTGTCCCCTTCAGCTAGGGGCTAGTCTGGTCTAGTCTGTTACAGTATAGTGTTATTAATACTGTAAATGTCTGTCCCCTTCAGCTAGGGGCTAGTCTAGTCTAGTCTGTTACAGTATAGTGTTATTAATACTGTAAATGTCTGTCCCCTTCAGCTAGGGGCTAGTCTAGTCTAGTCTGTTACAGGATAGTGAATTAATACTGTAAATATCTGTCCCCTTCAGCTAGGGGCTAGTCTAGTCTAGTCTGTTACAGTATAGTGTTATTAATACTGTAAATGTCTGTCCCCTTCAGCTAGGGGCTAGTCTGGTCTAGTCTGTTACAGTATAGTGTTATTAATACTGTAAATATCTGTCCCCTTCAGCTAGGGGCTAGTCTGGTCTAGTCTGTTACAGTATAGTGTTATTAATACTGTAAATGTCTGTCCCCTTCAGCTAGGGGCTAGTCTAGTCTAGTCTGTTACAGTAGAGGGTTATTAATACTGTAAATATCTGTCCCCTTCAGCTAGGGGCTAGTCTGGTCTAGTCTGTTACAGTATAGTGTTATTAATACTGTAAATGTCTGTCCCCTTCAGCTAGGGGCTAGTCTAGTCTGTTACAGTATAGTGTTATTAATACTTTAAATGTCTGTCACCTTCAGCTAGGGGCTAGTCTAGTCTCGTCTGTTAGAGTATAGTGTTATTAATACTGTAAATGTCTGTCCCCTTCAGCTAGGGGCTAGTCTAGTCTAGTCTGTTACAGTATAGTGTTATTAATACTGTAAATGTCTGTTCCCTTCAGCTAGGGGCTAGTCTAGTCTAGTCTGTTACAGTATAGTGTAATTAATACTGTAAATGTCTGTCCCCTTCAGCTAGGGGCTAGTCTAGTCTAGTCTGTTACAGTATAGTGTTATTAATACTCTAAATGGCTGTTCCCTTCAGCTAGGAGCGAGTCTAGTCTGTTACAGTATAGTGTTATAAATACTGTAAATGTCTGTCACCTTCAGCTAGGGGCTAGTGTAGTCTAATCTGTGACAGTATAGTGTTATTAATACTATAAATGTCTATCCCCTTCAGCCAGGGGCTAGTCTAGTCTAGTCTGTTACAGTATAGTGTTATTAATACTGTAAATGTCTGTCCCCTTCAACTAGGGGCTAGTCTAGTCTGTTACAGTATAGTGTTATTAATACTGTAAATGTCTGTCCCCTTCAGCTAGGGGCTAGTCTAGTCTAGTCTGTTACAGTATAGTGTAATTAACCTGTAAATGTCTGTCCCCTTCAGCTAGGGGCTAGTCTAGTCTAGTCTGTTACAGTATAGTGTTATTAATACTGTAAATGTTTGTCCCCTTCTGATAGGGGCTAGTCTAGTCTAGTCTGTTACAGTATAGTGTTATTAATACTGTAAATGTCTGTCCCCTTCAGCTAGGGGCTAGTCTAGTCTAGTCTGTTACAGTATAGTGTTATTAATACTGTAAATGTCTGTCCCCTTCAGCTAGGGGCTAGTCTAGTCTAGTCTGTTAAAGTATAGTGTTATTAATACTGTAAACGTCTGTCCCCTTCAGCTAGGGGCTAGTCTAGTCTGTTACAGTATAGTGTAATTAATACTGTAAATGTCTGTCCCCTTCAGCTAAGGGCTAGTCTAGTCTAGTCTGTTACAGTATAGTGTTATTAATACTGTAAATGTCTGTCCCCTTCAGCTAGGGGCTAGTCTAGTCTAGTCTGTTACAGTATAGTGTTATTAATACTGTAAATGTCTGTCCCCTTCAGCTAGGGGCTAGTCTAGTCTGTTACAGTATAGTGGTATTAAGACTGTAAATGTCTGTCCCCTTCAGCTAGGGGCTAGTCTAGTCTAGTCTGTTACAGTATAGTGTTATTAATACTGTAAATGTCTGTTCCCTTCAGCTAGGGGATAGTCTAGTCTAGTCTGTTACAGTATAGTGTAATTAATACTGTAAACTTCTGTCCCCTTCAGCTAGGGGCTAGTCTAGTCTAGTCTGTTACAGTATAGTGTTATTAATACTGTAAATGTCTGTTCCCTTCAGCTAGGGGCTAGTCTAGTCTAGTCTGTTACAGTATAGTGTTATTAATACTGTAAATATCTGTTCCCTTCAGCTAGGGGCTAGTCTAGTCTAGTCTGTTACAGTATAGTGTTATTAGTACTGTAAATGTCTGTTCCCTTCAGCTAGGAGCTAGTCTAGTCTGTTACATTATAGTGTTATTAATACTGTAAATGTCTGTCCCCTTCAGCTAGGGGCTAGTCTAGTCTAGTCTGTTACAGGATAGTGAATTAATACTGTAAATATCTGTCCCCTTCAGCTAGGGGCTAGTCTAGTCTAGTCTGTTACAGTATAGTGTTATTAATACTGTAAATGTCTGTCCCCTTCAGCTAGGGGCTAGTCTGGTCTAGTCTGTTACGGTATAGTGTTATTAATACTGTAAATATCTGTCGCCTTCAGCTAGGGGCTAGTCTGGTCTAGTCTGTTACAGTATAGTGTTATTAATACTGTAAATGTCTGTCCCCTTCAGCTAGGGGCTAGTCTAGTCTAGTCTGTTACAGTATAGGGTTATTAATACTGTAAATATCTGTCCCCTTCAGCTAGGGGCTAGTCTGGTCTAGTCTGTTACAGTATAGTGTTATTAATACTGTAAATGTCTGTCCCCTTCAGCTAGGGGCTAGTCTAGTCTAGTCTGTTACAGTATAGTGTTATTAATACTGTAAATGTCTGTCCCCTTCAGCTAGGGGCTAGTCTAGTCTAGTCTGTTACAGTATAGTGTTATTAATACTGTAAATGTCTGTCCCCTTCAGCTAGGGGCTAGTCTAGTCTGTTACAGTATGGTGGTATTAAGACTGTAAATGTCTGTCCCCTTCAGCGAGGGGCTAGTCTAGTCTAGTCTGTTACAGTATAGTGTTATTAAAACTGTACATGTCTGTTCCCTTCAGCTAGGGGATAGTCTAGTCTAGTCTGTTACAGTATAGTGTAATTAATACTGTAAACGTCTGTCCCCTTCAGCTAGGGGCTAGTCTAGTCTAGTCTGTTACAGTATAGTGTTATTAATACTGTAAATGTCTGTCCCCTTCAGCTAGGGGCTAGTCTAGTCTAGTCTGTTACAGTATAGTGTTATTAATACTGTAAATGTCTGTTCCCTTCAGCTAGGGGCTAGTCTAGTCTAGTCTGTTACAGTATAGTGTTATTAGTACTGTAAATGTCTGTTCCCTTCAGCTAGGAGCTAGTCTAGTCTGTTACATTATAGTGTTATTAATACTGTAAATGTCTGTCCCCTTCAGCTAGGGGCTAGTCTAGTCTAGTCTGTTACAGGATAGTGAATTAATACTGTAAATATCTGTCCCCTTCAGCTAGGGGCTAGCCTAGTCTAGTCTGTTACAGTATAGTGTTATTAATACTGTAAATGTCTGTCCCCTTCAGCTAGGGGCTAGTCTGGTCTAGTCTGTTACGGTATAGTGTTATTAATACTGTAAATATCTGTCGCCTTCAGCTAGGGGCTAGTCTGGTCTAGTCTGTTACAGTATAGTGTTATTAATACTGTAAATGTCTGTCCCCTTCAGCTAGGGGCTAGTCTAGTCTAGTCTGTTACAGTATAGGGTTATTAATACTGTAAATATCTGTCCCCTTCAGCTAGGGGCTAGTCTGGTCTAGTCTGTTACAGTATAATGTTATTAATACTGTAAATGTCTGTCCCCTTCAGCTAGGGGCTAGTCTAGTCTAGTCTGTTACAGTATAGTGTTATTAATACTGTAAATGTCTGTCCCCTTCAGCTAGGGGCTAGTCTAGTCTGTTACAGTATAGTGTAATTAATACTGTAAATGTCTGTCCCCTTCAGCTAGGGGCTAGTCTGGTCTAGTCTGTTACAGTATAGTGTTATTAATACTGTAAATGTCTGTCCCCTTCAGCTAGGGGCTAGTCTAGTCTAGTCTGTTACAGTATAGTGTTATTAATACTGTAAATGTCTGTCCCCTTCAGCTAGGGGCTAGTCTAGTCTACTCTGTTACAGTATAGTGTTATTAATACTGTAAATGTCTGTCCCCTTCAGCTAGGGGCTAGTCTAGTCTAGTCTGTTACAGTATAGTGTTATTAATACTGTAAATGTCTGTCCCCTTCAGCTAGGGGCTAGTCTAGTCTAGTCTGTTACAGGATAGTGAATTAATACTGTAAATATCTGTCCCCTTCAGCTAGGGGCTAGTCTAGTCTAGTCTGTTACAGTATAGTGTTATTAATACTGTAAATGTCTGTCCCCTTCAGCTAGGGGCTAGTCTGGTCTAGTCTGTTACAGTATAGTGTTATTAATACTGTAAATATCTGTCCCCTTCAGCTAGGGGCTAGTCTGGTCTAGTCTGTTACAGTATAGTGTTATTAATACTGTAAATGTCTGTCCCCTTCAGCTAGGGGCTAGTCTAGTCTAGTCTGTTACAGTATAGGGTTATTAATACTGTAAATATCTGTCCCCTTCAGCTAGGGGCTAGTCTGGTCTAGTCTGTTACAGTATAGTGTTATTAATACTGTAAATGTCTGTCCCCTTCAGCTAGGGGCTAGTCTAGTCTGTTACAGTATAGTGTTATTAATACTTTAAATGTCTGTCACCTTCAGCTAGGGGCTAGTCTAGTCTCGTCTGTTAGAGTATAGTGTTATTAATACTGTAAATGTCTGTCCCCTTCAGCTAGGGGCTAGTCTAGTCTAGTCTGTTACAGTATAGTGTTATTAATACTGTAAATGTCTGTTCCCTTCAGCTAGGGGCTAGTCTAGTCTAGTCTGTTACAGTATAGTGTAATTAATACTGTAAATGTCTGTCCCCTTCAGCTAGGGGCTAGTCTAGTCTAGTCTGTTACAGTATAGTGTTATTAATACTCTAAATGGCTGTTCCCTTCAGCTAGGAGCGAGTCTAGTCTGTTACAGTATAGTGTTATAAATACTGTAAATGTCTGTCACCTTCAGCTAGGGGCTAGTGTAGTCTAATCTGTGACAGTATAGTGTTATTAATACTGTAAATGTCTGTCCCCTTCAGCCAGGGGCTAGTCTAGTCTAGTCTGTTACAGTATAGTGTTATTAATACTGTAAATGTCTGTCCCCTTCAACTAGGGGCTGGTCTAGTCTGTTACAGTATAGTGTTATTAATACTGTAAATGTCTGTCCCCTTCAGCTAGGGGCTAGTCTAGTCTAGTCTGTTACAGTATAGTGTAATTAACCTGTAAATGTCTGTCCCCTTCAGCTAGGGGCTAGTCTAGTCTAGTCTGTTACAGTATAGTGTTATTAATACTGTAAATGTTTGTCCCCTTCAGCTAGGGGCTAGTCTAGTCTAGTCTGTTACAGTATAGTGTTATTAATACTGTAAATGTCTGTCCCCTTCAGCTAGGGGCTAGTCTAGTCTAGTCTGTTACAGTATAGTGTTATTAATACTGTAAATGTCTGTCCCCTTCAGCTAGGGGCTAGTATAGTCTAGTCTGTTAAAGTATAGTGTTATTAATACTGTAAATGTCTGTCCCCTTCAGCTAGGGGCTAGTCTAGTCTGTTACAGTATAGTGTAATTAATACTGTAAATGTCTGTCCCCTTCAGCTAGGGGCTAGTCTAGTCTAGTCTGTTACAGTATAGTGTTATTAATACTGTAAATGTCTGTCCCCTTCAGCTAGGGGCTAGTCTAGTCTAGTCTGTTACAGTATAGTGTTATTAATACTGTAAATGTCTGTCCCCTTCAGCTAGGGGCTAGTCTAGTCTGTTACAGTATAGTGGTATTAAGACTGTAAATGTCTGTCCCCTTCAGCTAGGGGCTAGTCTAGTCTAGTCTGTTACAGTATAGTGTTATTAATACTGTAAATGTCTGTTCCCTTCAGCTAGGGGATAGTCTAGTCTAGTCTGTTACAGTATAGTGTAATTAATACTGTAAACTTCTGTCCCCTTCAGCTAGGGGCTAGTCTAGTCTAGTCTGTTACAGTATAGTGTTATTAATACTGTAAATGTCTGTTCCCTTCAGCTAGGGGCTAGTCTAGTCTAGTCTGTTACAGTATAGTGTTATTAATACTGTAAATGTCTGTTCCCTTCAGCTAGGAGCTAGTCTAGTCTGTTACAGTATAGTGTTATTAATACTGTAAATGTCTGTCCCCTTCAGCTAGGGGCTAGTCTAGTCTAGTCTGTTACAGGATAGTGAATTAATACTGTAAATATCTGTCCCCTTCAGCTAGGGGCTAGTCTGGTCTAGTCTGTTACAGTATAGTGTTATTAATACTGTAAATGTCTGTCCCCTTCAGCTAGGGGCTAGTCTGGTCTAGTCTGTTATGGTATAGTGTTATTAATACTGTAAATATCTGTCGCCTTCAGCTAGGGGCTAGTCTGGTCTAGTCTGTTACAGTATAGTGTTATTAATACTGTAAATGTCTGTCCCCTTCAGCTAGGGGCTAGTCTAGTCTAGTCTGTTACAGTATAGGGTTATTAATACTGTAAATATCTGTCCCCTTCAGCTAGGGGCTAGTCTAGTCTAGTCTGTTACAGTATAGTGTTATTAATACTGTAAATGTCTGTCCCCTTCAGCTAGGGGCTAGTCTAGTCTAGTCTGTTACAGTATAGTGTTATTAATACTGTAAATGTCTGTCCCCTTCAGCTAGGGGCTAGTCTAGTCTAGTCTGTTACAGTATAGTGTTATTAATACTGTAAATGTCTGTCCCCTTCAGCTAGGGGCTAGTCTAGTCTAGTCTGTTACAGTATAGTGTTATTAATACTGTAAATGTCTGTCCCCTTCAGCTAGGGGCTAGTCTAGTCTAGTCTGTTACAGGATAGTGAATTAATACTGTAAATATCTGTCCCCTTCAGCTAGGGGCTAGTCTAGTCTAGTCTGTTACAGTATAGTGTTATTAATACTGTAAATGTCTGTCCCCTTCAGCTAGGGGCTAGTCTGGTCTAGTCTGTTACAGTATAGTGTTATTAATACTGTAAATATCTGTCCCCTTCAGCTAGGGGCTAGTCTGGTCTAGTCTGTTACAGTATAGTGTTATTAATACTGTAAATGTCTGTCCCCTTCAGCTAGGGGCTAGTCTAGTCTAGTCTGTTACAGTATAGTGTTATTAATACTGTAAATATCTGTCCCCTTCAGCTAGGGGCTAGTCTGGTCTAGTCTGTTACAGTATAGTGTTATTAATACTGTACATTTCTGTCCCCTTCAGCTAGGGGCTAGTCTAGTCTGTTACAGTATAGTGTTATTAATACTGTAAATGTCTGTCACCTTCAGCTAGGGGCTAGTCTAGTCTCGTCTGTTACAGTATAGTGTTATTAATACTGTAAATGTCTGTCCCCTTCAGCTAGGGGCTAGTCTAGTCTAGTCTGTTACAGTATAGTGTTATTAATACTGTAAATGTCTGTTCCCTTCAGCTAGGGGCTAGTCTAGTCTAGTCTGTTACTGTATAGTGTTATTAATACTGTAAATGTCTGTCCCCTTCAGCTAGGGGCTAGTCTAGTCTAGTCTGTTACAGTATAGTGTTATTAATACTGTAAATGTCTGTTCCCTTCAGCTAGGAGCTAGTCTAGTCTGTTACAGTATAGTGTTATTAATACTGTAAATGTCTGTTCCCTTCAGCTAGGGGCTAGTCTAGTCTAGTCTGTTACAGTATAGGGTTATTAATACTGTAAATGTCTGTTCCCTTCAGCTAGGGGCTAGTCTAGTCTAGTCTGTTACAGTATAGTGTTATTAATACTGTAAATGTCTGTCCCCTTCAGCTAAGGGCTAGTCTAGTCTAGTCTGTTACAGTATAGTGTTATTAATACTGTAAATGTCAGTTCCCTTCAGCTAGGGGCTAGTCTAGTCTAGTCTGTTACAGTATAGTGTTATTAATACTGTAAATGTCTGACTCTGTTCCCTTCAGCTATGGGCTAGTCTAGTCTAGTATGAACTCAGTAAGAGGGTTTAAATTAAGGGACAGTTTTTTCTGCTCTCTGGGACGAGCCTGGTGGTTAACCAGTTGAACTGTTGAAGTGTCTGGACTATTTGTTAGAAACTGTTGAACTGGACTATTGGTTATAAACTGTTGAAGTGACTGGACTATTGGTTGTAAACTGTTGGACTGGACTATTGGTTATAAACTGTTGAAGTGAATGGACTATTGGTTATAATCTGTTGGACTGGACTATTGGTTATAAACTGTTGGACTGGACTATTGGTTATAAACTGTTGGACTGGACTATTGGTTATAAACTGTTGAAGTGACTGGACTATTGGTTATAAACTGTTGGACTGGACTATTGGTTATAAACTGTTGGACTGGACTATTGGTTATAAACTGTTGAACTGGACTATTGGTTATAAACTGTTGAAGTGACTGGACTATTGGTTATAAACTGTTGAAGTGAATGGACTATTGGTTATAAACTGTTGAACTGGACTATTGGTAATAAACTGTTGGACTGGACTATTGGTTATAAACTGTTGAAGTGACTGGACTATTGGTTATAAACTGTTGGACTGGACTATTGGTTATAAACTGTTGGACTGGACTATTGGTTATAAACTGTTGGACCTGAATGGACTGCACCTGTCACATTTTCTTATCTCTCATCTCCTCTTCTCTTCCATTATTTTCTCTCCTCTTGTCTTTTCTCTTCACTTTCTCCTCTTTTCTTGTCTCTCCTTTTCTCTCCTCTCGTATCCTCTCTCCTATTTCT
>NC_138307.1:34560000-34595000 GCF_965601325.2 Salmo salar | reverse complement strand
TACAGTATGATGTTAATGACCAACAATATGGTGTTAATGATCTACAGTCCTACAGTATGGTGTTAATGATCTACAGTCCTACAGTATGGTGTTAATGACCTACAGTATGGTGTTAATGACCTACAGTATGGTGTTAATGACCTACAGTCCTACAGCATGGTGTTAATGATCTACAGTATGGTGTTAATGACCTACAGTATGGTGTTAATGGCCTACAGTCCTACAGAAGGGTGTTAATGACCTATAGTATGGTGTTAATGAACTACAGTCCTACAGTATGGTGTTAATGACCTACAGTCCTACAGTATGGTGTTAATGACCTACAGTCCTACAGTATGGTGTTAATGACCTACAGTATGGTGTTAATGACCTACAGTATGGTATTAATCACCTACAGTATGGTGTTAATGATCTACAGTATGGTGTTAATGATCTACAGTCCTACAGTATGGTGTTAATGACCTACAGTATGGTGTTAATGATCTACAGTATGGTGTTAATGATCCACAGTCCTACAATATGGTGTTAATGACCTACAGTCCTACAGTATGGTGTTAATGATCTACAGTCCTACAGTATGGTGTTAATGACCTACAGTATGGTGTTAATGACCTACAGTATGGTGTTAATGATCTACAGTATGGTGTTAATGATCTACAGTATGGTGTTAATGATCTACAGTATGGTGTTAATGACCTACAGTCCTACAGTATGGTGTTAATGATCTACAGTATGGTGTTAATGATCTACAGTCCTACAGTATGGTGTTAATGACCTACAGTCCTACAGTATGTTGTTAATGATCTACAATATGGTGTTAATGACCTACAGTATGGTGTTAATGACCTACAGTATGGTGTTAATGACCTACAGTATGATGTTAATGATCTACAGTATGCTGTTAATGACCTACAGTCCTACAGTATGGTGTTAATGACCTACAGTCCTACAGTATGGTGTTAATGATCTACAATATGGTGTTAATGACCTACAATATGGTGTTAATGACCTACAGTATGGTGTTAATGACCTACAGTATGGTGTTAATGATCTACAGTATGTTGTTAATGATCTACAGTATGGTGTTAATGATCTACAGTATGGTGTTAATGACCTACAGTCCTACAGTATGGTGTTAATGACCTACAGTATGGTGTTAATGGCCTACAGTATGGTGTTAATGACCTACAGTATGGTGTTAATGATCTACAGTATGGTGTTAATGATCTACAGTCCTACAGTATGGTGTTAATGATCTACAGTATGGTGTTAATGATCTACAGTATGGTGTTAATGATCTACAGTCCTACAATATGGTGTTAATGACCTACAGTATGGTGTTAATGACCTACAGTATGGTGTTAATGATCTACAGTATGGTGTTAATGACCTACAGTATGGTGTTAATGATCTACAGTATGGTGTTAATGATCTACAGTATGGTGTTAATGACCTACAGTATGGTGTTAATGATCTACAGTATGGTGTTAATGATCTACAGTATGGTGTTAATGATCTACAGTATGGTGTTAATGACCTACAGTATGGTGTTAATGATCTACAGTATGGTGTTAAGGAAAACATACTGCTATGAGGGGACGTTTAATGTTGAAAACATACTGCTGTAATGAGACATTTAATGTTGAAAACATACTGCTATAATGAGACATTTAATGTTGAAAACATACTGCTATAATGAGACATTTAATGTTGAAAACATACTGCTATAAGGGGACATTTAATGTTGAAAACATACTGCTATGAGGGGACGTTTAATGTTGAAAACATACTGCTGTAATGAGACATTTAATGTTGAAAACATACTGCTATAATGAGACATTTAATGTTGAAAACATACTGCTATAAGGGGACATTTAATGTTGAAAACATACTGCTATAAGGGGACATTTAATGTTGAAAACATACTGCTATAAGGAGACATTTAATGTTGAAAACATACTGCTATAATGAGACATTTAATGTTGAAAACATACTGCTATAATGAGACATTTAATGTTGAAAACATACTGCTATAATGAGACATTTAATGTTGAAAACATACTGCTATAATGAGACATTTAATGTTGAAAACATACTGCTATAAAGGGACATTTAATGTTGAAAACATGCCACTATGAGGTCATTGTTAAAAAGCATATAATATCCAAGAATTCAAACACACAAGATTCTCAAGTGTTGTAATTGGTGTAGTACAACATCCTACACCCATCATCATCTATATACAGGTCATTAAGGGAACATGTGCAGTTCAGAGAGGCTGGGTTCATGTGCTTTATTGGAGGCTTCCAGTAAAACAGAATTACTGAAATAACAGGCTCCAAACACCACATCTATGACTTACTAAGGGTACTTCTTCCCTCTGTTTTGAACACACACACACACACACACACACACACACACAAATACACACAAATACACACACACACACACACACAAATACACACAAATACACACACACACACACACACACACACACACACACAAATACACACACACACACACACACACACACACAAATACACACAAATACACACACACACACACAAATACACACACACACACACACACACACACACACACACACGCACACACACACACACACACACACACACACACACACACACACACACACACACACACACACACACACACACACACACACACACACACACACACACACACACACACACACAAAATCCTTCTCTCTGCACAAAAACAGGGCATGATCCTGAACCCGCCTCTCCCTGCCCATCCGGCGGCTGTCTAATCTCATTGGTTGCCGTCAGGGGGGGTTGTATTTGCATATTGTGTGCGTGTCCCTGTGTTGGGATGAATGACTGTGTTCAGTTCAGAACGCGACAAGACAGCGCCGGACTCTGCAGAGATAATGTGCTTCTGCTACACTGATCAACTCAGCACACGACAAGCCTCCGATGCGTTCAGCTCCGGGCTCTCTGCTCCGGGGCTGTAGGTGAAACCACGTCCAACCAGGTGGAATAAACATGTTCAACAAAACAGGACCCGGAATAAGCTCGAGAGGAGTACTGTGGGTAAGTGTTTTCTCATTGTAGTCTTGTAGTCTTTCTATTAAAAAAAATTAAGAGAGAAAGCTTTTTTTTTAAACCTCAATGTCAAATGAGAGTTTGGTTTGAGCTTAAATCAACTGGCAACTTCGACGTGTGTTATGTAATTGATGAGTAGTAACGTGTATGTTATTTTCAATACATCTTAATTTCTGTAGTTCAAAGCCTAGGCTACGTTCTACTTGTTAATTATTTAAAGAGTTAAAGAGTAAAAATGTGTATTTAAAATAAAACAACATATATGTGCCTGTTTAGAAAGTCTATTTAATCAGTGATTTTCTTCACTGGCTATTGATTCCATAATATAACTGTATCGGTCAACATGTTTGTTGTTTCCCCCCTGAGGCTGATTCTCTCATGTCTGGAACTCTACTTGTTAAACCCCATGTTTCTGTATTATGTCTGTATTTCAGGGTTTGTGCATACTCGTCCTTTACACCAGTCCTCTCTCCTGTTTTGCTCATTTCAGCCAAGCGAAAGAGCTGGTCTATAAGATAAAAGAAGGATTACCCTCAGGGACGCTCATAGGGTCCATGGGCTCCGACTTACACTTGGATTTATCCCTCGATCCCCATGTTTTATTCAGTCTGCCCCAGAAGAAGCCCAGTGATCAGTATGTCACTCTGAACAGCACTACGGGACAGCTGTTTACGTCTGGGAATGAGATCGACAGGGAGACGCTCTGCCCCGACGCCTCAGAGTACAACCAGGGCTGCGTCCTCTCCCTGGATGTGTTCGTTCTACCCCAGCAGTACTTCCAGCTGGTTAAGGTCAAGATCTTAGTGGAGGATGTTAACGATAACCGGCCGCGCTTCCCGACAGGCGAGATTAGGGTTTCCATCCCGGAGAACACCCAGGTCAACACGAGGTTCACGGTGGAGCAGTCAGCGACGGATCCTGATCTGGGGTTTCACGGGGTCCAGACTTACTGGCTGGTCAACGACTTTGGGGTGTTCACTCTGGATGTAGAGGAGAACGAAGGGGGTGAGCTGACACCCTTCCTCATCGTGACAGACGAGCTGGACCGGGAACGACAGGAGGAATACGTAACGGATATTATAGCAGAGGACGGCGGGTTACCACCTCTTCTTGGCACCGCCACGTTAAGGATTATAATCACTGATGTCAACGATAACTGTCCTCAGTTCACAGAGTCACAGGTCAACGTGACGCTGTACGGGAATACGACTAAAGGAGAGCAGCTGTCCAGGTTACACGCCTTCGACCCCGACCAGGGCGCCAACGCGGTGATCAGCTATGCATACAGCGACCGCGTTCCCGGAGAGGCTAGAGCTCTATTCCATCTGGACCGGATTACCGGGGTGATCAAACTGTCCGGTCAGATCAACACCGCAACCGGGAAGTTCTATAAACTCACTGTCCTCGCCAACGGGCCTGGGTGCATCCCTGCCGTTGCCATGGTGACGGTGCACGTGATCCGGGTAGCTTCTGGTCCGCCGGTTATTATGCCGCGCTACATCGCGGCGGAGAAAGACGGTGTGGTCACGATGAAAGAGTCCGAACCTCCGTTTTCCCCAATCGCGTTTTTCACCGTGAAGAACACGGACCAAAGAGGACAGAGGACGGAATGCCGGCTGGAAGGATCCGGCCCGTTCCGACTGTCACCTTACAAAGTGTTTAAGAACGAGTATCTGTTAGAGACGACGGAGCCGCTGGACTACGAGCAGAGGCAGGACTATGAGCTGACTGTGGTGCTCAGGAACCCCAGAGGTCTCATCATCAAGACCTTCATTAAGATCCTGGTTCAGGATGAAAACGACAACGCGCCTGTCTTCAAACAGTCTCTGTGTGAGGTGACTGAACACATTTATGAACGCATGAGTGTTTCAATGTTTTATGGTTACGGTTAGGGTTAGGACATGTACTGAACATATTATTTAAAGTACATTGAGTTTCTTAAGCCATTTCAGTACAATAATATAAAATATATAGGATTTTTTTTTTGTGGTTGAAAAATATAGAGGATTAAAAACAAAAAAGGTCTACCCACTTATTTATTTCACTATTTACTTATTTACTTATTTATTTCAGTATTTACTTATTTCTGTATTTCCTTATTTATTTTAGTATTTACTTATTTATTTCAGTATTTACTTATTTATTTTAGTATTTACTTATTTATTTCAGTATTTACTTATTTATTTCAGTATTTACAATTTTATTTTATTATTTACTTATTTATTTCATTATTTACTTATTTATTTCAGTATTTACTTATTTATTTCAGTATTTACATATTTCTGTATTTACACATTTATTTTAGTATTTAGCTATTTATTTTAGTATTTACTTATTTATTTCAGTATTTACTTATTTATTTCAGTATTTACTTATTTATTTCAGTATTTACAAATTTATAATGGTATTTACTTATTTATTTTAGTATTTACTTATTTCTGTATTTACACATTTATTTTAGTATTTACTTATTTCAGTATTTACTTATTTATTTACTTATTTATTTCAGTATTTACCTACTTATATGTTTCCTGGTGGTCGTTGTTATTCTCAGGTCTCTGTGGAGGAGAATAACCCTCCCAACAGCTTCCTGGCCCAGCTCCAGGCCACAGACCAGGACAGTGAGGCCAGAGGAGAGGTCATCTACCTGCTGGGGTCAGACGCTCCCTCCATTTTCCTCCTGGACAGGCTAACCGGTGTGCTGACCGTGTCCACATCTCTGGATCGAGAAGAGAAGCAGACCTACAGGTCTGTCGCATATTGATGATGTATTGTAACGTATTATGACTGATATTGTATGGATAAAACGCATTATAAATTGCCTATATATGTTTATAGTTAATAATAATAATTTACTTGTTTAACTTGTATAGCGCTTTTCATTACAGAAAATAATCTCAAAGCGCATAAAAAAGTGAAACAAAAAACAACACATTTAAATTGAGATGGTGGAATGAAATATATCTATGTCAACTATGACATAAACCTGTTCTTTATAAAGGATGGTATTAGCACTGCTTAATAAAGGCTTTATAAATCATATTAAATTGAGTCTTCACAAAGCATTTATAACCCATCATGCATCTTAGTAGAGAATTTCAACACCAGCATGGTGGGTTAGATTCCCACCCATGTAAAAATGTATTCACGCATGACTGCAAATGGCTTTGGATAAATGGCATGTATTATATTACTCTAAACCCTTTGTAGGATAGCCCAACCTCTTTCCCTCTTGGGTGCACAGCCAATATTGAACCTGATCTCAACTTTCCCCATAATGCTGTGCTGCAGGATCACACACTCTAAAGTGCAGTTCTACACCAAAAACAATCCGTATTTATTTTTTGCTTAATTCCGTTTTTGCCCCATACTCCTTTTTCTCGGTTTTGCTTTTCCAGGTTTCAGATTTCCCCTTTTTTTCTGGTTTTCCCACAGCTTTTAAAATAAACTATATTGCCCTAAAACCAAGGTTGGTGGTATGTATTTACAGGACAGCATGGTATCTCTGAAGGTTGGTGGTATGTATTTACAGGACAGCATGGTATCTCTGAAGGTTGGTGGTATGTATTTACAGGACAGCCTGGTATCTCTGAAGGTTGGTGGTATGTATTTACAGGACAGCATGGTATCTCTGAAGGTCGGTGGTATGTATTTACGGTACAGCATGGTATCTCTGAAGGTTGGTGGTATGTATTTACGGTACAGCATGGTATCTCTGAAGGTTGGTGGTATGTATTTACAGGACAGCATGGTATCTCTGAAGGTCGGTGGTATCTATTTACGGTACAGCATGGTATCTCTGAAGGTCGGTGGAGTGGTATGTATTTACAGGACAGCCTGGTATCTCTGAAGGTTGGTGGTATGTATTTACAGGACAGCATGGTATCTCTGAAGGTTGGTGGTATGTATTTACAGGACAGCATGGTATCTCTGAAGGTTGGTGGTATGTATTTACAGGACAGCATGGTATCTCTGAAGGTTGGTGGTATGTATTTACGGTACAGCATGGTATCTCTGAAGGTGAAGGTTGGTGGTATGTATTTAAGGTACAGAATGGTATCTCTGAAGGTTGGTGGTATTTATTTACGGTACAGCATGGTATCTCTGAAGGTCGGTGGTATGTATTTACAGGACAGCATGGTATCTCTGAAGGTTGGTGGTATGTATTTACGGTACAGCATGGTATCTCTGAAGGTTGGTGGAGTGGTATGTATTTACAGGACAGCCTGGTATCTCTGAAGGTTGGTGGTATGTATTTACAGGACAGCATGGTATCTCTGAAGGTTGGTGGTATGTATTTACAGGACAGCATGGTATCTCTGAAGGTTGATGATTATTATATATACACCTCAGCCTCACCTCATACAACAAACATTCACCTACATTCATTTAACATATACAAGTTTACATTCATTTAACATATACAAGTTTACATTCATTTAACATATACAAGTTTACATTTATTTAACATATACAAGTTTACTTTCATTTAACATATACAAGTTTACATTCATTTAACATATACAAGTTTACATTCATTTAACATATACAAGTTTACATTTATTTAACATATACAAGTTTACATTTATTTAACATATACAAGTTTACATTCATTTAACATATACAAGTTTACATTCATTTAACATATACAAGTTTACATTTATTTAACATATACAAGTTTACATTCATTTAACATATACAAGTTTACATTCATGAGTTAGTACAAGCAGCTAGAATAGAATCACCACAATTCATAAATGTAATATCAACAAGCCATAAAGTCCATAAGTCCATAAAGTGCAAAAGATAGGAATTCAAGGTGAGGGAGCATGATTGATGTAGTACTGTAAAGTTGATAAACAGGCACTGATTAATCATGAAGCAAATACCACCATCTCTTGATTTTAGAGACAACTTGACTGACCTGTCGGGCTCGGTGGATGGGGGGGGGGGGGGGGGGGGGGATTCAGCGTAGTCCGGAAACAGTTTGGTCCGGTCATGTCTCAGTCAGGCAGACGTAGGAGCGTTCCACGTAATCTCTCTTAGTTCATATCAAAAGCAGGGCTTCCATCCATTTTATTCCTGAGTGATCGGACGTTCGATAGTAGCCAGGCAGACGGAGGGGGGCCGATAGGACCGTCTACCAGAACCTGGAGGGTATGCCGGCTCGCCTTACATGTCCGGCTGTATTCCTACCTGTAGGCAGTGACTGCTCAGGAATGTTGTTAGTGAGTAACTCCACAGGTAAAGAAATATGTTGTGGATCAAAACTCTGTACCATTTCTCCCTGACTATGTTTGTTAATAGAAAAAAATATATATATATATCAGGGGACAGCTGTTGAGGTCTGAGAGAAATCTAAGAAACTTTGATTTTTGAGAGTAGTTATATTGTTATATAAAGACCTGACTGGGTCCATCACCCCACAGTATGACTTGTTATATTGTTATATAAAGACCTGACTGGGTCCATCACCCCACAGTATGACTTGTTATATTGTTATATAAAGACCTGACTGGGTCCATCACCCCACAGTATGACTTGTTATATTGTTATATAAAGACCTGACTGGGTCCATCACCCCACAGTATGACTTGTTATATTGTTATATAAAGACCTGACTGGGTCCATCACCCCACAGTATGACTTGTTATATTGTTATATAAAGACCTGACTGGGTCCATCACCCCACAGTATGACTTGTTATATTGTTATATAAAGACCTGACTGGGTCCATCACCCCACAGTATGACTTGTTATATAAAGACCTGACTGGGTCCATCACCCCACAGTATGACTTGTTATATTGTTATATAAAGACCTGACTGGGTCCATCACCCCACAGTATGACTTGTTATATTGTTATATATTATATTGTTATATAAAGACCTGACTGGGTTCATCACCCCACAGTATGACTTGTTATATTGTTATATAAAGACCTGACTGGGTCCATCACCCCACAGTATGACTTGTTATATTGTTATATATTATATTGTTATATAAAGGCCTGACTGGGTCCATCACCCCACAGTATGACTTGTTATATTGTTATATAAAGACCTGACTGGGTCCATCACCCCACAGTATGACTTGTTATATTGTTATATATTATATTGTTATATAAAGACCTGACTGGGTCCATCACCCCACAGTATGACTTGTTATATTGTTATATAAAGACCTGACTGGGTCCATCACCCCACAGTATGACTTGTTATATTGTTATATAAAGACCTGACTGGGTCCATCACCCCACAGTATGACTTGTTATATTGTTATATATTATATTGTTATATAAAGACCTGACTGGGTCCATCACCCCACAGTATGACTTGTTATATTGTTATATATTATATTGTTATATAAAGACCTGACTGGGTCCATCACCCCACAGTATGACTTGTTATATTGTTATATAAAGACCTGACTGGGTCCATCACCCCACAGTATGACTTGTTATATTGTTATATAAAGACCTGACTGGGTCCATCACCCCACAGTATGACTTGTTATATTGTTATATAAAGACCTGACTGGGTCCATCACCCCACAGTATGACTTGTTATATTGTTATATAAAGACCTGACTGGGTCCATCACCCCACAGTATGACTTGTTATATTGTTATATATTATATTGTTATATAAAGACCTGACTGGGTTCATCACCCCACAGTATGACTTGTTATATTGTTATATAAAGACCTGACTGGGTCCATCACCCCACAGTATGACTTGTTATATTGTTATATATTATATTGTTATATAAAGGCCTGACTGGGTCCATTACCCCACAGTATGACTTGTTATATTGTTATATAAAGACCTGACTGGGTCCATCACCCCACAGTATGACTTGTTATATTGTTATATATTATATTGTTATATAAAGACCTGACTGGGTCCATCACCCCACAGTATGACTTGTTATATTGTTATATAAAGACCTGACTGGGTCCATCACCCCACAGTATGACTTGTTATATTGTTATATAAAGACCTGACTGGGTCCATCACCCCACAGTATGACTTGTTATATTGTTATATATTATATTGTTATATAAAGACCTGACTGGGTCCATCACCCCACAGTATGACTTGTTATATTGTTATATATTATATTGTTATATAAAGACCTGACTGGGTCCATCACCCCACAGTATGACTTGTTATATTGTTATATAAAGACCTGACTGGGTCCATCACCCCACAGTATGACTTGTTATATTGTTATATAAAGACCTGACTGGGTCCATCACCCCACAGTATGACTTGTTATATTGTTATATAAAGACCTGACTGGGTCCATCACCCCACAGTATGACTTGTTATATTGTTATATAAAGATCTGACTGGGTCCATCACCCCACAGTATGACTTGTTATATTGTTATATAAAGACCTGACTGGGTCCATCACCCCACAGTATGACTTGTTATATTGTTATATAAAGACCTGACTGGGTCCATCACCCCACAGTATGACTTGTTATATTGTTATATAAAGACCTGACTGGGTCCATCACCCCACAGTATGACTTTTTATATTGTTATATAAAGACCTGACTGGGTCCATCACCCCACAGTATGACTTGTTATATTGTTATATATTATATTGTTATATAAAGACCTGACTGGGTTCATCACCCCACAGTATGACTTGTTATATTGTTATATAAAGACCTGACTGGGTCCATCACCCCACAGTATGACTTGTTATATTGTTATATATTATATTGTTATATAAAGGCCTGACTGGGTCCATCACCCCACAGTATGACTTGTTATATTGTTATATAAAGACCTGACTGGGTCCATCACCCCACAGTATGACTTGTTATATTGTTATATATTATATTGTTATATAAAGACCTGACTGGGTCCATCACCCCACAGTATGACTTGTGATATTGTTATATAAAGACCTGACTGGGTCCATCACCCCACAGTATGACTTGTTATATAAAGACCTGACTGGGTCCATCACCCCACAGTATGACTTGTTATATTGTTATATAAAGACCTGACTGGGTCCATCACCCCACAGTATGACTTGTTATATTGTTATATATTATATTGTTATATAAAGACCTGACTGGGTCCATCACCCCACAGTATGACTTGTTATATTGTTATATAAAGACCTGACTGGGTCCATCACCCCACAGTATGACTTGTTATATTGTTATATAAAGACCTGACTGGGTCCATCACCCCACAGTATGACTTTTTATATTGTTATATAAAGACCTGACTGGGTCCATCACCCCACAGTATGACTTGTTATATTGTTATATATTATATTGTTATATAAAGACCTGACTGGGTCCATCACCCCACAGTATGACTTGTTATATTGTTATATAAAGACCTGACTGGGTCCATCACCCCACAGTATGACTTGTTATATTGTTATATATTATATTGTTATATAAAGGCCTGACTGGGTCCATCACCCCACAGTATGACTTGTTATATTGTTATATAAAGACCTGACTGGGTCCATCACCCCACAGTATGACTTGTTATATTGTTATATATTATATTGTTATATAAAGACCTGACTGGGTCCATCACCCCACAGTATGACTTGTGATATTGTTATATAAAGACCTGACTGGGTCCATCACCCCACAGTATGACTTGTTATATAAAGACCTGACTGGGTCCATCACCCCACAGTATGACTTGTTATATTGTTATATAAAGACCTGACTGGGTCCATCACCCCACAGTATGACTTGTTATATTGTTATATATTATATTGTTATATAAAGACCTGACTGGGTCCATCACCCCACAGTATGACTTGTTATATTGTTATATAAAGACCTGACTGGGTCCATCACCCCACAGTATGACTTGTTATATTGTTATATAAAGACCTGACTGGGTCCATCACCCCACAGTATGACTTGTTATATTGTAATATAAAGACCTGACTGGGTCCATCACCCCACAGTATGACTTGTTATATTGTTATATATTATATTGTTATATAAAGGCCTAACTGGGTCCATTACCCCACAGTATGACTTGTTATATTGTTATATAAAGACCTGACTGGGTCCATCACCCCACAGTATGACTTGTTATATTGTTATATATTATATTGTTATATAAAGACCTGACTGGGTCCATCACCCCACAGTATGACTTGTTATATTGTTATATAAAGACCTGACTGGGGCCATCACCCCACAGTATGACTTGTTATATTGTTATATAAAGACCTGACTGGGTCCATCACCCCACAGTATGACTTGTTATATTGTTATATATTATATTGTTATATAAAGACCTGACTGGGTCCATCACCCCACAGTATGACTTGTTATATTGTTATATATTATATTGTTATATAAAGACCTGACTGGGTCCATCACCCCACAGTATGACTTGTTATATTGTTATATAAAGACCTGACTGGGTCCATCACCCCACAGTATGACTTGTTATATTGTTATATAAAGACCTGACTGGGTCCATCACCCCACAGTATGACTTGTTATATTGTTATATAAAGACCTGACTGGGTCCATCACCCCACAGTATGACTTGTTATATTGTTATATAAAGATCTGACTGGGTCCATCACCCCACAGTATGACTTGTTATATTGTTATATAAAGACCTGACTGGGTCCATCACCCCACAGTATGACTTGTTATATTGTTATATAAAGACCTGACTGGGTCCATCACCCCACAGTATGACTTGTTATATTGTTATATATAGACCTGACTGGGTCCATCACCCCACAGTATGACTTTTTATATTGTTATATAAAGACCTGACTGGGTCCATCACCCCACAGTATGACTTGTTATATTGTTATATATTATATTGTTATATAAAGACCTGACTGGGTTCATCACCCCACAGTATGACTTGTTATATTGTTATATAAAGACCTGACTGGGTCCATCACCCCACAGTATGACTTGTTATATTGTTATATAAAGACCTGACTGGGTCCATCACCCCACAGTATGACTTGTTATATTGTTATATATTATATTGTTATATAAAGGCCTGACTGGGTCCATCACCCCACAGTATGACTTGTTATATTGTTATATAAAGACCTGACTGGGTCCATCACCCCACAGTATGACTTGTTATATTGTTATATATTATATTGTTATATAAAGGCCTGACTGGGTCCATCACCCCACAGTATGACTTGTTATATTGTTATATAAAGACCTGACTGGGTCCATCACCCCACAGTATGACTTGTTATATTGTTATATATTATATTGTTATATAAAGACCTGACTGGGTCCATCACCCCACAGTATGACTTGTGATATTGTTATATAAAGACCTGACTGGGTCCATCACCCCACAGTATGACTTGTTATATAAAGACCTGACTGGGTCCATCACCCCACAGTATGACTTGTTATATTGTTATATAAAGACCTGACTGGGTCCATCACCCCACAGTATGACTTGTTATATTGTTATATATTATATTGTTATATAAAGACCTGACTGGGTCCATCACCCCACAGTATGACTTGTTATATTGTTATATATTATATTGTTATATAAAGACCTGACTGGGTCCATCACCCCACAGTATGACTTGTTATATTGTTATATAAAGACCTGACTGGGTCCATCACCCCACAGTGTGACTTGTTATATTGTTATATAAAGACCTGACTGGGTCCATCACCCCACAGTATGACTTGTTATATTGTTATATAAAGACCTGACTGGGTCCATCACCCCACAGTATGACTTGTTATATTGTTATATAAAGACCTGACTGGGTCCATCACCCCACAGTATGACTTGTTATATTGTAATATAAAGACCTGACTGGGTCCATCACCCCACAGTATGACTTGTTATATTGTTATATATTATATTGTTATATAAAGGCCTGACTGGGTCCATCACCCCACAGTATGACTTGTTATATTGTTATATAAAGACCTGACTGGGTCCATCACCCCACAGTATGACTTGTTATATTGTTATATATTATATTGTTATATAAAGACCTGACTGGGTCCATCACCCCACAGTATGACTTGTTATATTGTTATATATTATATTGTTATATAAAGACCTGACTGGGTCCATCACCCCACAGTATGACTTGTTATATTGTTATATAAAGACCTGACTGCGTCCATCACCCCACAGTATGACTTGTTATATTGTTATATAAAGACCTGACTGGGTCCATCACCCCACAGTATGACTTGTTATATTGTTATATATTATATTGTTATATAAAGACCTGACTGGGTCCATCACCCCACAGTATGACTTGTTATATTGTTATATATTATATTGTTATATAAAGACCTGACTGGGTCCATCACCCCACAGTATGACTTGTTATATTGTTATATAAAGACCTGACTGGGTCCATCACCCCACAGTATGACTTGTTATATTGTTATATATTATATTGTTATATAAAGGCCTGACTGGGTCCATCACCCCACAGTATGACTTGTTATATTGTTATATAAAGACCTGACTGGGTCCATCACCCCACAGTATGACTTGTTATATTGTTATATAAAGACCTGACTGGGTCCATCACCCCACAGTATGACTTGTTATATTGTTATATATTATATTGTTATATAAAGACCTGACTGGGTCCATCACCCCACAGTATGACTTGTTATATTGTTATATAAAGACCTGACTGGGTCCATCACCCCACAGTATGACTTGTTATATTGTTATATAAAGACCTGACTGGGTCCATCACCCCACAGTATGACTTGTTATATTGTTATATAAAGACCTGACCGGGTCCATCACCCCACAGTATGACTTGTTATATTGTTATATAAAGACCTGACTGGGTCCATCACCCCACAGTATGACTTGTTATATTGTTATATAAAGACCTGACTGGGTCCATCACCCCACAGAATGACTTGTTATATTGTTATATAAAGACCTGACTGGGTCCATCACCCCACAGTATGACTTGTTATATTGTTATATAAAGACCTGACTGGGTCCATCACCCCACAGTATGACTTGTTATATTGTTATATATTATATTGTTATATAAAGACCTGACTGGGTCCATCACCCCACAGTATGACTTGTTATATTGTTATATAAAGACCTGACTGGGTCCATCACCCCACAGTATGACTTGTTATATTGTTATATAAAGACCTGACTGGGTCCATCACCCCACAGTATGACTTGTTATATTGTTATATAAAGACCTGACTGGGTCCATCACCCCACAGTATGACTTGTTATATTGTTATATATTATACTGTTATATAAAGACCTGACTGGGTCCATCACCCCACAGTATGACTTGTTATATTGTTATATAAAGACCTGACTGGGTCCATCACCCCACAGTATGACTTGTTATATTGTTATATATTATATTGTTATATAAAGACCTGACTGGGTCCATCACCCCACAGTATGACTTGTGATATTGTTATATAAAGACCTGACTGGGTCCATCACCCCACAGTATGACTTGTTATATAAAGACCTGACTGGGTCCATCACCCCACAGTATGACTTGTTATATTGTTATATAAAGACCTGACTGGGTCCATCACCCCACAGTATGACTTGTTATATTGTTATATATTATATTGTTATATAAAGACCTGACTGGGTCCATCACCCCACAGTATGACTTGTTATATTGTTATATAAAGACCTGACTGGGTCCATCACCCCACAGTATGACTTGTTATATTGTTATATAAAGACCTGACTGGGTCCATCACCCCACAGTATGACTTGTTATATTGTAATATAAAGACCTGACTGGGTCCATCACCCCACAGTATGACTTGTTATATTGTTATATATTATATTGTTATATAAAGGCCTGACTGGGTCCATCACCCCACAGTATGACTTGTTATATTGTTATATAAAGACCTGACTGGGTCCATCACCCCACAGTATGACTTGTTATATTGTTATATATTATATTGTTATATAAAGACCTGACTGGGTCCATCACCCCACAGTATGACTTGTTATATTGTTATATATTATATTGTTATATAAAGACCTGACTGGGTCCATCACCCCACAGTATGACTTGTTATATTGTTATATATTATATTGTTATATAAAGGCCTGACTGGGTCCATTACCCCACAGTATGACTTGTTATATTGTTATATAAAGACCTGACTGGGTCCATCACCCCACAGTATGACTTGTTATATTGTTATATATTATATTGTTATATAAAGACCTGACTGGGTCCATCACCCCACAGTATGACTTGTTATATTGTTATATAAAGACCTGACTGGGTCCATCACCCCACAGTATGACTTGTTATATTGTTATATAAAGACCTGACTGGGTCCATCACCCCACAGTATGACTTGTTATATTGTTATATATTATATTGTTATATAAAGACCTGACTGGGTCCATCACCCCACAGTATGACTTGTTATATTGTTATATATTATATTGTTATATAAAGACCTGACTGGGTCCATCACCCCACAGTATGACTTGTTATATTGTTATATAAAGACCTGACTGGGTCCATCACCCCACAGTATGACTTGTTATATTGTTATATAAAGACCTGACTGGGTCCATCACCCCACAGTATGACTTGTTATATTGTTATATAAAGACCTGACTGGGTCCATCACCCCACAGTATGACTTGTTATATTGTTATATAAAGATCTGACTGGGTCCATCACCCCACAGTATGACTTGTTATATTGTTATATAAAGACCTGACTGGGTCCATCACCCCACAGTATGACTTGTTATATTGTTATATAAAGACCTGACTGGGTCCATCACCCCACAGTATGACTTGTTATATTGTTATATAAAGACCTGACTGGGTCCATCACCCCACAGTATGACTTTTTATATTGTTATATAAAGACCTGACTGGGTCCATCACCCCACAGTATGACTTGTTATATTGTTATATATTATATTGTTATATAAAGACCTGACTGGGTTCATCACCCCACAGTATGACTTGTTATATTGTTATATAAAGACCTGACTGGGTCCATCACCCCACAGTATGACTTGTTATATTGTTATATAAAGACCTGACTGGGTCCATCACCCCACAGTATGACTTGTTATATTGTTATATATTATATTGTTATATAAAGGCCTGACTGGGTCCATCACCCCACAGTATGACTTGTTATATTGTTATATAAAGACCTGACTGGGTCCATCACCCCACAGTATGACTTGTTATATTGTTATATATTATATTGTTATATAAAGGCCTGACTGGGTCCATCACCCCACAGTATGACTTGTTATATTGTTATATAAAGACCTGACTGGGTCCATCACCCCACAGTATGACTTGTTATATTGTTATATATTATATTGTTATATAAAGACCTGACTGGGTCCATCACCCCACAGTATGACTTGTGATATTGTTATATAAAGACCTGACTGGGTCCATCACCCCACAGTATGACTTGTTATATAAAGACCTGACTGGGTCCATCACCCCACAGTATGACTTGTTATATTGTTATATAAAGACCTGACTGGGTCCATCACCCCACAGTATGACTTGTTATATTGTTATATATTATATTGTTATATAAAGACCTGACTGGGTCCATCACCCCACAGTATGACTTGTTATATTGTTATATATTATATTGTTATATAAAGACCTGACTGGGTCCATCACCCCACAGTATGACTTGTTATATTGTTATATAAAGACCTGACTGGGTCCATCACCCCACAGTGTGACTTGTTATATTGTTATATAAAGACCTGACTGGGTCCATCACCCCACAGTATGACTTGTTATATTGTTATATAAAGACCTGACTGGGTCCATCACCCCACAGTATGACTTGTTATATTGTTATATAAAGACCTGACTGGGTCCATCACCCCACAGTATGACTTGTTATATTGTTATATAAAGACCTGACTGGGTTCATCACCCCACAGTATGACTTGTTATATTGTTATATAAAGACCTGACTGGGTTCATCACCCCACAGAATGCCTTGTTATATTGTTATATAAAGACCTGACTGGGTCCATCACCCCACAGTATGACTTGTTATATTGTTATATAAAGACCTGACTGGGTTCATCACCCCACAGTATGACTTGTTATATTGTTATATAAAGACCTGACTGGGTCCATCACCCCACAGTATGACTTGTTATATTGTTAAATAAAGACCTGACTGGGTCCATCACCCCACAGTATGACTTGTTATATTGTTATATAAAGACCTGACTGGGTTCATCACCCCACAGTATGACTTGTTATATTGTTATATATTATATTGTTATATAAAGACCTGACTGGGTCCATCACCCCACAGTATGACTTGTTATATTGTTATATAAAGACCTGACTGGGTTCATCACCCCACAGTATGACTTGTTATATTGTTATATAAAGACCTGACTGGGTCCATCACCCCACAGTATGACTTGTTATATTGTTATATAAAGACCTGACTGGGTCCATCACCCCACAGTATGACTTGTTATATTGTTATATAAAGACCTGACTGGGTCCATCACCCCACAGTATGACTTGTTATATTGTTATATAAAGACCTGACTGGGTCCATCACCCCACAGTATGACTTGTTATATTGTTATATATTATATTGTTATATAAAGACCTGACTGTGTTCATCACCCCACAGTATGACTTGTTATATTGTTATATAAAGACCTGACTGGGTTCATCACCCCACAGTATGACTTTTTATATTGTTATATAAAGACCTGACTGCGTCCATCACCCCACAGTATGACTTGTTATATTGTTATATAAAGACCTGACTGGGTTCATCACCCCATAGTATGACTTGTTATATTGTTATATATTATATTGTTATATAAAGACCTGACTGGGTTCATCACCCCACAGTATGACTTGTTATATTGTTATATAAAGACCTGACTGGGTTCATCACCCCACAGTATGACTTGTTATATTGTTTAATAAAGACCTGACTGGGTCCATCACCCCACAGTATGACTTGTTATATTGTTATATAAAGACCTGACTGGGTCCATCACCCCACAGAATGACTTGTTATATTGTTATATAAAGACCTGACTGGGTCCATCACCCCACAGTATGACTTGTTATATTGTTATATAAAGACCTGACTGGGTCCATCACCCCACAGTATGACTTGTTATATTGTTATATATTATATTGTTATATAAAGACCTGACTGGGTTCATCACCCCACAGTATGACTTGTTATATTGTTATATAAAGACCTGACTGGTTCCATCACCCCACAGTATGACTTGTTATATTGTTATATAAAGACCTGACTGGGTTCATCACCCCACAGTATGACTTGTTATATTGTTATATAAAGACCTGACTGGGTCCATCACCCCACAGTATGACTTGTTATATTGTTATATAAAGCCCTGACTGGGTTCATCACCCCACAGTATGACTTGTTATATTGTTATATAAAGACCTGACTGGGTCCATCACCCCACAGTATGACTTGTTATATTGTTATATAAAGACCTGACTGGGTTCATCACCCCACAGTATGATTTGTTATATTGTTATATAAAGACCTGACTGTGTCCATCACCCCACAGTATGACTTGTTATATTGTTATATAAAGACCTGACTGGGTCCATCACCCCACAGTATGACTTGTTATATTGTTATATATTATATTGTTATATAAAGACCTGACTGGGTCCATCCCCCCTTGTTAGTACTTGTTATATTGTTCTGTGTGTGTTTATGTACTGAGGGACATGTAACTTGGTTTCAGTTGAAAGCCACTTTCAATATCCTTATGTTGGGGCTTTTATCAAGGTAATTGTAATGTGCCTAAAATAAATTCTCTTCAGATCATGTGTCATCCTGCAGCACAACATGTTATGTCACAATTATGAACCCTTTATAAAGCATGGTGTACGGTAATAGATGCTTAGTAACACATTTATGTAGCGCTTAGGTAGGCTTTATGAAGGCTTTATAAAGCCTCAATAAGCTGAATGTCTTTTAAAGCGGAACTGGATATATGGATGACACAATGCATTATAACTGCCTATGGATGTTCATAGTTCATAGTGTCTTTTTTTATATCTGCAATATGTTTTGTTTAATTGTTGTTGTAATATTGTGAAGAGACAATTGAATAAAAGTTTGTAAACTCTAAACTGTAACCTCTGCAGGTTCATGGTTCGGGCGGTGGACCGAGGGACCCCCAGGAGAGAGTCTATAGCTACAGTTGTCATCACTGTGCTGGACCGTAATGACAACAGGTAAGAGAAAGGCCAGACACTTTGTGATAACTGCTGATTTAATTGATTGTTTTGATTATTTCTGATATGATTTGATTGATTGATTTTATTTTTACCCAACAGCCCGCGCTTCATCAATAAAGACTTCACATTCTTTGTGCCGGAGAATTTCCCGGGGTTTGGCGAGATCGGCGTTCTCTCGGTAACGGACGCAGACGCAGGCGAGAACGGCTGGGTGGCACTCTCCATCCTCAATGGCAGCGACATCTTTGTGATCGACACGGGGCGAGGCGCTCTAAGGGCCCGTACCCCTCTGGACCGGGAGCAACAGGGGACGTACTACCTCTGGATCGAAGCAGTCGACGGAGGGGAACCCTCTCTTTCCTGCCTCACCATGGTTACTGTCCTCCTCCTTGACGTAAACGATAACCCTCCCATCGTCTTGTTCCCCCAGTCTAACCAGTCCTACATGCTAGTGTTACCTAGCACCTTACCAGGGACCTCCATCACAGAGGTGTACGCCGTGGATAAAGACACAGGAATGAACGCTGTTATCGCCTACAGCATCATCAAGAGGAAAGGTGGCGAGCCGGGATCGTTCGATATCGACCCGGACACAGGGAACATCACGTTGAAGAGAGAACTCAGTGACCGTGGTCTCTATAGCCTACTGGTTAAAGTCTCGGATCACGGTCAGCCTGAACCTCTCCACTCCACGGTCCTGGTCAACCTCTTTGTCAACGAGACGGTTTCTAATGAGAGCTATATCCAGAGTCTTCTCACCGGGGAAGCTGAGACCCAGATGGAGGAGAAGCCGTGGTACGTGGGGAAGCTGACAGAGAGGCCTGGCAGGGAGGACGTGTTCCCCTGTCAGCCACTACTCATTGCTCTGTCAGTAACCTGCCTGGGACTATTCGGCATCGTCGTCACATTGACTGCTTATATATGCTGCAAGAAACTGAAGAAATGGAAGAAACATCAAATGAAAAGACTAGAGGTTGAAATGCCTTTGAAGATGAACGGTGACTTGCAGGACGTAGATAGAAAGCGGATGGAAATCTCTAACATTTGATGACATTGACATTGCAAAGACTTTGAGGCAAAGACTCTAACATACAAAACTGTTACACTGCAACTGTTTATAAACAATGTGAATTGTGAAGTGTAGATTTTCATCCTCAAAAAGACATACCGTAATTTCCGGACTATTAAGCGCACCTGAATATAAGCCGCACCCACTGAATTTAAAAAATATATATTATTTTGAACATAAATAAGCCGCACATGTCTATAAGCCGCAGGTGCCTACCGGTACATTGAAACAAATGAACTTTACACAGGCTTTAACGAAACACGGCTTGTAACAAAAATAAATAGGCTTTAACGAAACACGGCTTGTAACAAAAATAAATAGGCTTTAACGAAACACGGCTTGTAACAAAAAAGAAAAAATTAGCAGTAAGCTTTAGTTGTCTTTTTGCACTGAGTCAATTCCTCACGCTGCTGTTTCCAACGTCTTATCATCGACTCATTAAGACCAAGCTCCCGTGCAGCAGCTCTATTTCCTTTTCCAACAGCCAGATCAATCGCCTTCAACTTGAAAGCTGCATCATATGCATTTCTCCATGTCTTTGCCATGATGAGGGTGACAAAATGACTACCGTAATCAGAATGATGGGAAGTTTGAGAGCGCTCGATTTAATCTAAACAGTAAACAAAAAAGTTGTTTGACCGTAACCCGTTCGGCAATTTCATTGGTCTAATGAAAGCTTCATGCCGCCAAAAAACTGAGCACGTCACAGAATGTGTTTTTTTGGAAAAAAAAAATTGAAAGCGGGAAAAATCCATATATTAGCCGGGTCATTGTTTAAGCCGCGAGGTTCAAAGCCTGGGAAAAAAAGTTGCGGTTTATAGTCTGGAATTTACGGTAGTCTGTATCCCAAATGTTACCCTTTTCCCTATTTAGTGCACTATTTTTAACCAGGGCCCATGGTGGTGCACTATATAGGAATTAGGGCGCCGTTTGTGACACGTCATCATTTTAAAACGTAATAAAAGACCCAATGTGCTGTATATATTGTAGATAATATGAAATGTTTTATAACTTTATAACAAAATCTTTAAATAGACAAGATTAAAAAATAATAATAATAATTCATGAAAGCCTAAGAAATGACTCCTTAAACTTACAAATGTTATTTTATGACTATGCGTGGACATTTTTTTTTTTAAATGGGAGAGATTCTATATTTTTTTCACAATGATGTCTGGATCATTGGAAAGGGAGTGAGGATCATTTGATGTGTATAACAATGTTAATTGATTGATTGATTGATATAACAATGTTCTTTTCATACCCTTTCGATTGCATTGGAAAAGCTGACCCCAGAGTGCAGTGCAGAAGTCAATTAAAATCTGTTATTTTCCTCAAATCTACTAGATTTTTTGTGTGAGATTAAAATGTGTATTTTGTTGTCATACAGTTTCAAGAGGCTGCTTCTTGCCTGGCCACCAAACAAACCCTCTACCTGCCTCCTTCTGTGTATCCCAAATGGCACCCTATTTCCCTATATAGCGCCCATAGGGCTCTGGTCAAAAGTAGTGCACTATATAGGGAATAGGGTGTTATAGGGCCCTGGTCTAAAGTAGTGCACTATATATAGGGAATAGGATTCTATAGGACTCTGGTCTATAGTAGTGCACTATATAGGGAATATGGTGCTATAGGGCTCTGATCAAAAGTAGTGCACTATATAGGGAATAGGGTTCTATAGGGCTCTGGTCTATAGTAGTGCACTATATATAGGGAATATGGTGCTATATGACTCTGGTCAAAAGTAGTGCACTATATAGGGAATAGGGTTCAATAGGGCCCTGGACTAAAGTAGTGCACTCTATAGGGAATAGGGTTCAATAGGACTCTGGTCTAAAGTAGTGCACTGTATAGGGAATAGGGTTCTATAGGGCCCTGGTCTAAAGTAGTGCACTATATAGGGAATAGGGTTCTATAGTGCTCTGGTCTAAAGTAGTGCACTATATAGGGAATAGGGTTCTATAGTGCTCTGGTCTAAAGTAGTGCACTTTATAGGGAATAGGGTTCTATAGTGCTCTGGTCTAAAGTAGTGCACTATATAGGGAATAGGGAACGCATCCTTAGTCACCTCCCAGTGAACCTGTCATTACCTTAACCATGTGCTCATTGTCTGTCTCTGAAAACAAATCCTTGATTGAATATTAAAAAGTGCTTTATTTTCATATTATATTGCTTTTCTGCATCTGTAATGAAAACGGCCTACCGGTACGTGCCTTTTATATTAGGATGTAAATTAAAGACAATGTTTTGATTATAAATAAGAATTTAAGCGGGGGGAAATTAAATGAATCCCCAATTATTTTTAATTTAACTAGGAAAGTCAGTTAAGAACAAATTCTTATTTACAATGACGGCCTACCAGGGAACAGTGGGTTAACTGCCTTGTTCAGGGGCAGAAGGACAGATTTTTACCTTGTCAGCTCAGGAATTAAATCCAGCAACCTTTCGGTTACTGGCCCAACACTCTAACCACTAGGCTACCTGTCGCCCCAACACACAGACATCCAAATGAAACAGGCTGTAAGGGACTGTTGGAGTAATATCTTTGATATCTGGTACATCAGGAACAAACGTCTCAAAACAGTTCTGTAGACTATCTACAATCTAGATCAGCTATCTACAATCTAGATCAGCTATCTACAATCTAGATCAGCTATCGACAATCTAGATCGGCTATCTACAATCTAGATCGGCTATCTACAATCTAGATCGCTATCTCCAATCTAGATCAGCTATCTCCAATCTAGATCAGCTATCGACAATCTAGATCAGCTATCGACAATCTAGATCAGCTATCTAAAATCCAGACCATCTCCAACATCCACTTTAGGTATTGTTGTGATCCTCATCTGTTATCATCGCCCGTATAGAACAGAGACTGCTAAGAGACTAAATACAGAGCAGAGACCGATAAGAGACTGATAAGAGACTACATATAGAGCAGAGACTGATAAGAGACTGATAAGAGACTGCATATAGAGCAGAGACTACATACAGAGCAAAGTGTGTGTGTGTGTGTGTGGGTGTGTGTCTGTGTGTGTGTGTGTGTGTGTGTGTGTGTGTGTGTGTGTGTGTGTGTGTGTGTGTGTGTGTGTGTGTGTGTGTGTGTGTGTGTGTGTGTGTGTGTGTGTGTGTGTGTGTGTGTGTGTGTGTGTCACAGGCCGGCTCATAGCCTGTGGCAAAAATGAGGGGACATGAACAACAGGTATAGGCCAATCAAAATAGTCATAGTCCTCTCCTCTCCCTCTTCTCAGATAACCGGTGTGGGTTTGGGTTAGACTCTGACACAAAAAGAAACCGTGAGAGACAAAGAGTATGCTAAGAAAACAAATACTCCTGTCCAACCATGTGGAGATCATTTTGACAAGGCTGCTGGGTATTTTACCAGTCTGGAACCAGATCATTTTGACAAGGCTGCTGGGTATTTTACCAGTCTGGAACCAGATCATCTTGACAAGGCTGCTGGGTATTTTACCAGTCTGGAACCAGATCATCTTAACAAGGCCGCTGGGTATTTTACCAGTCTGGAACCAGATCATCTTAACAAGGCTGCTGGGTATTTTACCAGTCTGGAACCAGATCATCTTAACAAGGCTGCTGGGATTTTTACCAGTCTGGAACCAGATCATCTTAACAAGGCTGCTGGGTATTTTACCAGTCTGGAACCAGATCATCTTGACAAGGCTGCTGGGTATTTTACCAGTCTGGAACCAGATCATCTTGACAAGGCTGCTGGGTATTTTACCAGTCTGGAATTATGACTTTGTTGGAAAAGATCTAAAAGTCAATTTAAAAAAGCAAGAGTTGTACGAATATAACAGAGCTGTAAACACTGAACAAAAATGTGAACCGCAACATGCAACAATTTCAAATATTTTATTTACAGTTCATATAAGGAAATCAGTCAATTGAAATAAATTCATTAGGCCCTAATCTATGGATTTCACATGACTGTGAATACAGATATGCATTTGTTGGTCACAGATACTTTAAAAAAAAAGTAAGGGCGTAGATCAGAAAACCAGTCAGTATCTGGTGTGACCACCATTTTCCTCATGCAGCACAACAAATCTCCTTCTCATAGAGTTGATCAGGATGTTGATTGTGGCCTGTGGAACGTTATCCCACTCCTCTTTAACGACTGTGCAAAGTTGCTGGATAATGGTGGGAACCGGAACACACTGTCGTACACGTCGATCCAGAGCATCCCAAACATGCTCAATGGGTGACATGTCAGGTGAGTACGCAGGCCATTGAAGAACTGGGACATTTTCAACTTCCAGGAATTGTGTACAGATCCTTGCGACATGGTGCCGTGCATTATCATGCTGAAACATGAGGTGATTGCAGAGGATGAATGGCACAACATAAAATGCAATTGTGTTCGTTGTCCGTATATTATACCTGCCCCATACCATAAACCCACCACCACCATCAGGCACTCTGTTCACAACGTTGACATCAGCAAACTGCTCGCCCACACGACTCCATACACGCTGTCTGCCAATCTGCCCGCTACAGTTGAAACCGGGATTCAACTGTGAAACACACACTCCTTCAGCGTGCCAGTGGCCATCGAAGGTGAGTATTTTCCCACTGAAGTCAGTTACGACGCCGAACTGCAGTCAGATCAAGACCCTGGTGAGGACAAGCACTCAGATGAGCTTCCCTGAGACGGTTTCTGACAGTTTGTGCAGAAATTCTTTGGTTGTGCAAAACCCACAGTTTCATCAGCTGTCCGGGTGGCTGGTCTCTGACGTAAAGAAGCCGGATGTGGAGGTTCTGGGCTGACGTGGTTACACGTGGTCTGCGGTTGTGAGGCCGGTTGAACGTACTGTCAAATTCTCTAAAATGACGTTGGAGGCAGTTTATGGTAGAGAAATTAACAATAAATTCTCTGGCAACAGCTCTGGTGAATATTCCTGCAGTCAGCATTCCAATTACACGCGCCCTCAAAACTGGAGACATCTGTGGCATTTTAGAGTGGCCTTTTATTGTCCCCAGCACAAGGTGCACCTGTGTAATGGTCATGCTGTTTAATCAGCTTCTTGATATGCCACACCTGTGAGATGGATGGATTATTTTATCAAAGGAGGGATGTAAGAAAATTAAATTAGCTTTTTGTGCATATGGACAATTTCTGGGATCTTTTATTTCAGCTCACGAAACATGGGACCAACACTTTACATGTTGCGTTTAGATTTTTGTTCGGTATATGCGTGCATTCCGTAAATTTAACATTGTACTTTATAGATCTCAGTGGGGCTATTTTGAATTGAATGGGTATCACATTTAAAATGCACCAGATAAATGAAACACCAGATAAATGAAAAGTGTAATCCCACTACACATACACAATACCTGTCAATATCGTTACAATAAGAATTACAGAATAATCCCACTATACCTGTCAATATAGTTACCATTAAAATACAGAATAATCCCACTATAACTGTCAATATAATTACCATTAAAATACAGAATAATCCCACTATACTAGTCAACATAATTACCATTATGACACAGAATAATCCCACTGTACCTGTCAATACAGTCACCATTAAAATATAGAATAATCCCACTATACCTGTCAATATAGTCACCATTAAAATACAGAATAATCCCACTATACCTGTTAATATAGTTACCATTAAAATACAGAATAATCCCACTATACCTGTCAATATAGTCACCATTAAAATACAGAATAATCCCACTATACCTGTCAATATAGTTACCATTAAAATACAGAATAATCCCACTATACCTGTCAATATAGTTACCATTAAAATTACAGAATAATCCCACTATACCTGTCAATATAGTCACCATTAAAATATAGAATAATCCCACTATACCTGTCAATATAGTTACCATTAAAATTACAGAATAATCCCTCTATATCTGTCAATATAGTTACCATTAAAATTACAGAATAATCCCACTATACCTGTCAATATAGTTACCATTAAATTACAGAATAATAGCCCGAGGGGACCTGGTCACTAAAGTAGTGCACTATGTAGGGAATAGAGTGTCATTTGGAACGCACAGCCAGAGTTCAAGGGTCAACATTCAAGACAAAGACAGAGAGTGTGTGTGTGTGTGTGTGTGTGTGTGTGTGTGTGTGTGTGTGTGTGTGTGTGTGTGTGTGTGTGTGTGTGTGTGTGTGTGTGTGTGTGTGTGTGTGTGTGTGTGTGTGTGTGTGTGTCGGTCAGAGGGAGATATCATCCAGCTGGGTATGGTTATGATGAGGTCAGGGGAGGTGTGTGTGAGTGTGTTTGTTTGTGTGTGTGTGTGTGTGTGTGTGTGTGTGTGTGTGTGTGTGTGTGCACTGGCTGGTCTCATAAACTATACGTAACAAAGTAAACGAAAATGTACTGTACTCACACGAGTATAATACGTTATGTTTGGTATGGTTACATAAGGTTACTTAAGGGAAAAAAACGAAAGGCGGGTGGTTGGTCGTGGGTGGGTGAGTTGGCGTATGAGCCAAAGGTTGCATGTTCAAATTTAGCATTTTATCTAATTAGCAACCTTGTAACTACTTCCTACCTTTTAGCTACTTTGCAACGACTTAGCATGTTAGCTAACCCTCCCCCTAATCCTAATTCTAACCGTTAACCCTTTAACCTAACTCCTAACCCTAACCTTAACCCCTAACCCCTAGCCTAGGACATGTTAGCCACTTAGCGAATGTTAGTGTTAGCCACCTAGTCACCTAGCTAAGGTTAGCCACAACATATTGGAATTTGTAATATTTTATACGTATTTCAAATTCGGTAACATGTTGTACGAATTGCAATTCCCAACAGATCATATGAATTGTAATTCGTAAAATATCATATGAAATGTAGGCCATCATTGAAAATAAGAACTTGCTCAGACCTTGCAAGGGAGCCCTGCGAAACTGCGATACGCCACTGACCTTACTTAACATATCAGTGTCCCCCGATTTTTGTTTATTATATTACGTCTGCCCCTGAGCCCAGGTTGGTGTGCATGGTCAGGAGATGTGGGGCCAGCCAACCGTAAAGCACGTCTGACAGTGGGCCCCAATCTGTGGCTGACTGTGCAAGGCCAAGACGAGTGTAATAAAGATTTAAATACGAAAAGGAATTCTGATGTAGTACACCACAATGATTTGAATAAATTTGATATTGAAATTATGGAATTGTTACTATATACACTGCTCAAAAAAATAAAGGGAACACTTAAACAACACATTGTAACTCCAAGTCAATCACACTTCTGTGAAATCAAACTGTCCACTTAGGAAGCAACACTGATTGACAATACATTTCACATGCTGTTGTGCAAATGGAATAGACAACAGGTGGAAATTATAGGCAATAAAGGAGTGGTTCTGCAGGTGGGGACCACAGACCACTTCTCAGTTCCTATGCTTCCTGGCTGATGTTTTGGTCACTTTTGAATGCTGGCGGTGCTTTCACTCTAGTGGTAGCATGAGACGGAGTCTACAACCCACACAAGTGGCTCAGGTAGTGCAGCACATCCAGGATGGCACATCAATGCGAGCTGTGGCAAGAAGGTTTGCTGTGTCTGTCAGCGTAGTGTCCAGAGCATGGAGGCGCTACCAGGAGACAGGCCAGTACATCAGGAGACGTGGAGGAGGTCGTAGGAGGGCAACAACCCAGCAGCAGGACCGCTACCTCCGCCTTTGTGCAAGCAGGAGCAGGAGGAGCACTGCCAGAGCCCTGCAAAATGACCTCCAGCAGGCCACAAATGTGCATGTGTCTGCTCAAACGGTCAGAAACAGACTCCATGAGGGTGGTATGAGGGCCCGACGTCCACAGGTGGGGGTTGTGCTTACAGCCCAACACCGTGCAGGACGTTTGGCATTTGCCAGAGAACACCAAGATTGGCAAATTCGCCACTGCCGCCCTGTGCTCTTCACAGATGAAAGCAGGTTCACACTGAGCACGTGACAGACGTGACAGAGTCTGGAGACGCCGTGGAGAACGTTCTGCTGCCTGCAACATCCTCCAGCATGACCGGTTTGGCGGTGGGTCAGTCATGGTGTGGGGTGGCATTTCTTTGGGGGGCCACACAGCCCTCCATGTGCTCGCCAGAGGTATCCTGACTGCCATTAGGTACCGAGATGAGATCCTCAGACCCCTTGTGAGACCATATGCTGGTGCGGTTGGCCCTGGGTTCCTCCTAATGCAAGACAATGCTAGACCTCATGTGGCTGGAGTGTATCAGCAGTTCCTGCAAGAGGAAGGCATTGGTGCTATGGACTGGCCCGCCCGTTCCCCAGACCTGAATCCAATTGAGCACATCTGGGACATCAAGTCTCGCTCCATCCACCAACGTCACGTTGCACCACAGACTGTCCAGGAGTTGGCGGATGCTTTAGTCCAGGTCTGGGAGATCCCTCAGGAGACCATCCGCCACCTCATCAGGAGCATGCCCAGGCGTTGTAGGGAGGTCATACAGGCACGTGGAGGCCACACACACTACTGAGCCTCATTTTGACTTGTTTTAAGGACATTACATTTTGAGTGTGACTCCAAATCCAGACCTCCATGGGTTGATAAATTGGATTTCCATTGATTATTTTTGTGTGATTTTGTTGTCAGCACATTCAACTATGTAAAGAAAAAAGTATTTAATAAGATTATTTATTTCATTCAGATCTAGGATGTGTTGTTTAAGTGTTCCCTTTATTTTTTGGAGCAGTATATTTTTTGAATATTTTGGGCAGTGAAAATTTTTGGGAGCAATTTGTGAGCAAGAGAAATTACACTTGAGATTTACAAGCGTTGAAGCCAGAAATGAAAAACGAATCCAGGCGAGATAATTGTTATACACATCAACATTCCGAAAGGCCTTTCGAAGGCCTGCTTAATATCTAAACAGGGGGAAATGCAGCATTTCCTGGGAAAATGAAACCTACTTTTATTAATCAGAATCAGTGTTTGTTATTGTGCACAGAGCCACACTCCATCACCATAACAGCTGTAAATACTGTATGGCCAGAGAGAGAGAGAGAGAGAGAGAGTGTGTGTGTGTGTGTGTGTGTGTGTGTGTAGCCAGAGGGGTGTTGTGTCCTGATTAAACTGTTTCAAATTCCTGCCTAACACCGCTGTGGAGAATCATACCATAGGAGTGAGAAAGAGAAGGAGAGAGAGAGAGAGAGAGAGAGAGAGAGAGAGAGACAGAGAGAGACAGAGAGAGAGAGAGAGAGAGAGAGAGAGAGAGAGAGAGAGAGAGAGAGAGAGTGAGAGAAGAAAGTTGATATGATGCTCTGAACCTGAAGGAATCATATGCAGCAGTAATTATTTAGTCAGTAACTGAACTGTATAAAAAGTTATGAAGGTGTTGGGTTTTTACCATAATTCAGTCAAGTCAACAGACTCTCTCTCTCTCTCTCTCTCTCTCTCTCTCTCTCTCTCTCTCTCTCTCTCTCTCTCTCTCTCTCTAGCCCTCCCCCCTCTTCCTGTCACTCTCTCTCTCTTAACCCTGCTGTGAAAACACTATGGCCAGGTCCTGCGTGTTGTTTGCTTTGAGCCTCCTGTGAATGTCCAGCTTTTGTGTCTGTCTGTCTGTCTGTCTGTCTGTCTGTCTGTCTGTCTGTCTGTCTGTCTGTCTGTCTGTCTGTCTGTCTGTCTGTCTGTCTGTCTGTCTGTCTGTCTGTCTGTCTGTCTGTCTGTCTGTCTGTCTGTCTGTCTGTCTGTCTGTCTGTCTGTCTGTCTGTCTGTGTGTGTGTGTGTGTGTGTGTGTGTGTGTGTGTGTGTGTGTGTGGTGTGTGTGTGTGTGTGTGTGTGTGTGTGTGTGTGTGTGTGTGTGTGTGTGGGCGCGTGTGAACTCAGTGAAGTAAGAAGCTTAGTCGGCACCCCTAGGTTCTAGTGAAAGGTAGTGCACTACATAGGGAATAGGGTCCCATTTGGGACAAAGCACTACAGCCTGACCACAACTATAGTAACCATAGTAACCATACGGTACTGACAAACAGATGGCCCTCTGTCTCAGGGGGAGTCGGATACTGTAGAGACACACTGTAGAGGATACACACTGTATAGGATACACACTGTAGAGGATACACACTGTAGAGACACACTGTAGAGGATACACACTGTAGATACACACTGTAGATACACACTGTAGATACACACTGTAGGGGATACACACTGTAGAGGATACACACTGTAGATACACACTGTAGATACACACTGTAGGGGATACACACTGTAGAGGATACACACTGTAGAGACACACTGTAGAGGAGTCACACTGTAGATACACACTGTAGATACACACTGTAGATACACACTGTAGAGGATACACACTGTAGAGGATACACACTGTATAGGATACACACTGTAGAGGATACACACTGTAGAGACACACTGTAGAGACACACTGTAGATACACACTGTAGATACACACTGTAGAGGAGACACACTGTAGATACACACTGTAGGGGATACACACTGTAGATACACACTGTAGAGGATACACACTGTAGAGACACACTGTAGAGACACACTGTAGATACACACTGTAGATACACACTGTAGAGGATACACACTGTAGGGGATACACACTGTAGGGGATACACACTGTAGAAGATACACACTGTAGAGGAGACACACTGTAGAAGATACACACTGTAGATACACACTGTAGAAGATACACACTGTAGAGGATACACACTGTAGAGGATACACACTGTAGATACACACTGTAGAGGAGACACACTGTAGAAGAAACACACTGTAGAGGAGACACACTGTAGATACACACTGTAGATACACACTGTAGGGGATACACACTGTAGGGGATACACACTGTAGAAGATACACACTGTAGATACACACTGTAGATACACACTGTAGATACACACTGTAGGGGATACACACTGTAGATACACACTGTAGAGGATACACACTGTAGAGACACACTGTAGAGACACACTGTAGATACACACTGTAGATACACACTGTAGATACACACTGTAGAGGATACACACTGTAGGGGATACACACTGTAGGGGATACACACTGTAGAAGATACACACTGTAGAGGAGACACACTGTAGATACACACTGTAGATACACACTGTAGATACACATTGTAGAGGAAACACACCGTAGAAGATACACACTGTAGATACACACTGTAGAGGAAACACACTGTATAGGATACACACTGTAGAGGATACACACTGTAGAGACACACTGTAGAGGATACACACTGTAGATACACACTGTAGATACACACTGTAGATACACACTGTAGATACACACTGTAGGGGATACACACTGTAGAGGATACACACTGTAGATACACACTGTAGATACACACTGTAGGGGATACACACTGTAGAGGATACACACTGTAGAGACACACTGTAGAGGAGTCACACTGTAGATACACACTGTAGATACACACTGTAGATACACACTGTAGAGGATACACACTGTAGAGGATACACACTGTATAGGATACACACTGTAGAGGATACACACTGTAGAGACACACTGTAGAGACACACTGTAGATACACACTGTAGATACACACTGTAGAGGAGACACACTGTAGATACACACTGTAGGGGATACACACTGTAGATACACACTGTAGAGGATACACACTGTAGAGACACACTGTAGAGACACACTGTAGATACACACTGTAGATACACACTGTAGAGGATACACACTGTAGGGGATACACACTGTAGGGGATACACACTGTAGAAGATACACACTGTAGAGGAGACACACTGTAGAAGATACACACTGTAGATACACACTGTAGAAGATACACACTGTAGAGGATACACACTGTAGAGGATACACACTGTAGATACACACTGTAGAGGAGACACACTGTAGAAGAAACACACTGTAGAGGAGACACACTGTAGATACACACTGTAGATACACACTGTAGGGGATACACACTGTAGGGGATACACACTGTAGAAGATACACACTGTAGATACACACTGTAGATACACACTGTAGATACACACTGTAGGGGATACACACTGTAGATACACACTGTAGAGGATACACACTGTAGAGACACACTGTAGAGACACACTGTAGATACACACTGTAGATACACACTGTAGATACACACTGTAGAGGATACACACTGTAGGGGATACACACTGTAGAAGATACACACTGTAGAGGAGACACACTGTAGAAGATACACACTGTAGATACACACTGTAGATACACACTGTAGAAGATACACACTGTAGAGGATACACACTGTAGAGGATACACACTGTAGATACACACTGTAGAGGAGACACACTGTAGATACACACTGTAGATACACACTGTAGATACACATTGTAGAGGAAACACACCGTAGAAGATACACACTGTAGATACACACTGTAGAGGAAACACACTGTAGAGGATACACACTGTAGAGGATACACACTGTAGAGGATACACACTGTAGATACACACTGTAGAGGAGACACACTGTAGATACACACTGTAGATACACACTGTAGATACACACTGTAGAGGCTACACACTGTAGAGGATACACACTGTAGAAGATACACACTGTAGAGGATACACACTGTAGAGGATACACACTGTAGAGGAGACACACTGTAGAAGATACACACTGTAGAGGATACACACTGTAGAGGATACACACTGTAGAGGATACACACTGTAGAAGATACACACTGTAGAAGATACACACTGTAGAGGAGACACACTGTAGAAGATACACACTGTAGAGGATACACACTGTAGAGGATAAACACTGTAGAGGATACACACTGTAGAGGAGACACACTGTAGAAGATACACCCTGTAGATACACACTGTAGATACACACTGTAGAGGCTACACACTGTAGAGGATACACACTGTAGAAGATACACACTGTAGATACACACTGTAGATACACACTGTATGAGGAGACACACTGTAGATACACACTGTAGATACACACTGTAGATACACACTGTAGATACACACTGTAGGGATACACACTGTAGAGGATACACACTGTAGAGGATACACACTGTAGAAGAAACACACTGTAGAGGAGACACACTGTAGATACACACTGTAGAGGATACACACTGTAGGGGATACACACTGTAGAAGATACACACTGTAGAGGAGACACACTGTAGAGGAGACACACTGTAGAAGATACACACTGTAGATACACACTGTAGAGACACACTGTAGAGGATACACACTGTAGAGGAAACACACTGTAGAAGATACACACTGTAGATACACACTGTAGAGGATACACACTGTAGAGGATACACACTGTAGATACACACTGTAGATTCACACTGTAGATACACACTGTAGATACACACTGTAGAGGATACACACTGTAGTACACACTGTAGAGGATACACACTGTAGAAGAAACACACTGTAGAGGAGACACACTGTAGATACACACTGTAGAGGATACACACTGTAGGGGATACACACTGTAGAAGATACACACTGTAGAGGAGACACACTGTAGAGGAGACACACTGTAGAAGATACACACTGTAGATACACACTGTAGAGACACACT